>NC_056727.1:20338429-20603429 GCF_019279795.1 Protopterus annectens | reverse complement strand
ACTCTTTCCAACAGTGTAAATTTGGGGGTGTTCACTTTTCCATAATGTCCGGCATGTGCCAGGAGGTCAGGTAGATGTAATAACATGAACTGTTATTGTATGAATGTCAAATAAAGCAAACTTTATATGTAGAAAAAACAAAAAACACCTAACAGAGTAAATGCCTCGCTACTAAAGAAGTAGTACTAACCAATTAATCCAGCCAAAATGTAGTAGCAAAGGCAACCATGGAACATGAAGGTATCCAAACTCACTTAAAAAATGTGAAAATAGTCCTTTATTAGTGCACAGAGGTAAGCGCTTTCACGGTTTGCTTCATCAGACCATAAAAACCCCTCCATCAAAAACACTCCCTTTGATATCTACCATACAAACCACTTAAACAATTAATGAATAAAAGTCTTAAAGGTAAAATGTATTATTAGAGCTTCATATCTATATAATGCACTCTAACGACACTCTAACGACATAATTCACATAGAACATGACATGTATCTATAAATTCATGAACAAATACAAACTAAATTAAAAACTGTCATATAAATGGACAGTATAATTAAAATATGTGTGCAACCATATATAGCAGCAGCTATTAAACACTGATGTACCCAGGTGGCATGTATTAAATGGATGGTATAGTATTACATGAGGTAGACATCAAATAAAAGTCATCCAATAAATGTAAAGACCATCATGAAATGCAATTGTCATACGGTCAGAGACCACTGAAGTAAGCAATGCTGCATACATAGCAATGATTAATGGAACTAATAAAAAATGAAGAATATATATAAATTCAAACAATGTCTTGTTTCATATAGGACATAAGATGAACCTCAAATAAAATGGACATTAACAAATTCAACAGTCATAACATTTCATGAATGTCATTATTAGAAAAGGCGAAATTTTAAACAGTCAGAATTTATTAAACGTTGGTGCCCTCGTTTAACAATCATTCTTCTGGACTTCAAGACAGGTTTGAGGGAGGCTCTTTCATTAAGACCTCTACCTCTATCTGCTCTTAATCTCAATATCCAGTTATTTTCCCTCCTCTCACTGCCATTTCTTATATCACCCTGCCGAATGATTGGTGTGATGGTATCTACAGCCAAAAAATGAAACGTATGCTCCTCTCCCATGGCTAAAACATGCTTTGCTAGGGCATTATTAGGAGAATTCACTATTATAACATATAGATGTTCTCTTATTCTATTGTGAAACATCCTATTCATTTTGCCAATATAAAATGAGGCACATAACTTACATACAGCCAGATAGATAACATGTGGGGTGCTGCAATCTGCTGACACTTTATATCTGAATTCCTGCCCAGTATCTGGATCTATAAACTGACCACTGGGGTTAATAAACCCACAAATGTTACATTGCCCACATGGTACAATGCCCATAGTTCCAACTACTTTGTGTCTATCAATGGGATGGCATAAAATTCTCTATAAGTTAGGTTTATTTTTAAACCTAAACTTCGGTCTGGCACCCACAATGCCCCTGATATCTGGATTGATTGTAAGGATCTGCCAATGGTTGTTAATGACATCATATATAGCCCTATTATCAGTGGTGAAAAAGATGGGAATTCCAATTCCAGGGGGTTTACATCCTTGCACATTCTCAGCCTCAACTGGATTCGAAAAATATGGAGCAGCTCTACCTCTCCTAAGTGAATCTAGATCTAAAAGGCCCTAATCAATATCTTCATTATAGTGGCCACGCTTAGACAATCTGTCTTTAAAGACATCCAGTTCATGTCTGTAACCTGGATCTGAGGCATTCAAATGGGAAATCATCATCCCTTGTCCTTTAATTATATTTTTAAAAATATAGTGTGGGTGCATACTTTGTCTATGCAGGAGGGTGTTCCTGTGACATTTCTTCCTATAAACTCCAGTGTTCATTGAACCACCCATTAACTTCTCCACATAGACATCTAGATACTCTATTCTAGTTGGATAAAATGTCAAAGACAATTTTAAATAGTCAGTTATACTATTCATTTGGGTTACAAACATTCTCAATTCGTCTGGCCCTCCATCCCAGATGAAAAAGATGTCGTCCACAAAACGATGATAGAAAAGAACATGTCTCCTGAAACTGTCTATCAAAAATAATTCATCTTCCTCCGAAAGGGCCAGGAACATGCTGGCATAGCTATTGGCACAAGAAGTGTCAATAGCCATGCCATCACTCTGTATATAAGTCTCCTGATTATAGAAGAACACATTATTTTCAATTATGACTTCCAAGAAAAGACAGATTAGATCTACCTGTTTATTATCATATTCACTATGTTTAGTTAGATATTTCTTAATAGATACCACATCCAACTCATTCAGGATAATGGTGAACAATGACTGCACATCTAGGGTGATGAAGAGAATGTCTGTCTCTATCCTTAAAGTATTTGTAAAACTGTGTAGGTCAAGAAGGAATTGTCTCGTGTCCTTAAGGACAACAGTATTCAAGTCCAAAACGTGTCGAAGAAACTTCTCTACATATAAGGAGAGAGGTTCAGTACACCACCCCCTCCCCGATACTATAGGTCTCATGGAGGGGGGGGTTGTCATCCTTATGGACCTTAGGTAGACCCTGTATGACCAGAATCATGAGATATTCTACCTCTAAGAATCTTCCCAACTCACTAGTGATGGCAAAACTTTTAACCAAATCATCCACCATCATGAAAATCCTACATTTAATGGCATTGACATTTTCTTTACTGATCACACTATAATATCGAGAGTCACTCAACATATTAATCATGGCATTCTGATAGCTTTCCCTATCCATGAGCACTACAGGCCAACCCTTATCTGCAGGTCTAATGACAATAGTGTTATCATTCTGTAACCTTATCAGGGCATTCCTGTCCTTAAAACTCAAATTATACTTATTATTACTGGTCCTCCATTTAATTTGAAAGTCATTGTACATGGTATGTAGATCATCCTCAATTTATAGAATGCTTCAACCAATGGGTGATTAGTTGGCATATACAAACTGGGTTTCTTAAAAACAGAACCATGCTCATTGTTATTATTCCCAAATTCATAATTTAGCATAACATTTCTGTTAAGCATCTTCACATCAGTTAAAACATCTGTTAAACTACTTTGTTTTGTTGGGATAAAGTTTAAACCCTTATTCAAAACACTGAATTCATCAACTACTATATTTCTCTGTGAAATGTTCCAAACTATAAAGTTCCCACTTGGTTCCACATTTTTTTGAGAGACTGATTCGATTCTCTCCTCACCAAAAATTTGCATTTTTGTCTCCCTTGACTGACAGAACGGTCTCTCTTTACCCCCTTCTCCATGGAAATCGGTAAAGGGAGTTGGTGAAAACCCGTAACCATAGGTTGCCTGTTATCTGTAGTAATGTTCACTGTTGCAACTCGAGCCAACTTTGGCCGTACAACAGGCTGATTAACATCATTGCTACTTAAGGAATTACAAGGCAAAGCAGTCTGTTTAGACAATGGCTGCTCTGCAACTTCTACAATTCCAGCACTGTCAGAAGCTGTTGATGAATTAGAAGCTTCTGTTCTCTCATTAAGGTTAATGGCAATGTCATCATTATTGAAACCTTCAGCCAATGTACAACCTTCATTTACATCCATTACATTGCTCTTAATATTATTAGAGTCACGAGTACTACCAGGCAATTGATCCCTAGCAGCATTAGGCGGTGTCCCCTCACCCGGTACAATCCGCCTATTAGCACAGCTAACTCTCGGCCAGGTGAAGACATGGCCCTGCTGGAAGTCTCTGGTGTTCCTGTCAATTTTGTTGCATATCTGTTTCAACAGTCTCCTTTCGTAGACCAAGATACAATCCAAAACCCCAGTCAAAGCACGGTCAACAGTCACTGGTACAAAATGGGTATACAAAGCCTGTTGTTGTTGTAAAATAGATAGTCTCAAACTCTCTTCCTCAGGTTTAAAAAATTCAATTAACAACTTCAAATAGTTCATGTGCACCTCTAAATTTAACTGCTGCCACTTTGCTAAAAGGTCCGGATATTGTTCACCGTAAGTTGGCATCTTCAATACATGCAAGCCCCTCGGTATGATGCCTCTGCTCAGGCATATCTCAATGTGCTTTTGGTGGGCTATTAGACATTTAAACTTAATAGAATCACCTTCCAGCTTCTCAATCACAAGTTTTAGTAGTTCCAACTCCTCCGTATTCATGGACGCCGCCATTTCTCCGCTGCTAACTTCAAATAGAAGGAGTAGATTATTGTCACTCCTCATACAGGCTGTGAACCTGTCTGATAGGCTTTCACCCCCACCAATAGACCCAATTGGTCTATTTTCCAAACTGGTAGACCCGACTGGTCTATCGTCTATACCAACATTCTCAGTACCTCTTACAGACCCATCTGGTCTGTAATCCAGCTCAATGTTCACTGAACCATCTGCCATGTCTCTGAAGATTGTATACAAGAAGAAAGCTAATAAGACAAAACAAAAAACACCCAACAGAGTAAACGACTCGCTACTAAAGAAGTATTAGTAACCAATTAATCCAACAAAAATGTAGTAGCAAAAGCAACCATGGAACATGAAGGTATCCAAACTCACATAAAAAATCCGAAAATAGTCCTTTATCAGTGCACATAGGTAAGCGCTTTCACAGTTCACTTAATCAGACCATAAAAACCCCTCCATCAAAAACATTCCCTTTTATATCCACCATACAAACCACTTAAACAATTAATCAATAAAAGTCTTAAAGGTAAAATGTATTATTAGAGCTTCACATCTATATAATGTACTCTAAAGACATAATTCACATAGAACATGACACATATCTAAAAATTCATGAACAAATACAAACTAAATTAAAAACTGTCATATAAATGGACAGTGTAATTAAAATATGTGTGCAAACATATATAGCAGCAGCTATTAAACGCTGATGTACCTAGGTGGCATGTATTAAATGTATGGCATAGGATCACATGAGGTAGACATCAAATAAAAGTTATCCAAAAAATTGCCTGGTAGAACTCGTGACTCTAATAATATTATGAACAATGTAATGGATGTGAATGAGGGTTGTACATTGGGTGAAGGTCTCAATAATGTTGACATTGCCATTAACTGTAATGAGAGAACAGAAGCTTCTATTTCATCAATAGCTTCTGTCAGTGCTGGAATTGTAGAAGTTGCAGGGCAGCCATTGTCTAAACAGACTGCTTTGCCTTGTAATTACTTAGATAGCAATGATGTTAATCAGCCTGTTGTATGGCCAAAGTTGGCTCGAGTTTCAACAGTGAACACTACTACAGATAACAGGCAACCTATGGTTATGGGTTTTCACCAACTCCCTTTACCAATTTCTGTGGAGAAGGGGGTAAAGAGAGACCGTTCTGTCAGTTGAGGGAGACAAAAACACAAATTTTTGGAGGAGAGACAATCAAATCTGTCTATCAAAAAATGTGGAACCAAGTGGGAACTGTATAGTCTGGATAATTTCACAGAGAAATATAGACGTTGATGAATTCAATGTTTAAATAAGGGTTTAAACTTTATCACAACAAAACAAAGTAGTTTAACAGATGTTTTAACTGATGTGAAGATGTTTAACAGAAATGTTATGCTAAATTATGAATTTAGGAATAATAACAATGAGCATGGTTCTGTTTTTAAGAAACCCAGTTTGTATATGCCAACTAATCACCCATTGGTTGAAGCATTCTATAAATTGAGGATGATCTACATACCATGTACAATGACGTTAGAATTAAATGGAGGGCCACTAATAATAGGTATAATTTGAGTTTTAAGGAGAGGAATGCCCTGATAAGGTTACAGAATAACACTATTGTCATTAGACCCACGGATAAGGGTGGTCCTGTAGTGCTCATGGATAGGGAAAGCTATCAGAATGCCATGATTAGTATGTTGAGTGACTCTAGATATTATAGTGTGATCAGTAAAGAAAATGTCAATGCCATTAAATGTAGGATTTTCATGATGGTGGATGATTTGGTTAAAAATTTTGCCATCACTAGTGGGTTGGGAAGATTCTTAGAGGTACAATATCTCATGATTCTGGTCATACAGGGTCGACCTAAGATCCATAAGGATGGCAACCCCCCCCCCCATGAGACCCATAGTATCGGGGAGGGGGTGGTGTACTGAACCTCTCTCCTTATATGTAGAAAAGTTTCTTCGACCCATTTTGGACTTGAATACTGTTGTCCTTAAGGACACGAGACAATTCCTTCTTGACCTATACAATTTTACAAATACTTTAGGGATAGAGACAGACATTCTTTTTGTCATCCTAGATGTGCAATCATTGTTCACCATCATCCCAAATGAGTTGGGTGTGGTATCTATTAAGAAATATCTAACTAAACATAATGAATATGATGATAAACAGGTAGATCTAATCTGTCTTTCCTTGGAAGTCATACTTGAAAATAATGTGTTCTTCTAGAATCAGGAGACTTACATACAGTGTGATGGCATGGCTATGGGCATTTCTTCTGCCGATAGCTATGTCAACATGTTCCTGGCCCTTTGGGAGGAAGATGAATTGTTTTTCATAGACAGTTTCAGGAGACATATTCTTTTCTATCGTCGTTTTGTTGACAACATCTTTTTCATCTGGGATGGAGGCCCAGACGAATTGAGAAGGTTTGTAACCCAAATGAATAGTATGACTGACTATTTAAAATTCTCTTTGGCATTTTCTCCAACTAGAATAGAGTATCTAGATGTCTATGTGGAGAAGTTAATGGGTGGTTCAATGAACACTGGAGTTTATAGGAAGAAATGTCACAGGAACACCCTCTTGCATAGACAAAGTATGCACCCAGACTATATTTTTAAAAATATAATTAAAGGACAAGGGGTGAGGATTTCCTATTTGAATACCTCAGATCCATGTTATAGACATGAAGTGGATGTCTTTAAAGACAGGCTGTCTAAACAAGGCTACAATAATGAAGAGATTGATGAGGGCCTTTTAGAACTAGATTCGCTTAGGAGAGGTAGAGATGCTCCATATTTTTCTAAGCCAGTTGAGGCTGAGAATGTGCAAGGATGTAAACCCCCTGGAATTAGAATTCCCATGGTTTTCACCACTGATAATAGGGCTATATATGATATCCTTAACAAGCATTGGTGGATCCTTACAACCAATCCAGATATCAGGAGCATTGTGGGTGACAGACCGAAGCTTAGGTTTAAAAATACACCTAACTTAAAGAGAATTTTATGCCATCCCATTGATAGACATGAAGTACAAGAAACTATTGGCACTGTACCATGTGAGCAATGTAACTTTTGTGGACTTATTAAACCCAGTGGTCTGTTTATACATCCAAACACTGGGCAGGAATTCAGATTTAAGATGTCAGCAGATTGCAGCACCCCACATGTTATCTATCTGGCTGTGTGAAGGTATGTGCCTCATTTTATATCGACAAAATGAATAGGATGTTTCACAATAGAAGAGAACATCTATATGCTATAAGGGTGAATTCTCCTAATAATGCCCTAGCGAAGCATGTTTTAGCCATGGGAGAGTAGCACACATTTCATTTTATGGCTGCAGATACCATCACACCAATCATCTGGGAGGGTGATATAAGAAATGGCACTGAGTGGAGGGAAATGAACTGGATATTAAGATTAAGAGCAGATAGAGGTAGAGGTCTTAATGAAAGAGCCTCCCTCAAACCTGTCTTGAAGTCCAGAAGAATGATTGTTAAATGAGGGCACCAAAGTTTAATAAATTCTGACTCTTTAAAATTTCTCCTTTATAGTAATGACATTCATGAAATGTTATGACTGTTGAATTTGCTTAATGTCCATATTATTTGAGGTTCATGTTATGTCCTATATACAAGATGTTGTTTGACTTTATCTATATTCATTTTTCATTTTTATTAGTTCCATTAATCATTGCTATGTTTGCAGCATTGCTTTCTTCACTGGTCTCTGACCGTATGACAATTGCATTTCATGATGGTTTTTACATTTATTGGATAACTTTTATTTGATGTCTACCTCATGTGAATTATGTCGTTAGAGTGCATTATATAGATGTGAAGCTCTAATAATACATTTTACCTTTAAGACTTGTATTGATTAATTGTTTAAGTGGTTTGTATGGTGGATATAAAAGGGAGTGTTTTTGATGGAGGGGTTTTTATGGTCTGATGAAGTGAACTGTGAAAGCACTTACCTCTGTGCACTAATAAAGAACTATTTTCGCATTTTTTTATGTGAGTTTGGATGCCTTCATGTTCCATGGTTGCCTTTGCTACAAATTTTGGCTGGATTAATTGGTTACTACAAATTGTATATGTGTTGCCTCAAATTGTTTGTTACACAGTTTTGATAAATAGTTATCACTTATAGCCATGACAGTCAGTGATAACACATATGAAACTGAAACTTAATACTGACTTGTAAAGAAATCAAAGGCATTTTTTCTTTCCAAGCAGCTCAAACATAATGCAGCAAGTTGGAAATTCTGAATATCATATCTAAACATGACGGCAGTTCGGAAACAATTATCCTAATATAGTTAAGTTTCAAAAAGACACATTGCTAAGATTCACTAACATTTCTGAGTTTGAAATGATTACATTATTTTTTATAATATGATGCAAGCAAAGATCTTTTATTACAATAATGTCTAATAGTGTTAGATTTTCATTATTTACTGGGATATTCAAATTATTTATGAGTGAACACCTTGAACAGAACATGCTTCTTTTAAAAAGTATGAGTATTTTGTAATAGTAGCTTCATGTATGAGAGGACCTTTCGGAAAACGAATGCTACATTACCAAGGAAAGAAATTAATTTACTTAAAATACATAGACTTTTTAAAAAAGCTCTTTTCACCATGATCCAAAGAGAATTTCTGATAGATCTTACATTATTCTTACTAATTTAACTGCTACTGAAATTCTATAGAAAAGTAACAAATTAGGTATTGCTTTTGTTTGGATCAGATAGATTATTCAAACTAATCTGGGTGCTACTGTTATCAAGATGGGTTTATTTGCAGATTTGAACATGTTAAATAAGATAAACAAAAGAGAAGAGTGATGCTGAATTAATACACAAGTACCATTATTTCTGAGCAGATGTATCTCTATGGTGGGCAAAGGGGGCACCTGCCCCTGGTGCATGGTGTTAGAGGGTGTGATTGCCAGATTTGTTTTCATGCTTTTCACATAAACAGAATGTCAGGAAGGTTTCAGTGTCTGGCATGCTCCTACAAAGGAGAGAAGAAAGGGAGAATGACTGGCAGACTAATTTGTAGCTGAAGTGAGCTTTTAAGTTTAGCAAGGCTGGTTAGCTGGGGTGGGGAGGATTTGAATGAGGTCACAAGATAGGTGAGAAAATGGGAGCAAATTTTATAAGATCAAAATAAGGGTTGGGGAGTTTTCTTTGGCACTACAGGTGAGTTTTCCACCCTCCCTTCCATAATGGTTGGCATAAAGTGTGGCAGAGAGGGCTGGAGTGGTTGTTCAAAAGGTAGAACCCTTCTTTTCTCCCAAAGGGTTTCAGTTTGCAGTCTCATTGGTTTATACAAGTGGTATTATGCTGCCTTGTGTAGTTAAGTTGTTGTTACTGAGCAGTGAGATGCTGCTAATAAGTGTGTGGCAAGCTGTCTGACATGATGCCTTGTTTATGTAAAGATGTGTTATTGAAGTTATTGTTAGAGTGTTTAAGAGGAAGGTAAAAGGTCTGTCACATTGCCCAGTTGTTTTATGGTGTGGTTATATATGATATGTTTTACTTGTTGGTAATAAAGCTGGTCACAAAGGGTCTATATCACTTTGTCGAAATGGAAGAAGTTTGAACACCATATGTTTGAACTTCTAACCTCAAAGTGCAAAACCATCGAAGACTTAGAACAGCGATTTTTTTTCCAGGGAAAAAATCGCTGTTCCAAGAAACACACACACAACACAAGCACACCAAAAAACAGCAATCCACACACATACACTTAAAATCCTACATCTAACTCTACACTAAACTGTACATACACTACTATCTATCCACTTACCTTAACCCAAACCCTAACCCTAAGGTCCGTCACTATCGCACACTCGCCTGACCCATGCCCTAACCCTAACTCACCTATCCTGCCCTAACCCTAAAGTCTGTCACTATCGCACACCCACCTCACCCACGCCCTAACCCTAACTCACCTAACCCATGCCCTAACCCTAACGTCCACACAATCGCACACTTACTTAAACCCAACCCGTAACTTTCCACCACAGTGCTGAAATTCACGAAGCCACAGAAACAGCCCACCAAATTCTTTCCCTGGAAAAGAATTTGGTGTTCCGCGGCTTGGCGATAATCAGTTTTTGAACTTCACAGTTCGAACATATGATGTTTGAGCTGCTGAAGTTTCGATGAACTGATAGGAACCCGGTCACAAAGTCATGAAAGTTGCAAAGATGTTTTATTGGTGGGCTGAGGACAGCCCAGTGACAATGGTGCACCAGACCTTTTTTGCTGTCACACAGAGCACAAGGGTGTAGGGGGTTTAGCAGCTGATGTTCTTGTTTAGGAGAGAAGGGAGGAGCACCAAACTTTTTATTTCACTCCTCAACTTAGCATTGAGGGCTCCCAGATTGGGGAGCAACACTAGGTATCAAATGAGGCAACCACAACACTGCTTCTGTGCATGGTTGTGGGAATATCTTACTGCTATTTGTGGTTAATATATTAGTTGAATCATGACACGGTTAATGTAGAGTAGCAGAAATTTCAATGGGATGGCAGCACATTCATCATATTTGGCATATATTTTTTTATTTTGAATAAGAACTAATTTGAAACATGTAAAGATTTAAGTTTATGTTATATGATTATATATTAGTTAAGTTTATTGTGCCAAAAATGTGAAAGTTGACCAAGGTAACAGAAATGATTTTCAAGGTTCATTTTTTTTTTGCTTTGCATTTATCAGATATCTTATTTTAATAACAGTAAAACCTCTTGCTGAAGATTTTAAAATAGTCCATCTGCTGCAAACTGCAAATGGATTAATGATATATTATTTTACATATATTTGTCTTTATGTTTAAGTTGATATGGATTCAGTCTCATTCCCAAAAACGGTTACTACTTTCAGTAAGAAAGTTATCATAAGATGAATTAATGATCTATCTGAAAATGATCTCCAACCTGAATTATGCACAATACTGAATCATGGTAGAAACTTTGAAAGAAGAGAAGAGAAAAATCTGTCCTCAGCCAGAATGTATGTGATAAAGAAAAAAGTGAAATCCCTGCCTGATGGCTATATAGCATGATACAATACAGATTAAAAAGATCAAAAACATCTAAAATCATGCAATAATTGTAATTACAAGTCACGAGTAACCCCATTCATATCAAATGTTGAGCACAATGTTGTATGATTGTATGTATGGTTGTCAGCATCTGATGAAGTCAAATGATTCTTTGACGAAAACGTACTTGTATATGGTAAAGGCATTAATGGTGTGTTTTCATTTTAATGTAGTGGCTCAATAAAGGACTTTTTGCTGGTACCTCCTGCTTCATTTTCCAGGCTTGTGATTGTTTGTTGGTTAGCAGTACTTTTTGGTCTGGATTCTGCTTCGCTTTTTTGGTATTCCCTAGAGTTTCCTTGATCCTTAATCTGTTTAAAAATTTCTGCAGTTTTTTTTTTTCTACCTAAGTAGTGTGGGGAGTGTAGCATTGTCCATATTCAGGCTTGTGTTTTGGGCCTAGTTGTTTGTTAGTAGAGGCTGTGCATCTGAGCACATGTTCTAGGCCACTGTAGTTAAGCCAAAGCCAGAATTGCATTTCAGTGAGAGTTAATTGTTTATGCTCGTTGGCTGATTTGGGTTACCTGGACTACGGCTTGGAGTAAGCACCTCACTGGTTCTTTCAAGCATTTTTCTTAATTTGTTTCAGGTTTCAACTTTGTTACTTAAGAAGTTAACTTGTGAGTGTTTCTGCCATTTCACACTGAGCTAATCGGAGGAAGGGCTCTCAGTCAACTAATCTGTGATATATAACATTAAGTATCCTGTTTTTTGTTTATTTTTGCGAGTTATTTATAGCACGTTTATTGTCTGCATACACTTTTTTAGCTAGTTTCACTGTGTGTGAGGTATTTACTAGACATTTTCTACAATTGTTAAGCATCTGGTTGGGTTTGTTTGTTCTGATTTCCTGCTAAGGAGTGTATCATATAACTTGTTTGTAGTTAAAAGCATTCTCTAGAGTCTCCTTGATCCTTTATCTGTTTAAACATTTTTGCAGTTTTTTTTTACCTAAGTAATGTGGGTAGTGTAGCATTGTCCATATTCAGGCTTGTGTTTTGGCCTAGTTGTTTTGTTAGTAGAGGCTGTGTGTCTGAGGCCATTGCAGTTAAGCCAAAGCCAGTATAGCATTTCAGTGAGAGTGAATTGTTTATGGTCATTGGCTGATTGGGGTTACCTGTACTATGGCTTGGAGTAAGCACCTCACTGGTTCTTTCAACCTTTTTTTTTTAAGTTGTTTCAGGTTTCACCTTTGCTACTTAAGAAGTTAACTTGTGAGTGTTTCTGTCATTTCACACTGAGTTAATCGGAGGAAGGGCTCTGAGCCAATGAATCTTTGATATATAACATTAAGTATCTTGTTTTTTTGCTTATTTGTACGAGTTATTTATAGCACTTTTATTGTCTGCATATACTTTTCTAGTTAGTTTCAGTGTGTGTGAGGTATTTACTAGAAATTTTCTACAATTTTTAAGCATCTGGTTGGGTTTGTTTGTTCTGATTCCCTGCTAAGGATTGTATCATATAACTTGTTTACATTTAAAACCATTTTCTAGATTCTACTTGAACCTTTACCTGTTTAAATATTTCTGTAGTTTTTTTTCTACCTAAGTAGTGTGGGTAGTGTAGCACTGTCCATATTTAGGCTTGTGTTTTGGACCTATTTGTTTGTTAGTAGAGGCTGTGTGTCTGAGCACATGTTTCAGGCAATCGTAGTTAAGCCAAAGCCAGTATAGCATTTCAGTGAGAGTGAATTGTTTATGGACATTGGCTGATTGGGGTTACCTGTACTACCGCTTGGAGTAAGCACCTCATTGGTTCTTTCAAGCTTTGTTTTAAAAGTTGTTTCAGGTTTCACCTTTGCTACTTAAAAAGTTAACTTGTGAGTGTTTCTGTCATTTCACACTGAGTTAATCGGAGGAAGGGCTCTGAGCCAACTACTCTTTGATATATAACATTAAGTATCTTGTATTTTTGCTTATTTGTACGAGTTATTTATAGCACTTTTATTGTCTACATATACTTTTCTGGTTAGTTTCAGTGTGTGTGAGGTATTTACTAGAAATTTTCTACAATTTTTAAGCATCTGGTTGTGTTTGTTTGTTCTGATTTCCTGCTAAGGATTGTATCATATAACTTGTTTGCAGTTAAAAGCATTCTCTAGAGTCTACTTGATCCTTTATCTGTTTAAATATTTATGTAGTTTTTATTTTCTACCTAAGTAGTGTGAGTAGTGTAGCACTGTCCATATTCAGGCTTGTGTTTTGGGCCTATTTGTTTGTTAGTAGAGGCTGTGTGTCTGAGCACATGTTTCAGGCAATCATAGTTAAGCCAAAGCCAGTATAGCATTTCAGTGAGAGTGAATTGTTTATGGTCATTGGCTGATTGGGGTTACCTGGACTACGGCTTGGAGTAAGCACCTCACTGGTTCTTTCAAGGTTTTTTTTTAAAGTTGTTTCAGGTTTTTAACTTTGTTACTTAAGAAGTTAACTTGTGAGTGTTTCTGCCATTTCACACTGAGGTAATCAGAAGAAGGGCTCTGAGCCAGCTAATCTGTGATATTTAACATTAAGTATCCTGTTTTTTGCTTATTTTTACAAGTTAGTTATAGCACTTTTATTGTCTGCATATACTTTTCTAGCTAGTGTCACTGTGTGTGAGGTATTAACTATAAATTTTCTTCAATTGTTAACTATCTGGTTGGGTTTGTTTTTTCTCATTTTTGTTTCCCACCCTACCTCCCTATTGATAGCCTGATTTTATACTTGGTGGCTTTGCAGTTGCTCACCCCTACTGTAAATTTGATCTGGGACACTCCTCCCAGTCTAGTGTCATTACCTCATTCTTCCTAATCCAGGGAGAACATTTGAGAAGGCCAACCCAGTTAGTTTCTGCTCCTCCTTCCCCCTTTCCACTTTACAAAAAAAAAAAATTCTAAGTTTGTTTCCTACATTTCCTGTAAGTTGTCTAGTCCAGATACATATTTGCTGTATCCAGGACTGTTTGTAACTTCTGAGCCCTCAAGCCTTCTATGATGGAGGGAAGCCTTCTCGCTTTGTTTTGTTTCTTAGGACTAGCCAGTGTTCTAGTTTCAGCACTCATATCTGTTTCTTTGAGCTCAGCACTTGTTCAGAACTCATTGTAAGCACTAAATAAGCTACAAATTACTACAGCACTCAACTTTCCTCACTTCTCTAGAGGAAAACGATTTTTAGTACTTAATAAATAAGCACCTATCTAGGGTCAACTCCTGGTGTTTTCTCCTGTTTACCTGATGAATCTGGGCATCTTAGGGCAATGCAGCAATTGTCTCATGTACACAGACAACCCTCTCCTCCTACCTCCCAAAACTACAACCTTTGAGAGATGCACTTATATAGCCAAACTGAAAGCAAAGCTCTCTAAACCCAGGACTGGACTGGACAGTCAAGAGAAGGTAAACACTTGCACCACACCACACTCATCACATAGTGTCTCAAAATATACACCACCAAAACACACACATAGAAACCCAAAACACACACCTACATTCGTGGAGGCTCTCAATAAAAATCTACCCAAGCCACAGGGAACTCCAAAGCAGAAATGCAAGCAACCTCCACCCCCAACACAACCCAAATGACACATAGCCCAGACACTCATTGTGCCACTCAATCACAGCCTATAAGGCATAACAAAGTATCCAACACTCTAGTCATAGGTGACACTGTAGTCAGGCACACTGATGTTCCACTCACCAGGCTAAACAAGGAGAAAGTTACTGTCAGCTGCCTGTCAGGTGCCAGGATCTGCCACATAATGCATGCACTCAGGTCACTCCACAACAAGTACAAATATGACTCAGTCAGAGTCCATGTTGGTGTGAATGACCTCAGACATACCTCTCTGGACTACATGAAAGGAGACATGGAGGAACTGTCCAATCTTGTAGCCCAGGCAGGTATGACCCTTGCCCTGAGTAGCATCCTGCCATCACCCAGAATAATACCACAGTACAAGGACAAATGATTGACTTCAACAAATGGCTAAGCTTCTGGTGTCATTCTAAGGGGATCCAGTATCTGTCTGCCTGGGATGACATGATCGACAAACCACGATGCTCTGCCAGAGATGGCCTGCATCTGTCGCCCTTGGGATTTGGGTTACTGGCTAAGGCTCTTGCCACCCCTATAGTGCCTTTTTTAGGCAATGTTCAAATGACAAATTCACCACCGTAAAAGGTACAAGCAAGCAAAATCTGAGGATAATGCTACTTAATGCTAGAAGTCTAAACCTCAAAATGCACTCACTCGAGGCACTCCTTAAAATGGAGAACATCGACATCTGTGCAGTGACAGAGACCTGGTTCAAGGCTCCAGAGAGCACCTCTGCATTACCAGGCTATAATTCATACCACACCTTTCGGCCACCTAACCTGGACCGAAACACTAAAGGTGGAGACATGTCCATATTCATTAAGGATATCCACACCTCCGGGATAGTTGCTCAGCATAATGCATCCAAGATTATCCAAGTGCAACTAACACTGGGCAAGACCGCAATCTAAATTGTAGCTTGCTACAGATCCCCCACCATGCCCCATGATTCTCACTCCTCATTTCTTGATACACTGGAAAATATTAGGGTACAACCTAATACCCTAATAATGGGCGATTTCAACTACCCCACCATTAACTGGGAAAACTACTCATGTACCGACTCTTGTGCTCAACATTTTCTGGAATTTATAAATTCCAACGCCTTGGATAAAATTATCCACACCCCCACCAGGGGCAGCAATATCCTAGACCTGGTTATTACCAATATGGGCAACCGGTATTCCATACCAGAGGTCAATTTCTCATTGGTCAGCTCCGACCACAAGCGAATCTCCCTAGACATCCACATCCCACCTCCAACCCCCCCCCCCCACCCACTAGGGAAACCACCGTAAAAAATTTCTCCAAAGCTAACTTCATGCTTCTTAATACAGAAGTGGCAAATTTCATGACACCCACGCTGACAGACATTAGAGGTAAGACTGCTGAATCCTATACAAATGCACTTTATAAGCACTTACATGAGTGTATGGATCATGCAATCCCTAACAGAACAAAGATGCTATCTGCCAAAAAAAGAAAGCCAATCCGGTGATGCCCTGCCATAAACAAACTCAACAACAGAAGAAAGAAACCGTTGCAAAAAAGACTAAAATCCCATGATTGGAGGAACTCCGTGGTCAGCCTCAGTAAGAAGCTGAGATCCCTCAAAATCCTCCAAAGCTAGTTACGAAAACAAAATCGCCACTGATTCTAAAGAAAACCACAAAGCATTCTATAGCTATGTCAAGAATCACAATGGCAACTCTCAGATCTGCTCTGAGTTACAGCACAATGGCACTAAATATACAGAACCAACTGATATTGCCATCATCTTCACAGATAGGTTCAGTGCTAACTTTACCTCTCTCTCACTCCTAAAGGGCCCATCTCTGGACTGGAAGAATGCAAAGTTCCTGTAATCACGGCTGCACAGGTAAAAAACACACTCTCCAAAGCCAAGAACACAGCATCCATGGGACCTGACAACATCCCAGGCTGCGTTCTACATGAACTACAGAATGAACTGGCACCCCACCCAAGTGTTCAATGATAGCCTCACCTCAGGCTTTGTACCCACTGAATGGCACACAGTAACAGTTATCCCATTCCACAAAGGGGGAGCCACCACAGACCCTGAGAACTACTGCCCCATTAGCCTGATGAGCCTGGTCTGCAAGGCTATGGAATGTATTATCATGGAACTTATAAACAATGACATTGGTAATATCCAAACTCTGGACCCTGCCCAGTTTGCATCTGTAAAAGGCAAACCATGTCTCCGAAACCTTATAGACTTCTTTGAAGCGGTCACCATAGGTTCATAGGTTAGTACTAAGCTAACTGCCCTTGCGAGCCATTTTAAGCCCAACCAATTATCCCCTGTGAGACTCAAACCCCACACCTTGTGTTTGTAAGGCAAACACCTTAACCATTAGGCCACCCTCCCAACACCATTACAAAGCCGTAGATGAGGGTAAGGTGGTTCTCACAGCCTATCTAGATCTCGCCAAGGCTTTCAACACCATCCTCTAATCTGGAATTATACATAAACTCACTAAACTAGGTATAAATCCCTATGTCACAAGATGGGTTGCCAACTGACCCACTGACAGAACCCACACTGTGAAAGTAGCAGACTCTAAATCTAACTTCAGGCCAGTGACAAGTTGAGTACCACAGGGTTCAATCCTAGGTGCTCTCCTGTTTGGTATCTACTTCTCTGAAGTACAGGCTAACACAGAAGATCTTTGGCTAACAAAGTTTGCAGATGACTGCAAACTAGGAGCCATAATCAAAACTCCTAACGATGTGGACATCCTACAAAAGGGCCTCACTGAGACAGATGCCTGGTGTCAAAGCCATGGCCTCAAGCTCAATGCCAAAAAGTGCATTGTCATCCCTTTTGGTAAAAACTCTGTACCCATGAACTACCACATAGGAGGTAGCTTACTTGACACTGAAAGTGTGATAACAGACCTTGGGACACAGGTGGACAGTAGTCCACCCTTTGATAATCACATTGCCACAGTAGTCAGGAAATCCTTCTATGTGGCACACCTCATCACAAAAGGTTTCTCATCAGGGAAAAAAGAGGTCATTGTTCCCCTCTACTCATCACTTATTAGACCCATTATAGAATACAATGCCCCTTTTGGTATGTACCTCACAAGACATCTACAACAACTAGAAAGGCTGCAGAAATACCTCACAAAGAGAACTACCAGCCTCAAACAGATGCCCTATGCAGACCGTCTCAAAAAACTCCAGCTTTACTCTGTTGCATATCACCTGCTCAGAGGTGATCTCTGCCTAACATACAAATCTATGTCAAACCCAGAGCTGTTGGACATGCTCCACTTAAAGAAATCCCAATCCCTCCAAGCTACACACTCTAGGGAGCTAGACCTTGTCACCACAATAAACAGAACAAGCTGGAGGGATAGATTCCTGTCCCAGCAACTTCCCATACTCTGGAATAAACTACCTATCTATATCAAACAAAGCTCCTCATTAGCACTCTTCAAGAAAAATCTTGATGATTGGATGGGAGATAGGAAATTCACCCGGGAAATCACTTCTGTGGCTCTGCTTGACAGGGGCACAGGAAAATAATTTTCTTGGGTGCAAAAGCCAGGGTACCTTTTGGATAGATTTATATAGGCCCTAGGGCCAATAGCCTAGTACCTACCTATAAACCTATGAACCTATGAAACCTAAGTAGCATCTTAAGCAGATCTTTTTGCAATAATGACAGTGAACCCAGAACAGCTTACCATGCCATCCAATTATGTCCTGTAGTACCCAGCTGAAAACAAAAACTGCCTACACAGCAAAATGAAAATGGCATCCCTCCGTGCAAGTATACACACACACACACACACACACACACACACACACACACACACAAAAAACACACACACACACACACATACACACACACACACACACACACACATACACACACACACACACACACACATACGCACACACACACACAAACACACACGAAGACCTCCAAAAATGAATTATATTAATACTTCTTTGGTTTACAAAACTAGTGTGTGCAACTTGATTCACAACCACTGCTCTGTGCTACACTACATAAAGCTGAGCTGAAAACCAGCATAAAAAATATGTATTGTGCGAGGTAAGCACTTGTATGAAAGGATAATAGATCAGTATTGGTAAGTGTACATTAATAATGTGGCACTCTATAGTGTGATGAAATGTAAAGCACACAATGACAGCAACAATTCAACCTGCATTGTTGTTGACTGTTTTAAAACATTTGACATAGAAATGTGTTGAAATGATTTAAGGTGAAGTATCTAGTAACCAAATATTTACAAGAGGTAGTACTAATGTAAACTTCTAATTCATGGCTAGAAGTGGCTATGGCTATAATTTGATTGCAAACAGAGAATTTAGTTTGAACAAGATACAAACTGAGATTATTTAAACTATTTGAATCTATAATAATGAAATATAAGGTATCCCTTTACTCCATCTGTAGACTGCTGTGGTACACTAAAGTATACAGTGGGCCTTGATCTTAAGCAATTATGTGAGATATAAATAGGTTGGTTGCTACACATTTGAAGAGGCAGGACAAATTACTCTAAAGCCTATAAGAGTCCTGTATGAAATAATGGACAGGAGTATCTAGCCACTGGACCTACAGAAGTAAAATAAGTATCCATCAATGATGCCAATCAGTAAATCACAGACTTCCATATGTATATAATTGTTTCCCTTTCAGCACTTGGTGGATACTCCAGAGGTACAACCTTAGCCTGTATCAAGATATACTGGGTGCTTTAAAACCGAAACTATAAGATGTTATCTCCAAAATGGGTAATCACATGATACTGCATGTTTCCCCCAATTCTAGTTCTGTATTTAAACAATCAGTAAGATGGCAGGCTACCTGCTCCCCTTACTTACCAATCCAAACTGGGATGCCTCAAGACTCAATTCTTGGCCCTCTAATCTTTAATATTTCACAAACCAACTGCATACTTCCTGTACAGCATCCTCCTTGACACAATATGTGGATGACTCTACCCTTATTATCTGTTCTGACAGTTTCTCTAACCTCCTCTCTACTACTCAACATAGCTTCCTATCTGTAGAAAAATGACTAACTGAGAACCAACTAATTCTAAATCCTAAAAAACAAAGCTACTACTCTTTTTTCCCAAACCCCTCTCTAACCTCAATACACCCTTCATTATTTCTTCTCCTGACAATAACTTCATACAGCCTGACCCACATATTAAACTTCTTGGTGTTATTATCGATGACAAATTAAAATTTGATACCTATATTCAGCAGTGTATCAAAAACTTGGCCTACTCTACAAACATAATAAAATGCCTAGCCCCTGACTCTAGACAGAAAATAGCTCAGGCCTTCCTCCTTTCATGTCTACTGTATCTCTCTCCCATCTTTTCACACCTACAATCTACCCTTTTGGCTAAACTCTGTCAATCATACCATAGAGTTGAAAGATTTGCTAGTAACCAACCCTACAAATCTCATCACTGCCATGCACTAAAACAACTCCAGTGTCTTGACTTCCCCCAGCACCTGCTTCACTCCCAGCTGCAAATGACTCATACTCTATTCTTAAAACCCCATTCCTGTCATGCTCTATCCTCACTAATATCACATTATACCCCTCCCAGAACTCTCTGTAGCTCTGACCAGCTCCTTCTGGACAACTATAAACCAAACAAAAACATTAGTAAACTTCTTTACTAATATAGTACTTCCCATGCATGGAACTCCTCCTTAACATCTGAATCATTCCTGACGTAAATCTTTTTAAATCAGAACTTTAAACAATTCTCCCAAATGCCAACACCTGTCACTGCAATGATCCCACTTAAATACCATCTTACCACCTTACTACCTCTCACACTTTTATCACCCAGCTATTGCAAGTGTCCAATCTCATTTGCATCTCTTTCTCTTTTTGTTGATTTAAAAAAAATCTAAGTTTTGTACTGCATGTTATGCACATTATTGTAATGTTTATGTAAACGTCATTCTCAGGCCTTTTGTAAATTTCTAATGTAAAGCACATTATTGTAATGTTTGCATAAAACTTCATTGTCAGATGTTTTTCTTTTTTATAACTTTGTAATAACTGTCTGGAATACTGAAAACAGGCCACTGGCTCAGTTGGACTAACCCGGTTAACAAATGACCAGTTTACACTGATGTTAATTACTGGGTGACTATGTAATTTGAACACTAGCACTACAAAGAAGATAACAATCTACAAGTTATAATGACTATGTATATGTAACTGAATGTTTATGATATCATTAAGTAATAATTGCAAACTTACAATGACTCTTATGGCAGAGCATTAGTCGAATTCGCCAGTGTTGTAAATTGGTAGGTTCATAGGTTCATTGGTGTTTGCTATGCTAATGACCACAAGGGACATTTTAAGCCTAGCTATGCATTTCAAATCGCTGACAAGTTCTGATACCCTTGATAAATGTAAGCAGAGGTTTGGGATATGAAATATGTACAAGCAGGGATATGGGAGATGAACCATTTACAGGTTTCCTGTATCCATTAGAGATGTATGTGCCAAACCAGGGATGACTTTCCTGTTCCCCATCCAATTGTCCAAGCTGCACTTCATTTGGTTTAGGTAGGAAATCTGCTTCACATGGATGGAGAGCCTGTTCCATAGACAGGCTAGTTTCTGCCTGTAGTAACCAGAATACTGGGATAGGGCCTTGAGGCAGTCTGCATATAACATTTTACTTATGCCCTGTATTCTTTTATTGAGGAACCTATCTGGACATTCCAACTGTTGGATATGCCTGGTTAGGTACTCAATGATAGGTTCAATGAATGCTGAATACAGTGGAACAATGACTTCCTTGGACTTAGATGCCTTATCTTTGTTTATAAGTTGCTCAACATAGAATTTATTCCTCACAAAAGCTAGATTACTATTTATGTGTGTCCCTAAGTCCCTGACTACTGGGTCAACTTTAAGGAACGTGTTGTCAATATGAAAGCTACCAGGGGTGGATGACTTCCCTAAGGATACTATTATGCATTTCTTGGCATTTAGTTTTATTCCATGGTTCTGACACTAGTTGTTTGTCTGAGCCAGCCTCTCTTGGAGAACATTTGTGTCACTGTCAGATTCAACGACAGCTCTTAATTTGCAATCATCTGCAAATTTATTCAACCAGAGACCACTGACATTGCCTTGACTTCAGAGAAGTAAATGCTTAAAAGGAGCAGTCCAAGGACTTATCCCTGAGGGACTCCACTTGTGACTGGTATCTATGTAGAGGTGGAACCCCCAGTTCTAACTTCCTGGGTCCTGTCTCTGAGTCAGTTGGTTATCCACCGGGTGAAATGCAGGCTTGTACCTAACCTCTTGAGTTTGGCAACAATGCCCGAGTGAGGTGTTGTGTCAAATACCTTGACCAAGTCAAGGTAGGCAGTGTGAACCATTTTTCCCTCATCCATCGCTTTGGCTAACTTCTCAAAGAAGTCTACCAGGTTGAGTAAACATGATCTGCCCTTAACAAAGCTAAACTGTATTGGGTTCAGTGACGGGAGGTTTACTGTATATCTATTGATCATTTCCTTTCCATGGCTTTACATATAAGTCTAGAGAGACTTATGGGTCAGTAGTTACCAGGGTCTGTAGATGGCCCACCTTTGTGAAGAGGAATGACTGTTGCTGTCCTCCATTCATAAGGAACAAAGCCTGTTTGGAGAATACAGTTAAATAGTAATTCCAGAGGCCCTGATAGGTCATGTTTAAGGTTATTTAGAAGGCATCCTGGGATACTGTCTGGGCCCACTGATGCAGTGTTCTTGGTCTTAGAGAAAACATTAAGGACCTGTTCCCCTAGTGATAGTAGGGGGAGTTATAGTTGATGGTATTTCCTGAGAGGAGGTTGAGGGGGGAGAGGAGTAAAGTTGGAGCTGAATTTGTCAACCAGCCAAGAGGTTTACTGCATTTTCTTGCTCATTATAGGTGGCTCCATTTACAATGAGTTGTACACACAATTGTGTATTGCCTTTGAGGTTGTGGACATAGCTAAATATAGCTTTGTGGTTGCCTGTGGCCTGGGAGGCCAAACGTACCTCAAATTTGGCTTTGGTAGACTTTATTTGTCATCTGAGTTGTTTGTTTAGTTTGATGAGAGTGCTTTTATTCTGCTGGGTGCTGCACCTCATAATTTTTTCCATGATACTCTTCCTCCTGTTATACAGCCTATTGATTTTGTGATTCCACCAGGATGGCTTGTTTTTTGCGTTAGTTCAGTACTTCTTCCTGATAGGTACAGCTGCCTCTATGCAGCTATTAATATGCTTGTATAGGGTTTCTGTGAATAGTTCTGCATAGACAGCAGTGTTCTCAAGGTTCATGGGGGCTTGAAATTTTGCCAGTTTATCACTTAATAGCAAGAAGTTAGCCTTAGAGTAGTTCCTGAATATTCCAGGTTTAGCTAAGGGTCCAGGTTTTATTTTTACTTCAAAGGAGACAATTCTATGGTCTGACCTTACCAGGGAATACATTACAGTAGGGGTTGTGCAACACTCCCCCATATTAGTAAGGACAAGATCCAGTATGGTTGCACCCCTGGCTGGTGCACTGATTATCTGGTCCAGGGAGTTTGTGTTTACAAAATCCAGGAATCTCTGTGCCTGTTCATTTGATGTCATATAGGATTCCCAGTTAATAGTGGGGTAATTAATCTTACCTATGAATATGGTATTGGGCTGGAAGGTTAGTGTTTCTAATAAGTGTTAATACATGGTATGGGTTTCCTGGGTCACAGAGGGGGGCTTATAGCTTGCGAGGAAGTAGTACTGGACTTTGCCTATGGTGATTTGAACATGGAGCGGCTCAAGTGCATTGTCCTGTTTGACCAGCCTTGAAGTTTATTTATATCTGATGTAAATAGAGACACCTCCACCTTTAGTCCCTGCCTGCGAAGTAGCTGGTCCAAATGTGTGGAAGGCATTATAACCTTGTGTTGTTGGTGCTTTCTTGGCAGCTTTAATCCATGTTGCAGTGACTGCACAGATGTCAGCTTTCTCTACGGTAAAGAGAGCTTCTAGGGGGTAGAGTTTTTTATTTAGACTCCTAGCAGTGGGCAATAATAATTTTATATTTTCTTGGTTTTGATTTGTTATGTCGGAAGTATTTTGCATTTGGCATAGCCTAAAAAAGGCACTAACTGATGATGTGGGCTAATCCAAGCCCAGCCAATTATCCCATGTGAGAATCAAACACTCCACCTTCTGCCTATAAGGTGAACACCTTAAACACTATGCCAACCTCCAGCCCTTGTGTTGTTTAAGTAAACCAATTTTGAAAAGGCAGAACATCCACAAGCAATCTTGACTCATAGTCACATTCATGCAGTGGTCCTCATAATTCATCATTGCTTCAATCTGTGTGGTTAAATAATAAAAAAAGTCTCATCCTGAACCTTGGAAGTCTTGTTGTTTGATGGCATTTAAATAATAAGGAGTGTTGAGGTGATATTTCTTAAACTAATTCAGTATTGTACTAAAAGAACCACAAATATGTATCAAGAACCAGCAAATGGTCTAGTTACAACAGAAACTTACATCCTACTTCTGAATCAAAATGCCATCCACCAGGAACAGCTTTGTTTTTAATTGTGGATTTGAAATATTCTGCACATGAAGAGACAAAGTTGGAATACGTACACTGTATAGTCACTGATATAATATTTACTGACTTATAAAGCATTTCTTAAAAATGTTGTTCTTCATCTGTAAGAACCAGCCGCATGGAATAACATTCATGCTTCCAGGATTACACATTGCCGCTGAATCTTAAAGCAACCCCATAAACAACCATAACCATCCACAGAGTTTACTAGACATATATGAAAGCATATTCCTAGGCCTTTCTTCCATATCACACATGCCCACAGATACATTATAATTTGCCAGTCATACTACTGCAGGTGTTTGGAATTAGAGAAGAAACTAAATAACATGGAAAAAGCAAGCATAAACACAAGAAGGATATACAAAGTCTGCACAAAAGGTACCCTAGCTGAGAATGAAACCCAATAACAACTTTCTATGAGCTGACAATGGTACTCACTAGAGCACTTTGCCTCCCATATTGAGTAACTTAACACTAAAACTATAGACTGATTACAAAGAATTAATATCACTTAAAAAAATGTTGTAGAAAACAGTTCATTTAATGAATAACAAGTTACTATAGCTAATTTAATGATGAGAGCCAGTAAGAACCACTACACAACAACAAAACTGTAATTAAAAAAAAGGCAGACTGCAGCAGATCATGAAAAAGCAATACTGTACAGGACTAGTTTTTTTTTTTTTTTTTTTTTTTTTTACTATTTATTCACCATGTAACTCAGGCTGTAGTAACACTAGCTTCATTATTAAATGTGGCATTATACCTACAAAATGTTACCAGCAATTTGACCACCAGCTGTTAAAGCATGATAAATGAGCAACCATGTAAGACATACTCCCCAATTCAATAAACTCTATGTAGGTTCAGTTCAAAGCCTGCACGGAATATTTTCGCATATGCTATATTGCTCATTGCGTGACATAGTGACATTAATATTAATGATACAAGGCACACATAAGCAAGATTTTGTGGTTTGCACCATTGTTGCTGGCCACAAAACCTATAATATGAATGCAGATCATAACTCCTAACCTGTTAGTAGAAGAAATCTGGACAAAAACTAAAATAATAAGGGGATAAAGGGCCAAAAATAAGGATAGATTTACCATATTGTTCTTATGTAAGAAAGTAAGTAGAATAGGATTTGTGTTTTGCATTTTCTGAAGGATATGAAGTACAAAACTATAATGTATGTCATTATGTATTGACTTCAATCTTCAGTGATTTTCCAGAAAACCACACATTTTACAAGGCCCAAAAATATGAAGCAAACATCTGGACATTCTGGACATTCTTCAAAATAAATTTGGGACAGTTAGGAGGAATGACGTAGATACCATTTCCGTGTAAGGTTGCTGGCCATGAAAGTGGATTGTAGAACAGCATGGCAATTGCTTTTCCCTTACCTGAGTTTTCTTCATTAGAATTTGTTTGGGGCACTGCCATAGATTGTTTTTCTTCATTTCAACTGTGTCTCCATTTTTTTTTTTTTTTAGCTTTTTTTTTTTGTAGGCCAGTGTTTGTGAGATGCATTGCTTAGCATAAATGTGTTTGTGCTCACCTAGTTTGCACAAATGTCAGCAGTGCACAGACTGGAGGAATGGACCATCTAAGTTGCAGACAGGACTCAGACAGCCACTATCATAAATTGAATGGATTCAATTAATACTATAGGCCATTGCATAAACACAGTAAGTACCATTGCACTGTGATTAACAGCGAGAACTTTACAATGAATACTAAGATAGGGCATATCATGTTACTAATCCTGTGGCAACAGGAGTTATGTAAGTATGGAGTGTAGATGGTCTGAGGTTCTGGTATAGCGTATGCAAATTTTATTTTACCATTGTAAGATTGCATATTGTAGCAATGATGTGCAACATGCACAATTGTTTTCTCAACCCTCTTGTGGCAAAAGCTGTAAGTGTAGGAGAACCGTAGACATGGTCAGTTTGAATAACACGCTTACACAAGTGCCTGTATACCAAATAATCATGAAATTGCAGTGCTTGCCAATGTTGCGCACTGCTTAACATCATGCCAGCACAGTGCCCACCAGTACACACCCTCACTTACCATGTTTGCATGATGGTAAGCGATGTTCAGTGTTTTCAAGTGTTGCAAAACCAAAATGTGCAGTCTCAGAAAGCTCGAGATATGCAATTGGCAGGATAACATCAGGATATAAAATGCAATTGACAGGAAATGCTCATTCTGCATTGAGCATGAGCTATGGTAGACATGACTAGTGTTGCTGGTGAGGGAGTGTGCTTTCAGGCAGAGAGGCAGGGTGTTCAGCAGGCCAAAGTCTTTAGTGGACTCCTAGTTAAGGACCATGGGTCCCAGTTGCTGCAGCATGACTATTCAGGCTCAGAATACAAGTTGGAAGCCTGGAATAGTATTGCCAGGGCTTTGACCAGTGCTACAGATATCCCTCACACTGGTGAGCAATGCAGAAATCACTTTGATTATCACTAGAGGAGGAAGTGGGATACCTTTGACCTTTGGATTGGGGACTTTAATACAGGGGACACCTCACAGATGTGTATGCATTAATTTCAGTGAGCAACTGTAAGAGTTAAAAGCTGAATATAATCAAGACTGGTATTTATAATGGTATTATGCCCTCTTCTGTTTTTTTCCACAGCTGCCACTGAGTGAGCCTCGAATGTGAGATCGCTTGTTCTAAATAGTAATTCAAAAATAATACTAATAATTTTAATAGTAATTTAGTAGCATAAAAACCTAAGGATGGCTTAGATGGTATTGAATACAGTTGAATCAAACTGAGCATGCATATCTCAATTGTAAAGGAAAGTATGCATGCCTTAGTCTGTAGCACAAAGCAACAGTTCCTTATTCTCAAATAACAGTGAGCATGAATCTCTAAACTGTAAAAGGAAAATATGTATGCAGTAGTGTTTATGACAAAATAACAGTACAGTATTAGAGAATAGTCAGTTGTTGCAGATTCAAAAGCCACACTTCCCAAATATACAGTACTGATAAGTTTTCATCATTATTGCAATGTAACTTCAGACATCCATACCAGTGGCACAAATGGCCTTCTGTAAAGTGTAATCAGTATAACTGGAACATGCATGTATGCAATATATGCAAACATCAGGGATTGGTGGCTGCAGTCTGTGCTATAATATGCCTCTGTTATGAACTGGGGAGTCTTAAAAGTAATGAAGAAAGTGTTAGGAGTTTGTAGTGTTAAAAGTAAAGGTAACAGAATAGAGGCAAATAATTGTATCAATGCTCTGTATGTTACATATAAAGTTACTAATGTTATCCCTTTTTTCTCTCATCCCAACCCTTATCTTCTTTTTCATTTTATTTAATTTTTTTTTGTTTGTTTTTACCCACAGCACAGTGGGGTAAACCTGTCCCAAAGGATCCACCTGCCCCCCACTCCACCGGCTACATTACTGCTGCCTAGTATGTCTAGTACACGACCTGGCAGCACCCCCTCTGCTGCCCCTGCACTACCTGGCCCCCAGGTAGTTCTGCCCTGGAGAATAGGTCTGAATCTCCCTCTGAGAACAATGGCAGAGGTGGTAACTTTAATACCACAGAGGAACTGTCAGGATTGTGTGCCACATTGACAGTGCACTCCTATGCCTGATAGAGCGTCTGCTCTCCAATCATTTCAGAATACCCATAGGAGATGCAGACATCGGGCACTGCAGCCAGTGGTGCAGTGAGGTGACAGTGATGACAGTCCAGGTGGTGAGAACTAGATTTTCACTATCAACCAACTTGACATGCATGGGACCTCAGTTTCTCACCTTCTCCCAAACCAAGGTGTTCACCCACCTCTCGTGTCATTCACCATCCTTGTCTCGTGTCTTGTTTGTCTTGTCCGTCTGCAATTCCTTCCACACCTACCCAACTTACTTTACCCAAACATTCCTACATCCCTTCCCCAACATTCCTCTCTCTCAAAAAAATAAATAAATAAATAAGTAAAATAGGAACCTGTCCCCCCCCCCCAAAACAAAAAAAAAATCATCCCATACATAGCTCTCCATTTCTCACCCTTGTATTCATGGCACACTTGATTCAGTCCAATTGGCTATACAACATGATTGTCTTATGGTCACCCCTCTCCCTTGAGGTGACAGTCAAAATTCAGCTAATATTTTGTATATACGGTCATGTTTTATTTTTGAAGAAATGGATAGCTATGGTTCTGCCCTACATCCCTCCTCTACATTCCTGCCCTCCTTTCACCTTGTTTTTCCTCCTGTTTGCTCCCCATTTCACCACTTTCCTGTCTTCTCTATTTCTTTTTTAAAGAATTATTGCTTGGTGGTGCACATTGTAAACCAATGTGAAGCAACAGTGAATGGCAGCAGTACAAGTAAATGTATTTGAAAGTATCATACACACTTGCAAAATTACTACCTACACCTGTATTCAAACCCAGTAACATCTGCCTCCAACAACAATAGCATGTCTTACCACAGACTCAGTTAGGTAGCAGATATATTTTATGCAATCAATAGTAACTTGCACAGTTTAGCAAGGATTCCCCTTTGCGCTCCCCATGCTTGCTCCTTATATCACCAATGTCTTATCTTTCCCATTAATTTTATACGAAGCATCATTGCACAATCCCCAGTACTGTTTTTAAAGCATTATTGTTCAATACCCATTTAGTTTTTATGAAGCATTGGTGTGCAATGGTGTGCATTACACAACATCCTTAATCAATGGTAATACAAAAGTATTTCAATGTACTTTTATTGTGGATTTTAAAGTTCAATGTATTAGCTACAGCTCTGTTTGGAAACAGTATCATCTGGCCCCAGAAAGGAAAGTATTACTGGATTAAGTGAATTAATACCTGCAGCCAGAGAATCAAGTAATAGGTGTATGCAACAGCAGGTAAGTCTGCCATTTGTTATTCAGTGTCTAAAATATACCTGACATACAGCTGAGTCTGTAGCACTATCTGTACATTGATCCATTCATTGTTTGGGGTCAGATAGTACTGGGTTTGAATACAGGTGTATGTAACAGTTTCAAATACTTTTACAAGTAAATACAAATTCTGAAGTGTGATATTTGGTATGGAGTCTCTATAATATGGCTAAATAGTAATGGTTTCCAATGCAGCTGTATATAACACTTATAACTGCTTTTTTGCTGTAGCCGTGCATTAGTGTGTGATGTGCACCATCAAGCAATTATGCTTTGAAGAAAAGAAATGGGAAAGATAGGAAAGTGGTGAAATGGGGAGCAAGCAGGGGGAAGAACAAAGTGAGAGGAAGGTAGGGATGTGCAGGAGGGGTATAGGAAAGAACCATAGCTCTCAGTTTCTTCAACAATAAAACATGTTCATATATGCAAAATATTAGCTGAATTAAGATCATCACCTCCAGAGAGAGGGGTGACCACAACACAATCATGTTGTATAGCCAAGTGGAGAAAATCAAGTGTGTCATGAAGGCACATGTGAGAAATGTAGACCTATGTATGGGATGATTTTATTTTATTTTTTGGTGGGATAGGTGCATTTTTTTGTTTGTTTTTGAAAGAGAGGAATGCTGGGGAAGGGATGTAGGAATGTCTGGGTGAGGTAAGTTGGGAAGGTGAAGAAGCAATTACAGACAGGCAAGACAAACAAGACAAGAGACATGGATGGTAGATGACACAAAAGGTGGGTAAACACCATGCTTGTGAAGAAGGAGGAGACATCGCAAACCCATGGATGTCAAGCTGGGTGACAGTGAGAATTGAGTCATCACCCACTGGACTGTCATCACTGTCACCTCATTGCACAGATGGCTACAGTGTCTGACATCTGCATCTCCTCATGTTATTCAATGCAATGATGGAGAGCAGTGTCTCTGTCTGGCATAGGCACACACTGACTCTGTGGCACACAACCCCATGCACCAACCCTAGCAGTTCATCACGGGTGATAAAATCACCACCTCTGCCACTGCTCCCAGAGGGAACCAGTGACCTATCCTGCAGGCATAACTACTTGAGGGGCCAGGTAGTGCAGGTGCAGCAGAGTGGGTGTATCAGGTTGTGGCCCAGATGTGTTGGGCCTTGGTGCCGTAGCCAGTAGTGTGGGGACAGGTGGATCCTGTAGGGAAGGCCTACTCCACTGTGCTGTGGGAAAAATAAATAAATAAATAAATAAAAAACAAAAAAAAAGAGAAGATAAGGGTCGGGTGAGAGGAAAATGTGGGAGAACATTAGCAGCTTCATATGCGACAAACAATGCATTGATACAATTATTTGACTCTATTCTGATACCTTTGCTTTTAAGACTACCAACTCCTAACAAATAGCTTTTTTACTAAAACTACCCAGCTCATAACAGATGCATACTATACTACAGATTGCATCAAGCATATATTGCACATATGTGTGTTTGAATTATACTGATTACAGTTTAGAGCAGGCCATTGCTGCCAATGCTTTAGAGCGCTGACATTACATTGCAATGTCAATGAAAATGTAACAGTATTGTATATTTGGAAATTTTGTTTTTGAAACCACAACCTCTGACTACTCTCTAATACTGAACTGTTGTTTTGGCCTTCAGACTAATGCAGGCATACTTTCTTGTTACAGTTGAGACATGAATGCTCAATTTGATAGAACTGTATAATAAACTAATAAAAATGTCTTTACTTTTAAAGCTAAAATAATAATACTTTTCAGATGCATACATACCACATGCTCTCACATCCATGCCAATCTAGTTGCATGGGTTCACACATTCAGTTCTCGGTCTGTGACAGCTGCAAAAAAAAAAAAAAAAACAGAACAGAATACCATTATAAATACCAATCCTGAATATCCAGCTTTTAACTCTTACAAGTAGTCTCTGTAAGTGATACTTACACATCTGTGGGTTGCTGCCAGTCATACATTCATCGACCCAATGGTTGAGGGTATTGCTCTTCCTTATCCAGAGGTCTCTGCAGTGATTCCTACATTGTTCACCAGTGTGGGAGATACCAGTAGAAGTGGTCAGAGCCTGGGCAAGACTATTCCATGCCGCTGCCTTGTAATCTGAGCCACTATCATCCCTCTGGAAATGCTTGTGCCCATGTTCATTCACCAGATGTCCAACAAATACTTGGGACTCCTAGACACCCCATCTTTCAGCACAGAATCTCAAAACCACTTCTCAAATGCTTGCCATGCCTACCACAGATCAAGACTGATGCAGAATGATGTTTTTCAACAATTGCAGGTATCGCGCTGATTGGGAGTGTGCACTTTTTGGTTTTGCAATATTTGAAAGTGTTGCTAATTGCTTACCATCACACAAACATGGTGCTCAAGGGTATGCACTGCTGGGCAACATGTTTGTGAGATGGCCAATAGTATTAATTGAATGCATCTGGTTTATGTTTGTGACTGTCTGGGTCCTGTCTGCTACCTCGGTGGTCCATTCGTCCAGTTTGTACACTGCCACTCTGCATGTAAACAAGATGAGTATAGCCAAAGCCATTTGTGCTAAGTGGCACATCATGCAAACAGTGGCCTCCAAAGAAAAAAAAATGAAATAAATGAAAAAGAGTTGAAATCAAGAAAATCAGTCTATGACATACACAGTAGAGAATGTTAGTACACATGAGATATGTCGACATAGGACTGGATCCCAACTCTCACTCCAATGCACATTGAGAAAACAGTATGGGGGACTTATCCATCTTTGCCACACAAATAGCTTTGCACCTAAGGAATGAAGTAATTCCTCATACAACCAAGTGCAACTGAATGTACACTGATATCAAGTTATAACCTGTTATTTGTAAATGTATTACATTTAATATATTTGGATGAAGTGCACTTAGCGATCACACAACATGTTATGATTATTCCTTGTGAATATATAGGTCTGTTTACCTTTCTGTGTTTCTTGGTCATTTTTGAGTTATCTCACCAGTACTCAGAGTCATTCAGTTCGTAAGCCAGTCTATATAATTTACCTTAAAATGTGTGAGGATATTAACTGGGAATATTATGATATTCAGCTGCCATCAAATGAAGGGCAGGTTGGATGGCACAAACAAGTAAAGACTACTCTTTGTTTTGGGGGGGGGGGGCAAACATGAGTTCCTGTTATGGCACATGCAAGGGTACACGGTTCTTTCTAGGGGCTGAGCTGCCGTTATGATACAAAGAAGGATATGTTGCTCTTGTTACTCGCCTTGTTTTTCATCCTGCATGTTTGATCTTGTAAAGGTTGTGAAGTCAGAAACTGCAATTTGTGTTATTACTTTATAACTTCTGCCTGTTATGATTTCCCATTGCAAACATATGGTGCTAAACTGAGGGCATGCAGTGGTCATCAGTACTTTGGAGAGGTATGAACGTCTGAATCTTTGAGGCCTGAAGCCTACTCCTTGCTAATGGACACATACAAGTGAAATAACTCTCTGCTGTCACATGTTGTGTTAATTTGTGTACAAATCTTCCACTTTTATTTCCTTACTGTACCAAATGATAAAATACAAGGACATGCCATAATAATATTATACGATACAGTACATGTTCAGGACTTACCTTGTGATGCAAGCAGTACACCACCAATACATGGGTAGGTAAAGGCTCTGGCTCTGAACTGTGGCTGGCAGAGGTCCTGTATTGTGTCCCTGTTCACCCCATAACACTCTACAATCTCCATATCCTGTGCATTGCAATAAGTTAAATGTGGCCTGAAAACTCTTCTCCATCTCAACCTAGGCCTATTGGCATCAGCAGCAGCATTGCCTGCAGCCTGTAGCACATACAAATGGAGTTAAGCAGCAGCCGCAGCTCCTAACATTCTGTCTGTGCAGACTTTCTGTGTCTGTACTCCATTACTTTTGAAATCCACAGGAAAAGTCAGCATGGAGTCTACATGGTTGCTTTATAACTTGTTGAATAGCTCCACCAGATTGGTTGATTAGAATGCAGTTCTGCTGCTTGTACTATAATTAGCATATCTGAAACGTAAACTAAGACAAATGCAAGCTATTAATCATTTACTCCATTATAAAAAGGCAAATGTGTAGCTAGGCAAACTGACAGGGAGGACATTTACTACATGTTTGCAGTACTTCACAAAAGCAAACTTGTTCCAAAGATATCTTTACAGAGGAATATTAAACACCAGGAGGTATCCTTCCATTTTTTCCTACATAATGCATATGCTGGAATATATTAATGAATAATGTGAAGCAAAGGCTTTTACAATTTTATCTGTCTGCATTAGTTAGAAGTGCACTGATGGTATGGCCATGTTTGTCAAGCCATTTCAGAGGTATACATGATTCACAATACATGAAAATAAAATGCTGTGTGATACATTTGTACAAATATTCCAGGGACAGGTCCTTTGAAAGCACTTTTGGAATTTCAAAGATGATTTATTAGCAAAATGGTTCATGTTCCTGTCCTTTTGTGAGTGGGGGGAGCAAGGAAAGGTTACTGCTATGCCATAAACTATTAAGGACTGTTCTTCTGGGGGGACACAGCTGAGTTCCTGCTATGGCACATACAAGGACATGTTGCTCTTGCTGCTCTCCTTATTTTGCATCCTGCCTGTTGTTAGTATTTCACATCTGTAGACTGTTTTATGTTTTTCCACTGGGTACTACTGACTGCCTACCTTTAATATTGTATCTGGTAACAGTTACTTTGTAGTTATGTGATACTTATGTGCATTATCATTCTGATGGCTCTTAGGACACAAGCAAAGTCAGTGAGGCACAGACCCCCTTCACTGAAGCAGACAGCAATATTGTTGTTGACACTGTCTGTCAACATGGGGCATTTCTGCTGGGAAGGGGTCGACTCAGTATGCAAGAAAGGCTGCAAGTATGGCAGCAGATTGTTGCCAACATCGCTTCTCTGGGTGGCCATAGCCAGACATATGAACAGGTTTACCTCAAGACCACTGACATGATCATCTCTGTATGGAGGCAAGCAGCTGCTATTGCCTGAGACCAAAGGGTAACTGAGGGATGGCCGGCTACAGAACCACCTCTTACCCTCAGTGAAGAGTTCCTGGTGTATATCCAACATGAGAGCTCACAGCAGAGTGGACCACAGCATGTCATAGATGTGGGCACCACTCCTTCTGAGTCCCAGGAGGAGCTTCCAGGTAGGCTTTGTTATATGACCAGTTAAATACTGTGTATACTAAAACAATTGAAATAAAAATTACTTCTGTGTCACATGTCTTTTTGGTGGGGGAAATTGAAGATTGGTACTGTGATAAACTCAGTTTGGAGTTGTCAGCCACATTCTTGTTGAACCCACAGTTAATGTAGATATAAAGGAGTACATGTATTCCCCCCATCTTACTGTTAAATGTGATGATGTTACCCTTACCTCTTGCTTAACTTATTTCAGGACTGTCAGGAATCCAGCGACATATGTCTCCTGCAGATGGTAAGCCAAATAAATGTATGTCATTACTGCAGATCAATTTAAAGAAATATCATAATGTGTCATTTTAGGCCTGCTGTGTGTATTACTGTACTCTCTGTAATAGTAGAAGCACTATTAGCTGTTTAGCATATATTGCACCATAGTACTGCAGGTATTAATGTATTTCTGTGTTTCTGCCTTTTTATCATAGGTAATCATGACAGTGGGAGTGGGGGCCCTGTGTCACCTGATGTCAGTGTCTCATCAGACACTAATGATGATGGTGGTGGTGAAACTGAGGCACAGTTAGGGGGTGCAGATGTTGAATCTAAATGAGAACTTGACATCCAGCCAACCCCCTTTATTTTTCCTGAGCACAGCCAGTAGTGCTACACCTACGCAGTCCACTGACCCCACAAATATTGGACAAGCAGAGGGTGAGGACATTGAACAGGAAATTGTGGCTAGTGCGGCATCAGTGCCTGTCTGGCCATACCCAAAGTGTTGGCAAGGTGTCAAACAGGAGGGTTTATAGGGGTGGTCAGAGGGAGCCTGCTGTAACTCCTCCACCTGGTGCAGGTGTCTCTTTCCGTGTCATTCAACGTATGTTTAGGGCCATCATGGATGCACAGGCATGTTCAGAAAGGTGCTTGAGACAAGTGCAGAGAGTTGTAGATGTGGCACAGGCTGACATGTGTGATTGCTTCCAGCATGTCACAGATTCACTGGATTGGATTAATGACACTTTGCTCATTATACCGAACAGTTTTGATTCAGTAAGCCTGAGTCTAGCCTATGCTATAAAATGCAACAGTACTAGAAATTCAGAGTGTAGAAAATCATTGTCACAACAGCAAAAAAATAAAAATAAAAAAAGTTTCAGAAAAGTGGCAATCCAGTTGAATTCTCCCAAAAGAAAGTACGCCGCAAACCTTCCTAGTGTGAAATAACTGATTTGGGACCCAAGTACATAGACCAGAACAAAGGCACTGTTTATTAAAAACAGGCATAATAAGCCTTCCACCAGCAATGTTCAGCTCAGAAGGGCAGAGAGTACCATCTTCTCCCACAAGAGTGTAGACTACAAACCTTCTTAATGTAAAACAACCAGCCTGAAGCACAAGTGCTTAAATCAAAACATGACCAAGCAGAAACACATTGCACTCTATTCAACTACAATGTAGGTAATGGCTTTGTCCCAGAAGAATGGAAAACAGCAACAGTAATTCCTTTAAACAAAAGGGGTCAGTCAACCGATCCTGGGACCTATAGACCAAGAAACCTATCCAGCCTTATCTACAAGGCCATGGAGAGAATCATCATGCACCTTATCAACAAAGACATAGGTGACCTTCAAACTCTTAATCTGACCCAGTTTGGCTTTGTTAAGGGTAGATCATGCTTATTAAACCTTGTGGACTTTATTGAGAATGTCACCAAAGACTTTGATATAGGCAAAACAGTACATACAGCTTATCATGATTTAGCCAAGGCTTTTGACACAATCCACCAGTCAGGCATCATTGAGAAACTCACCTAGCTGGGAATTAACCCATGTCACTAGATGGATAGCCAAATGGCTCACCAACAGAATACATACAGTAAAATTTGGGTATTCCACCTCTACCAGCAGACTGGTTACCAGTGGTGTACCACAAGGATCTGTGCTAGGCTCCCTACTGTTTGGAATCTATTTCTCAGAAGTCCAGGCAAAAATTGATGGCCTGTGGCTTACCAAGTTCACCAATGACTGCAAACTGGGTGCATTCATTCAGTTCCCCAAACAATGTTGGCATACCACAAAAAGAGCTTACACATGCAAATGATTGGTGACAAAGACATGGACTTAAACTAAATGCAAAAACAGTGTGTTATCATCCCTTTTGGCAAAGGGGAAATCCCTGCAAATTACAATATTAGCAGTACCCCCCTTAGCACAAACTCTGTGGTGAGTGATTTGGGAACACAGGTTGATAGCAACCTTAATTTCGATCACCATGTGTCGACAGTGGTATGGAATGCTATCTATGTTGCACATCACATAAGTAAGGGCATCACATTCAGAGCAAAGGATGTTATAACTCCCCTGTACTCAACCTTCATCAGACCACTAATCAAGTGCAATGCTCTCTTCTGTATGTACCTCACCAGACACCTGCAGCAGTTGGAGAGATCTCAAAGGTTTCTCACCAAGAAAATTCAGGGTCTTCAGCACATGACCTACATGGACAGAGCGTAGGCCCTGTCACTGTACTCTGTATCTTATGAGCTGCTGAGAAGTGACTTGTGCTTGACCAACAGACCAGTCTCAGACCCTACCCTAATGGAAATTTGCACATCCGCAAGTCACATGAGACAAGATTCCCTCACTCTACGGATCTTAACCTAGTCTACAACATTAACAGGACATGCTGGAGAGACAGATATGTCTCCCAGAGATTGCCACTCCTCTAGAACAAACTCCAAATTCACATAAAACAGACCTCCTCAATGATCCTATTTAAGAATAACTTAGGCAACTGGATGGGAGACCATAAATTTATCTGGGTCTGTATCATAAGAGCAAAAGTTCAAAAGAATGAATGCTCTTATGATCAAAAATGCTGGACATAAACACTTTTTCTGGGGTTGCAGTGCAGTGAGGATAGGAATATTTGCCCTTTGCTCACTGTAGTGCGACCTCGGAGTTGGAATATATATTTAGCGGGGGGTGTGGGGGTGCAGCCCCCCACAATATAACGTTTGATGTTTGTGCCTTTTTGATGTTTGAGCATTCATTCTTTTGAACTTTTGCTCTTATGATATAGACCCATTTTATCCCAGGGTGTCACCTATGTCCCTCATGAATAATGGCAGTCATTACTGATCATAGACTTGTGCTGCAAATATAAAGTATACAACTTGGTCAGTAAGGGAACAAGGTATAACATGACTAGGCTTATAAAGGCCCTAAGGCCAATAGCATAATAACCTTCTATGAACCTAAGGTGATGTCTGCCTGGATTGCAGGCAGTGTCTGATCATGCTAATGGTGGGATGACTGCATATGCAATAAGCTGATATAACCAATGACATCAGCATTGTCCATTGACCATATGGTGATAACAGTGTCCCAAGTGCTGGTGTAAAAGGCTCACTGTAATGTCAAGTAACAGCTCACACAGGCACACACACAGTTGACTGCAGTGAAAATAGTACCCATACCTATCTAAATACACATACTTTAAAGCATAGTACTTTACTCAAGTGCCACAGCACACATTTGACTTTTATATGGCTGCAGGTCAACTTTTTAGTGGTAGACAGCAGGCCATGTGAGAGACAAGAGGATGGGAGGGTTGTATGAAATGGATGTGTAGGCTTGTGTAAGTATCAACATACTGGCAAGCCATGCCATTGGAGAAGTAACTGTAGGATAACATGTCTATTCTGCTAGTATAAATACACCACACCCAGTTGACTGCAGTAAGAACAGAACCCCTACCTATTTAGGTACACAGGGTATAAAACGCAATAATTTATGCAACAGCCACAGCACAAGTCTGACATTTATGTGTTTGCAAGTCAGCTTATAGTGGATGACATCAGTAGGCCATGTGGTAGACAAGAGGTTGGTAGGGATGCATAATGGATGTGTAGGCTTGTGCAAGTACCAAAAGACTGGCAAGCCATGCTATTGGTGAAGTAACTGTAGGATAGCACATCTACTCTGCTGAGTAGAGATACACACACACCCAGTTGCAGCAGTGAGAACACAACACCTACTTATCTATGTACACAGACTATAAAACACAGTACATTTTGCAAGGGCCACAGCACAGGTCTGATTTTTACATATCTGTAGGTCAACTTATAGTGCATGACATCAACAGACCATGTGGGAGACAAGAGATTGAGAGGGCTGCTTGAAATGGATGTGTAGGCTTGTACAAGTATCAAAATACTGGCAAGCTATGCCATTGGAAAAGTAACTGTAGGATAGCATGTCTACCCTGCTGAGTAGAGACACATACACGCACACCAAGTTGACTGCAGTGAGAACAGAACCCCTACCTATCTAGGTGCACAGAGTATAGAACACCATACTCTATACAGGTGCCACAGCACAAGTCTGACTTTTAGATTGCTGAAGGTCAACTTATAATGAATGACATCACCAGTGTAAGTTGGAGGAAAGAAGGTGGAAGGCCTGCTTGAAATGGATGTGTAGGCAAGTGCAAGTATCAAAATACTGTCAGTGTATGGGATTAGGGCAGTAACTGCAGGATACACACTAGTTCTTCTGGCTAGACACACACACCCATACACAGCTGACTGCAGTAAGAACAGAACCCCAACCTGTCTAAGTACACATATTACAGAACTCAGTACTTCATTCAAGCACTATGGCACAAGTCTGACTTTTACATGGCTGCAGGTAAACTTACATTAGATGACATCAGCGGGTCATGTGGGGGAACAACAGATTGGAAGGCTTGCATAGGCACATAGATTCAAAGGTTCATATGAGGCCAGTAGCCTAACAGCACTAAAGGTGTGTAAAAGCCTAGCCATGTAAAAACACAAGTACCTTTGAGCATAGTTGGATGTTTGAGTTTAGCAGAGCATGGCTGTCAGCTCCACTGGCTGGTCCTGCATATGTGAGAGCACACAAAATTACATATTACACTCTGTAGTTTGGTTGATATATGTATGTAAAAATATACTTAGACTCCAGGGTTGTACTGCTTTGTGGGGGGGGGGGGGTGGTGGCAACACATGTATGTATTGTGAATACATGATATATACTGAGAATGTGCCCTGAACTTGCAATGTTTCCACATGTAGTTTTATATCAAACAAAGGAAATGGACAATAAACTCTAATAAGAAAGCATCATATATAAAGTTCCATAGAGCAGTGAGCAGTGGATTTGCATGATGGTTAACAAAGTGTACACGCCTGCAAGTTACACCTGTTTGTGCATAGGTAAGCAGTGTGCAAATGCAAGCCACATTGCTAGCATCTGCCAAGTGGAATGCAACAGTGGCAAGCAATTTCATGTATAGGCAGTTGTGTAGGTGTTTTTCACATAAACTAAAGCCATGCCGGTCAAGATAGCAGGAACACATTTATGGAATTATAGCACACAGTATACCTGCAGTCATAAATTTGATCATAAATATAGTAATACATACAGTACTCTATCAGGAAAAACAATACAAAATGGAGTATGGTGTATTCAAACCCAGGACAATGTGTATGGCAATCCTACACTTACACATGTTACCACAAGAATGTTGAGAAAACAGTTGTCTATGTTGCACTTCAAAGCTGTAAACTGCAATGTTACAGCAGTGAACCAAAGGTTGCACACTCTGTAGTACAACCCAGTACTATCTGTAAGCAGAGCTTGTTGAGGTTACACCACGACTATAAGAAGCTGACCATTTATTGAAATAAAAACTGATAAACCAAATACAACGCATTCCTAGTAAGCGCTTTAACATTCAACATGAATGCTTCATCAGACTGTTAAATGAACTCTGAATTAATTGCCTTTTAAATACCTTGTCTCCATCATTATACAACCAATCATGTGCTATTCTCATGAATAATGTATCGAAATGACATCACATGGCTATATAATGGTAATGTTACCTTGATTCTGCCATTATTCATGTAACTATTATCTAAAAAAGCATCTCTAAATTCAGAAATACTTTACAAACAGTATGCATATCATGTGCACATTGCATATGAAGATGTTGTTATGTGGAAATACATATATGTATATCTTATAAAACACAGTATATTTAAAAATATATATATACTATATAAAAACACTATATAGAAACACAACATATAAAAACAGATATGAAAACCACATAAAAATCAGTGCATGTCCCTAAACTATATCATAGACTATATGACTCCGAAATCCTAAGTAGCTATACGAATGTGTAAAGTGCTCTATATTACTACAGAGTTAAAAAATGTGTAGCTACAAAATTAAGCTAAAAAATAAAAAATAATCATACTGTAACGTACAATAAAAACTGTGTTAAAAAACATTCCAAAAACTTTTGGTGTGGCATATAAAGCTGAACAATATTTAACCATGATGTCTATTGCTAATTTAAAAGCCCAATGGACCTATATATGTCTAAATATTCTTCTAAAAACTGACAGTAGGTGTGTGTCTTGATTTCATGGGGAATACGTGGAAGAATATATATTCTATGGTATATATAACATATACAAATCTATCTCACAGACACCTGTCACAGTTTTTATTGTACGTTCAAGTATGATTACTTTTTTATTTTTTAACTTAATTTTGTAGCTACACATTTTTTAACTCTGTAGTAATATAGAGCACTTTGCACATTCGTATAGCTACTTAGGATTTCAGAGTCATATAGTCTATGATATAGTTAAGGGACATGCACTGATTTTTATGTGGTTTTCATATCTGTTTTTATATGTTGTGTTTCTATATAGTGTTTTTATATAGTATATATATTTTTTTAAATATACTGTGTTTTATAAGATATACATATATGTATTTCCACATAACAACATCTTCATATGCAATGTGCACATGATATGTATACTGTTTGTAAAGTATTTCTGAATTTAGAGATGCTTTTTTAGATAATAGTTACATGAATAATGGCAGAATCAAGGTAACATTACCATTATATAGCCATGTGATGTCATTTTGATACATTATTCATGAGAATAACACATGATTGGTTGCATAATGATGGAGACAAGGTATTTAAAAGGCAATTCATTCAGAGTTCATTTAACAGTCTGATGAAGCATTCATGCTGAATGTGAACGTGCTTACTAGGAATGCATTGTATTTGTTTTATCAGTTTTTATTTAAATAAATGGTCACCTTCTTATAGTCGTAATGTGTCTTCAAAAAGCTCTGTTTTTGGATTTTGTTTTGGTTGCTGCATTGGAGGCACTTTACCCTTGATTGTGATTGTTCACTGATATACCAGTACTATCTGTACCCCAGGCTGGATTTTCATGATGGGCATTGAATGACTGTATCCAGTTACTATTTTTGGCTGTCTGCTTCCTAGGTGGTCCACCTCGCTTTGCACAAACCAGATAAATACATCCATTCCCTGCTTCTATTGTTTGGTCTATGCAGTGCATCACACAAAAACTGCAATTAAAAACAAGAAGAATAAGAAAGGAATACTTGGTAATGGGCACATATAAGTAAAATAAGTGTCTGCTTTCACATTTTAAGGTACTTACTGTACAACTCTACCAGTATTTACTTCATTGCTGCACCAAGTTAAGAAATATGAAGATATTCCATAATATTATTAAAGAATACATTTTACGTTCACGACTTACCTTGCAAAGGCAGCAGCTGAAATTATTTTGTTTCAGGCCTAGAATTACCTTGTCTCTACTCCCATGGTATTAAAGTCCTCAGGATAAAAACAGAATGGAAGCTACAGGAATGGTTTATAGCTTGTTGAGTAGCCCCACCATGCTAAAAATCACATGCTTATGCTGTAATTAGCACCTATGAAAAACATCTGCTGCTTTACTGAATATATCATCTCTGTTGGTGCTCAGTGTGCGATGCACACCTATGCACAGCTGCAGGCACCAACTCTGAAATAAGGTAATCATAGGTGACCTTGTTGTTACTTTTGTTCATGCCTATGATAGTGGGCAAATAAGCAGCTCAAAATGTGTAGGAAAGGTTGCATACCCTGTACTAGAACCTAGGATCTTCTATATTCTAGACCTACATGCTGCCACAGGAACAGTTATGTAACAAGCATCGAGAAACCTGCCATTCATTTCTCCATTTCTGTGGTTGCACTAAGCACAGCATCGTGCAAACAATGACAATTAAAAAAAGAAATGTTGAATTAAAGTGGACAGAGATGATACATTTTAACAAATAATAAAGGGGATGAAACAGAACTTGTGAATTGTGCACTGCTTATATGCACTTTTACACTTCACAGACCTACTTGTACACCTCTGTAAGTGTAACTTGACACAGTCCCCTGATGTCATCATTCACTGTTTCTATGCATCCAACACAAACACTGTGGAAGTGCCTACATGAAGTGAACATCTCTACATGGTAACAATTTTTTGGGATTCAACAATTCTAATGAGTTTTGAAGTAATTTGCATATTCACTGTGCTGACAGCCCTGAATGTACATGGTTGGTAACCGTGTAGGCAGGGAAACTGAAGGGGATCACAATGTTGTACAGTCAAGGGAGGGTATTACTGAATTATATATCTGCACAGAGGAATGCAGATTTTGATGCATTTTGACTGTTTTCCATCAGATACATACTGTATATGCTTACATGACAGTATGAATAGTATGTTTCATGGAGTTTACACTTAACTGTGTACATAAGTTACGAGTAAATTCTTCATTTGGGGATGGGGGAGCAAAGCTGCATTTATGCCTTGACACTTGAAAATTAATTGTTTATATTGTTAATTTAATTTACTAGCATCCACCATGTCTGATAATGTCATAATGTGTGCGGGGTTACATGTTACTGTCTGTTCTGTACAAATCTACAGACTATTACTTGGTCTTGTTTCTGTGTAGACTCCTTTCTGTGGCTGCATTCTAAAAACTTTCGAATATATGGCCAACACAAGCATGGAGTCTACACAGATGTTTTACAGCTTGTTGAATTGCTCCACTATCTTGATTTACTTTATTATCATACAATTCAGTTACTTATGCTGTAATTTGCATGCTATGGAAGTTTCCATGTTTGCGCATCAGTGAACACTGCTAAGTGGAGTTTACTGAATCTAAAACTATTTGTGGTCATGTTTGCATTGCACTGTGACAGGTATACAGTCAGAACTGACCATGTAGGCTTTATTCAATCCCCTGATAGTAAGGACAAAGAACAACATTTCATGGTTATTTGAAGTTTTGCTTTTTCTACAGATCTGTGACATTTGGTCTTTTAAGTGTCACATTGAGATCTGCTGCAAGAGAAAGATGCAGTAGCTGGATAAGTCATTTTCACCCAATGCTACACCAAATGCTACATTGTCTTACAAGTTTTATCTTGAGTCCCACGATGAATTGCTCATTTTTTACATCTTTATGCAACTTTGCAGCACTAGTTAAGTTAAAACCCTGATAGACAGATGTCTTTTTTTGGTTGTTAACAGAATACAGAAAGCAATTTGTTGTGCTGAGACTTTAGAATTTAGTGTTGCCGGATGACATTGTGGGTTGCAGACTTCTGCAATTTTTTATGTGTTACATATGACGATAGAGTTTTAGGTGGACTGACCACTTGCTTAAATATGTTTTGTATTGCTAAACTCAGGATGCCATCCGGACAGTCTTTTTTTAGTCCCTCATTATTATATTATATCTTTGTGACATTCCTTCTAATGAAATAATGTTATATTTAAATATTTAGTGAGATCATGTTATTTTACCTTGGGCAGAAACTTGTTATTGCAATCTCTAAGGATTATAAACCCAAAAGGCATAGTCACTAGGATGAGTGCACAGTTGTAATAACTACAACCAAATTAGGGCTTTTGTTCCCAAATAAAAGCAGAACATCATCTGGTATACAACCAAATTAGGTGACTATAAACTGTGTTTTTAGACCGTGCACTGATCTGGTGATTACATCTTTTGGGTTTATAATCTTTTTTGGGGTGATTGTGGAATTCTTACTGTGGTTATTAATCTTGCAAGGGTGATATGCCATTTCATACTCTTAAAAAATGTGCTTCTAGATGTTATATTTAGTTTTTAGTGCCCTTTATCTCTGTAAGTCATATAATGAAAAGCATAAAGTGGCCACTTCTTTTTATGTAGCTCTGCTGTCTAATGATAACCATGTACCCCATGCACTGGAAGACTGTTGGAAGATAAACATGTGCCCCTGCACTGGAAGACTGTTTGAAGATAACCATGTGCCCCTGCACTGGAAGACTGTTTGAAGATAACCATGCCCATGCACTGGAAAACTGCTTGAAGATAACCATGTGCCCTTGCACTGTAAGACTGTTTGAAGATAACCATGTGCCCTTGCACTGTAAAACTGTTCCAACATAACCATGTGACCCTACACTGGAAGACTGTTCAAAGATAACCAGATTCCCCTGCACTGGTAGACTGTTCAAAGATAACCACATACCCCTGCACCGGAAGACTATTCGAAGATAACCACATGCCCCTGCAATGGAAGACTGTTTGAAGATAGCCATGTGTCCCTGCACTTGAAGACTGTTCGAAGATAACCATGTGCCCCTGCACTAGAAGACTATCCGAAGAGAAGATAACCATGTGCCCCTGTACTGGAAGACTGTTTGAAGATAACCATGTGCCCCTGAACTGGAAGACTGTTCGAAGATAGCCATGTGCCCCTGCACTGGAAGACTATTTGAAGATAATCATGTGCCCCTGCAATAGAAAACTATTCAAAGATAACCATATGCCCCTGCACTGGAAGACTATTTGAAGAGAAGATAACCATGTGTCCCTGTACTAGAAGACTGTTCGAAGATAACCATATGTCCCTGAACTGGAAGAATGTTCAAAGATAACCATGTGCCCCTGCACTGGAAGACTGTTCGAAGATAACCATGTGCCCCTGAACTAGAAAACTGTTTGAAGATAACCATGTGCCCCTGAACTGGAAGACTGTTCGAAAATAACCATGCATCCCTGAACTAGAAGGCTGTTCTAAGATAACAATGTGCCCCTGAACTGGAAGTCTGTTCGAAGATAACCACGTGCCCTCAAACTGGAAGACTGTTCAAAGATATTCATGCTCCCCCCTGAACAGGAAGACTGTTCGAAGATAACCATTTGCCCCTGAAATGGAAGACTGTTCAAAGATATTCATGCTCCCCCCTGAACAGGAAGACTGTTCGAAGATAACCATTTGCCCCTGAAATGGAAGACTGTTCAAAGATATTCATGCTCCCCCCTGAACAGGAAGACTGTTCGAAGATAACCATTTGCCCCTGAACTGAAGACTGTTCGAAGATAACCATGTGCCCCTGTACTGGAAGACTGTTTGAAGAGAAGTATGTGTCCCCAGAACATAGTGTTCAAAGATAATTGTGTGTCCACTGAACTCTAAGACCTCACCACAACTGATTGTCACTAAATAGGTACAATATTTCCTTCATAGTGATTGCTTAAGGAAAATATTTTTACCTTTTTAATGACAACCATTTGCACAGCTTGCAAGACAAACTAATGCAAGACTTCTCTTAAAGCTTAAAGCTATTGATAAAAATGTGACTAGTGACTTGTTGAGTGACTTGCACAGTCTGTATAGCCTTCACAAAGTTACACAGTTCCAAAAAAATAATAGACATAGTTTGCTTGGTTATGTTTAGTAGGAGAGGAGCACCATTGATACACTTCAGTGTTTTGTAGTGTCATTATACAATTACACAAAAAAGCACAATCCAAAGTCATGACTCACTTCCACCATTTAAGCTTACTTAACATGTTTTAGCCCACAGAGGCAGATAGCTTTTATTTTTATATTCTTGAGTTGGCTCTCACTATTTTATTTTTATATTCTTGAGCTGGCTCTCACTATTTTATTTTTATATTCTTGAGCTGGCTCTCACTATTTTATTTTTATATTCTTGAGCTGGCTCTCACTATTTTATTTTTTATATTCTTGAGCTGGCTCTCACTATTTTATTTGTATATTCTTGAGCTGGCTCTCACTATTTTATTTGTATATTCTTGAGCTGGCTCTCACTATTTTATTTTTATATTCTTGAGCTGGCTCTCACTATTTTATTTTTATATTCTTGAGCTGGCTCTCACTATTTTATTTTTATATTCTTGAGCTGGCTCTCACTATTTTATTTTTATATTCTTGAGCTGGCTCTCACTATTTTTTGTTAGTTTTATTAGCTGAATTCTCATCAGATCACTGATTGCTGGGATGCAGACTGGTGCAGGAAAAATATATGCCCATTTACAAATCTGCCAGCTCCTGCATCTGCCATCTTTTAATTGTGAATGTTTTCCATTTTACTGATTAGACTATTCTTTTAACTGTGTCACTACCAGCCTAAGTCTTGCTAAGCAAATGGACTGTATAAAACAAACCTTAGTAAGACAGCATTAAGTGACATTATATGCAAGTTAAAAATCATACATTAACATCAGACTGTGGTCTTTTGTTTGTTTAATAATTCTGCCAGAGAGGTACCTTGGGCCTTCATCTGCATCTAGCCTAAACTGGGATAAACAAAATAGCATTAAATATAATTTGATTGCCCCACTTTTCTGTACCACTCCTAGACAACCTTAAAATATTACATATTTAGTTCCATACCTGACAAAAGTGACTGCTGTTGATTTTTCATTAGACAAAGAAATGTTGCCTGACTTTATTTAGAGCCCAGAGTTTTATTACCCTTGTACTTATCTGATCAGACTGCTTTGTGGATTCTCTCCTGTTCAACTGCATTGTGCTTATGCTTGAATGCAGTGAATTGTTCTCAAAGAGCAATGCTTGTTTCAGCTGCACCTGAGTGTTGCCATGGTAAGGAAATACTAATTCAGCACTGTGTTTAAACACTGCCATGGCATCTCCTTTTCATATCATGCATTATCTGATTTTTCACTACCCCTGCTTTTACTTTCCTTCAATTCTTGCTTCCTTGTCAAGAACCTGCTTCTTCCCACATTGAAAGCCTGTCTGGGAAGGCAATATGTCTGTATATTGTCTTCTCTTTCATTCCTTCCTTATTTTCTGTTCCTACTGTCTCTGGAGATGACTGACCTGCCTTCCTGCTCACTGTTGGAGTGGTGCCAGCATTGGAAATGTTTTTCACAATTTCTGTCTTTCACTGTTTTTAACCATTTCATTACATTCTGATTAAAATCTCACAGTGCAGCCATCTCATCAGAATATCTCATTTGACTATTGCTTTTCGGATGCAGGATACTGGTTTTAAACTTGTAATGAGAAACAACATTTTACTTTATTAGTGGTTAATTTTCTGTAAAACCATAGTTTAAACAGTGGATTTGCTCATACAGACCTGTCAGATATAAACAATCAGTGTCATGAGATAGAATATTTAATTTTGTCCAACACTATTAAACCGTTTTTAAAAGAAGAATTTATATTAGGAATGTTTACATGTACATTTTAGTTGACTAGATTTTGCTTTCCTTGTACATGGATTATACAGGAATGAAGGAGAGACTTTTGGGACTGAAAATATGCAATTTATTTCATGCAAAATAAGGGCTGCCATGTCTTTGTCATCACTATGCAGTTTGGAGCCAAATAATAGTCAATAGACAGATAACTGGAAATATGATTGCAGCTATTACTCTATAGTCAGAACCAGGTTTCATTCACATTTAAAAGTGAATTTCAAGATGCAAGGAAAATGCAATTGCTATCTTTAGAGTCATATAACTTAACCTTTTCATTCCCTTCTTCCACCTACATACCTTGTTCTGATTGTGATCCTTTCAGCATGCCAACTCTGATTTCTACTCTCTCTATATAATGCATGTATATATTGTGTTCTTTTTTTACTCACCCTGTATATAGTGGTATTGATCAGTCAGCAAAAAAAAAGAAAAAAAACACGGATACTCACAGAAGATCCAAGAACCAAACAAAAACTGTTACGAGCTATGAAACCAGTAAAGCAGGAATAATTAAAATCAAAAATGTTATTAATATTTTTCATTTTACTTATTTTATTAAAGTTTTTGATTTTGCTTTTTCCTGCTTTACTGGTTTCTTAGCTTACTACAATTTCTGATACATCTTCTTGCCACAGCATCAATGACTTTATGAGCATTTGTGAAATAAGTGTTTTGAATAATCTTTCTTTAAGGAAAGAAAGAAAATTTGAATTGTGGGAAAATGAAAAGGAAAATAGAAACAAATCCTGTCATTATTTAAACTCTGTAGTATAATGAAGGGTTATGTTGATAGTTGACAGTTAAACAACCTATTGCATTATGAGTGTACAGCATTTTTTTCACAAAAAACTAAGGTAAGACTTTAGTCATGACTGTGATACTATTTAATGAAACAAACAAACCGGTCTTCCTTTACAATGTCATGCGTGCATATCTTTTGAAAAGTATTTGTTATTAGGCAGATCTAGTAAGCCTACTTGTATTTGGAAATTTGCTGTGCCCTTATATATATATATATATATATATATATATATATATATATATATATTTACATATATATATATATATATATATATATATATATATATATATATATACATATATATATATATATATATATATATATCTGTGTGTGTGTGTGTGTGTGTGTGTGTGTGTGTGTGTGTGTGTGTATGTATGTAGATATGCATGCACGTATTTATTTATTTACATATTTGTTAAATTTATGTTGCATTTCTGATTACAAAGTTGTCTAACTGAGCCAAAGACCATATTTATTGCAGACTTTTGATAGGAAACTACAACAATTACAATGCTAGCACAATATGATATAAACAGTAAAGTAATTCAGTTTATACACCTTTTAGTATTACAGAAAATTCAATTTGTGTATCATTTCTGTAAAAGATGGGAAGAAGAAGCGGTGATGGCAGAAGGAACATTTATGATGTCATATAAGAAATGATGTGGGATGTAAATTATTTGAATTCTGAGAAGTACAACTAAGTTGAATAAAATGATATCTAAGATTGTAGGACTGTCAATAATCAGATTGTTGGTTTGGGTGAGTCTATTTCAGATTGATAAAGACGTGAGATTCAACCAGTCAGGTGACTCCTTTTGCATTTTAAGCTCTAGCCTTACAGAGTTCAGAAAGGTAATAACAGTTTTTTATGGATAATGTAAACAGAAAAAAATCTCTAATATTGCTAAAAAATGTTTGGACTGTTTTCATGTCTGTTGAATTCTCACATTGCTCTGTATTTGTATGTTATCACTGTTTATACTTTTTCAGTCATAGTTTTACTAAAATATGATAATTTGATAGTAGCAAATTCATTCTCAGACACATTCTCAAGGATAAGTTCATTTTTTTTCATAAAAATGCAACAAACTTAACCCTGTATTCACATACTTTCTTATTCATATATGAAATGTCAAATTCCGCTATGCCAAGGATCTGAAATATTAAAAAATAAATGCCTGCAAAAGAAGTGCCAAAAAAATTAACAATAACCATTTTGTTTTTGTGGGGTGAGGCAGACCATCCACAATGCGGGGAATAAGAACCCACTCATACTTCAGAACTTGTATGTATGTATATTTTATATATATATATATATATATATATATATATATATATATATATATATATATATAAAATATGTATGTATTTATATAAAAACTCCATGGTGGCAGAAACATGATAAAGGGAGAATCTCCCAAAACAAGTGAATCATTACCAGCACACTCTTATAAATCACACCAACAATGATTTCCAATGCAAAAAAATCATTGACATTGTGTTGTTTGCTTTTTTTCCTTTGTGCTACTGAATTTCAGCGAATTTCATCTCGACCACATGTAGAGGAGTCCATATTTTGCTGCTTAGCATTCTTTGTGTAGATGTAGCATAAAGTTGTAAACATAAAGATATGTTTCTTCAAAATGAGCATAAAAATAGGCTTAATGCAAAAATATATACCAAAATAAATAACAGAAATAGGGTTACAATAACCATTCATGCATGTATATTAAACTGATATTTGGATTTAGGTTAGTAATGTCTTAAAGAGGTTATAGCAATGACAGCATTTCTTTGTGAGCTAAAATTGCTTTTAGGCTTTTAGATTTCTTTCATTAAACCAAATGTGTTTGTTCCCTGAATCATGTTTTACTGGAGTATGCATTTATCAGATTTAATTACAGGATTATGTTCATAAGCATCAGGGAACCCAAACATACACAGAAACAGAAGCTATTAAGACTTTGATAGATCAGTAACATTAAACACCAGCATCCTTATAAATCAAGGCATTCAAGAACTTGTGCTGCATTTGTTTTTAATTAGGTAGATCTATGGGGCTGAGGATCATGCAATCAATAAACATTCTGCCATGTGTCTGACAAAGATAAGCAGACTGTCAAGCATGTAATATGTTGTACGTCTTCACTGTGTTGGAAGAAAATAAAGCTGAACAGTCATGCTCTCATTTGTAACAATTAAGCAAATATAATGTTGAAGCAGATCTTTAAACATCTATGCTTTGACAAGCCAGATTCTTGATTCTTTTATGTTACTGCCATGAAATCTGCATATTCAAAGCTGTCAAGTATTTAGAGTCAATGCAGCATATAAGCCGCAAAGGGCATACAAGGAAAAAATTCAGGTTCATCTATCTAGTTGAATTTTAAGTAGCTATATGTATGCAAGATGAGTTAGAACAGAAAGAAAGGAAGTAAAACTCAACAATTTGATAATGAACTAAGTGCATATTGTTATATGTTTCAAACTTATAGTATGGTATCTGCAATGACACTGTACAGTAGATGAAATCTATATACAAAATAGTTCCTGCAAGGAGGATATACAAGCATGCAAGTATTCATATCAGCTACCCTCACACAACAGTAATAATGTTATTCTTGGGTGGCAACCTCACCCTTGCCTTCCCTAACCATCTCTTCACCAAGGAATACATTGAGTTTAATAACATTTATAATTGCATCATTGTTACTTCTGTAATGCTAAACTCTTTTTCAGTAACATCACCAGCTTATGTTATTTTCACAGCAGCCTTATCAAACTGTTTACTCATAGAGGTAATGAGCTGTATATATGTACATACCTTACGACTCACAAAGGTCAAACAACCGAAAAACGTTATTCATTTTAAGGAGTATTCATACAAACTGCAATAAACATGCTTGTTATACAGGCTGATAGGTTTAAAGACATTGTACATTTAAAACAATGTGCTGTACTTGCAGTTTTATAATGTTTTCATGTAGAAAAGTAGCGTAGGATATAATGCAAAACACATTCGAGTTAACCTGAGTTACAAAGAAAAGCTATGAGGTCATAATTAGTCTAAAGAAAGAAATGAAATTGTGGGAAGACATTATCAGAAAACACTTAAATATCTCAATCACATTTATTTAATGAATTCAAAAGTGGATAAGAACATCTCAACGAAACAAAATAAATATTGTTTATTTTTAGATGGTGGGGAGAGGGGATTGAATTCAGTCTCTGCTCAGAATGTTGTAAGCTAATGACATTCTGAATGAATGATCACAGCTAATGATGAGTGAAGTCTGACATTCCTGCAATTTATTTGAAAGAGCTACCTGTAACACCGCAAGTTGGAGATGTCTAACTACTACTATCTTCTTTTAATTAAGGGCTAATTCAGCAATACATTTCTATTACATTGCCTCTGTGGTATAACAGAAAATATGTCTGTCTAGTCTGCTGTATTCATGCAGCTATTGTCAATTCCTCACGTATCACTTCTACTGGCCTATTACGTATGCCAAGACACTGTTGTCTTACAGTCATGTACCTGCTCAGGTAAACTGTTCAACATTTCCAGTACTCTCTCTCTCTCTCTCTGTCTCTTTTTTTAAGTAGTTTTCTAACATTTAGTTTAAACATTGTACCTATAATCAGGTAGAAATCCCCTTCTCATTCCACTTTCGTTCTCTTCAAGTTACATATCATCATACTGTCACTCATATCATACATCCCCATTCATAGCGACTATCACATTAGAAAAAATGTTGATCCCTTAATTTTTCCTTGCACCCCTTGTCATCATTTTTGCCACTTTCTGCCTCAGTAACCTTTCTTAGTACTTTCTCAACAGGTTTGATAGCCTTATACATTTATGAGCACAATAACAGAATAAAAAAATGTAGCAGTGGCCTGACCACTGATCTGCAGACAATAATATAAGCTATTGTTTCATCCTGGAGACTGTCCTTATAGGGATACAGACAGGAATCTGTGGACCTAGCTGCAGATTTCTTAACTTATAAGCTTGCTTTTGCCTTCAGGACCATTAAGACGCTTGATGCTAGGTTCATAGATTCATTGGTGTTTATGAGGCTAACAACCACAAGTGGCTTTTTAATCCTAGCCATGCATCCCAAATCTCTGACAAGTTCTGATACCCTTGATAAGTGTAAGCATGGGCCTGGGAGATGAACTATTTACACGTCACCTGTGTCCAATACAGACATAGGTGTGAAACCAGGGATGAATTTCTGCTTTCCCATCCAATTGTCCAAGTTGCACTTGAATTGGGTTAGGGGGGGACTCTGCTTCACAGGGATGAGGAGCCTGTTCCATAGATGGGGTAGTCTCTGGGATACATAACTATCTCATCAGCAGGTCATATTTATATCACAGGCAAGGTTTAGGTCTTTAAAACAGGTTGTACTGGTGCTGTTTGTTTTGTGGATATGCAGGAGGTCCATCAAAGTGGGGTCTGACAATGCCCCATATGCCAGGCATAGATCTCCCCTCAAAAGCCCGTAGGAGACAGAATACAGGGACAGGGCCTTGAGGCAGTTCACATATGACATATTACTTACTCCCTTCATTCTTTTAGTGAGGAATCTCTGTGGACATTCCAACTGTTAGATATGCCAGGTTATGTACATACCAAAGGGGGCATTGTACTCAATGATAGGTCTGATAAATGCTGAATACAGTGGAACAATGACTTCCCTGGACTTAGATGCCATACCTTTGTTTATAAGTTGCACAACACAGAATGATTTCCTCACCACTGTAGACATGAGATGATCAAAGGCTAGATTACTATCTATGTGTGTCTGACTACTGGGTCAACTCTAAGTGGCGTGTTGTCAATATGATAGTTACCAGGGATGGATGACTTCCTAAAGGATACTATTATGCATTTCTTGGCATTTGGTTTTAGTCCATGGCCCTGACACCAGCTGTGTCTCTGTGTCCGCCCCTTCAGGAGAACATTTGTGTCAGGGTGAGATTCAATGACAGCTGCTAATTTGCAATTATCTGCAAATTTAGTCAGCCAGAGACCACTGACATTAGCCTTGACTTCTGAGAAGTAAATGCCAAAAAGAAGCAGTCCAAGGACTGATCCCTGACACATTCCACTTGTGACTGGCCTCTTCATAAAGGTGGACTCCCCAATTCTAATTTCCTGGGTCTTGTTTCTGAGCCAGTTGGCTCTCCAACAGGTGACATACAGGTTTTTACCTAACTCTTGAGTTTGTCAACAATGCCGGGTAGAGTATTGTGTCAAATGCCTTGGCCAGGTCAAGGTAGGCAGTGTGAACGATTTTGCCATCATCCATTGCTTTGGTGACCATCTCAAAGAAGTCCACCAGGTTGAGAAGGCATGATCTGCCCTTGACAAAACCAAACTGGGTTGGATCCAGTGTCTGGAGGTTTACTTTATCTCTGTTGATCATCTCCATAATAATTATTTCTGTGGTTTTACATATAAGACTAGTGAGACTTATGGATCTGTACTTTCAAGGGTCTGTAGATGGCCCACCTTTATGCAGATGGATGACTGTTACCTTTCTCCATTCGTGAGGCATGAATCCTGTTTGGAGGCTATAGTTAAATAGTAATTCCAGAACCCTTGATAGGTCATATTTCATGATATTTAGAAGGCATCCTGGGATATTGTCTGGGCCCACTGATGCAGTGTTCTTGGTCTTAGAGAGAGCATTAAGGACCTCTTCCCTAGTGGTAGTGGGGGGGGGGGAGTTATATTTGATGATATTGCCCAAGGGAAGTTTGAGGGGGAGAGAGGGGTAAAGTTGGAGATGAATTTATCAGCCAGGAGGTTTGCTATATCTTCTGGCTCAGTATAGGTAGCTCCATTTACAATGAGCATTGCACACAATTGGATATTAACTTTGAGGATGCAGATATAGCTAAGGACTGCTCTGTGGTTGTCCTTGGCCTGGGAGGCCAAACTTACCTTAAATTTGTCTTTGGTAGACTTTATTTGTCCCCTGAGTTGTTTGTTTAGTTTGATGAGAGTGCTTATATCCTGCTGGGTGCTGTACCTCTTAATTTTTGCTATGATTTTCTTCCTCCTATTATGCAGCCTATTGATTTTGTGATTCCACCAGGGTGGCTTGTTTTTTGAGTTAGCTCTGTACTTCCTCCTGGTCGGTATGGCTGCCTCTATGCAGCTATTAACATGCTTGTACAGGGTTTCTGTGAACAGTTCTGCATAAGCAGAAGTGTTCTCAAGGTTCATGTGGGTTTGAAATTTTGCCAGGTTCTCACTTAATAACAGGAGGTTAGACTTAGAAGAGTTACTGAATATTCCATGTTTAGCTGGGGGTTCAAGTTTATTTTTACTTTATAGGAGACCATTTTGTGGTCTGATCTTACCAGGGAAGGCATTACAGTAGGGGGTGTGCAGCAGTCTCCCACATTAGTGAGGACCAGATCCAGTATGGTTGCACCCCTTGTTGGTGTATTGACTATCTGGTCCAGGGAGTTTGTGTTTATAAAATCCAGGAATCTCCGTGCATGAACGTTTTTGTATAGGATTCCCAGTAAATAGTGGGGTTATTGAAGTCACCTATGAATATGGTATTGGGTTGGATGGTTAGTGTTTCTAATAAGTTTAAATACATGGCATGGGTTTCATGGGTCATAGTGGGGGAACTATAGCTTGCAAGGAAGTGGTATTGGATTTTACTTATGGTGATTTGAACATGGAGCAGCTCAAGTACATTGTTCTGTTTGACCAGCCTTGACATATATTAACTTATGATGTAAGCAGAGACACCTCCACCTTTAGTCCCTACCAGTGAAGCAGCTGGCCTAAATGTGTGGAAGTCAATATAACCTTGTACTGTTGGTGTTCTCTTTGAGGCTTTAAACAATGTCTCAGTGACTGCACAGATGTAAGCATTCCCTAGGGTAAAGAGAGCTTCTAGGGACTGGAGATTTTTTGTTTAGACTCCTAGCATTGAACCATAATACCTTTAGATTTTCTTGGTTTTGATTTGCTATGTTGGAAGTACTTACAGTTTGGCATTGCCTAAAAAAGCACTATGGGGAAGACATTGTCTTAGCTAATATTCAGATGCCTAAACGGGAGAGTCTCCTTCCATGTTGACAAATATTTCAGCCCCTTAGAATGACACCAGAAACTAAGCCAATTATTAAAGACAATAATCTTTTGTTAGTACTGTGGCATCATCCTTGAAGAAGGTAAAATGCTGCTCAATGCTAGGGTCATACCAGCCTGACATATTCCGAGAGCCCCATGATGACTGTCTTCATATAGGGAGGTACGTCTCAGGTCATTTACTCCCACATGGACAATGACTGAGTCATATTGGTAACTGTGGTCCAATGACCTGAGTGCATGCGTAATGTGGCAGATCCTAGCCTCTGATAAGCAACTGACTGTAACTTTTTTCTTAATCAGCCTGGTGAGAGTGACATCAGTGTGTCTCACGATGGAGTCTCCAATGACTAGAATGTTGGATTGTGTGGTGGCTTGCCTTATGGGCTTAGAGGTAGAGGGTCCATGAAATGTAGCTTTATGTGTTGATGCAGATATTGTTTTGAAACAGTGTTTGGGGCTGCTGAGGGTATTTATTATGTGTACTTTGTCTAAGAGGTCTGTATGGTTTAGGAAGGTTACATGTAAGTGCCTCAGCATATGTGAGTCGATATGTCTGCTTTGAATTGTGCGTGATGGGTGCAGTGTGCGTACTACTGACAACCTTATTGACATTTGCAGTACCTTTATGTGAAAGCTTTGCCTCCAGTGACATTATCAGTTTGTTTAAGAATTAACTGGTTGTCAGTAAACATGAGGCAATTTCTACATTTCCTCAGGATGCCTATATCCACCGCGCTGGTAACGGAGACAGTAGGAAAGTTCATATCCATGACAACAGACCCTTTTTATTGATTAGACAGTTTGAGTGAGAATATCAATCACTGTCAGGAGTATCTGATTTGTAACTATGTGGACAGTGCTTTTCACTGCAAACTAGTTGTCGTGTGTGTAACTAGTATTGGAGAAATTTCAACTGTGCTTTTAAAGGAAAAAGTTACTTAAGGTGTATGTGTTTGTACAGAGCACTTCCAATCACTTGAGGGGAAACTAATACATAGACCCTGAAAATTTAAGGATGAAGTATTTGGGCAGATTTTCTGCAATTAAAACAAATCAAGCAGTACTAACTGAAAACAAAGAATTAGCTTGTCAAGACTGCTGAAGGGGGGGGGGGGGGCACATGAATGGCAACTGCCTGACTACTACTAATGCTGTTCTCCCCACAGCTTCAACTGCTCCTTCATGATCTACTAATTGTTATAACTTAGAATCACTCACAAATACATTGCTCAGGATGTTAATGCCTTTAGTTACTTTGTATAGAAAGATGCCAGGACTAACACCAAGGAAACCATTATCCTGTTATCTTTCCCTTGACAGGGTCCTCTTTATTACTACTCCTTTCCAGCTACTTATCAGCCTTCTGTCCACTTAGCTAACTTCTGCACTATTCCAAGTCTCTTCAATTTGCCTGTCAGGAACAAAGTGGATCAAAAGAATTTACTGGGGTCAAAGTATGCAGTAATCAAACAGGTTTATTTCACAAAGATCCTGGATAACCCAACCATGACATGGAATTAGGTGGAACTACTGTAAATTCTTTTCTAAGTACTTATGTTCTTACTGATCTTTCTGTTTGATGTTTTCTAGGAAACCAACAACCCATCTCTTAGTATTTTGCTGTAACTTTCTTAGCAACTAAGTTGAGGCTTATAATCTTTAGTTTTCCACATCATTTTTACTCCCCATAATGGCGTGACTTTACCATGGCCAATCCTTTATATGTGAGTAACACATTACTGCTGAAAGACTGATAGAAGTGTTTCACAGGACATCCATAATTCAAAACCTTGCAGAGTATATTGTCAAAAGTCTTTGAGTTTGCCTTCTTCAAAATCTGCTGGCATATTAGTGTCAGTTACATGTTCTCTGATTTACTCTTTCCCTTCCCACAAGTTGATTCTTATCATGCTTTCTCATTTTTGAACGTGGAAACAAATAAATTAATTAGTATGTCTGCTTATCTCCCATCCTCATTGTACACCTTCCCCTAGTTGAGTAATCTCCTAAGCTGTGCTTTAAAGACTGATGTAAGGCTAATGTGATTTTACCTCAGAAATGCAAAAACAATGGTGACAGTATAGTACAGATCAGTAAAACGTTTTTGTTTTAAAATGATGGCATTATTTATGAAGGAAGGAACTGTTCAGCACGTATAGATTAATGGAGCAGAAGATTTAAACTTGCAGAGATTTTTGACAAAAACCTCATCTCACGCATATCTAAACAATTAATTTAACTGACACAACAAAACAATATTCAAGGCATGGCTCATGACTGTGACATTTACTGATTTTAGCAAGACATTTGACAGAGTTCCAATTAAAAAAAAATCCATATACACGTCTGATGTGACCCATATGTTAATATCTGAGATTAAATTTACTTATCTATATCAAACACCAGAATAAACAAGAAAAATGAAAAACAAAACCAAGAAATAGCCATTTGAAAAACTTCACCAATAAAGCATCTGGTACCTCATCCATTCACCTTCAATGGATACATTACATCAGCAAGCTTACAATTTATACCAGGTGAACTCCACATATAAAACAAAATCAATTATCTTAAAGTACACTCTGCTTTAAATCCATATCAATAAATAACAGACTTCCACTGAGAAGCTTTACATAGCTAATATATTCTGATATGAAATAGAGTACTGTGTGTTGAGTTAATACATTATTACATATAAACAATTTAATTTAAATTAACTTCAAGATTAAGACCTCTGGGAAGAAGTGTTCTAAAATTTTAAATTATTTTAGTTTCCAACTCATTTAACATATTCCTAAAGTCCCCCTCTGTGCAAAACAGGTCTTGACAAAATGCTAAAGAAAAAAAAAAAAGATTCATCAGAACCAGAATGCACAGAATTGAAGTGTTCACTTACGGGGCTCTTCCTGTTCTTATTCTGTATGTCCTGCCAAATATTCAAGAATTCAAACCTTTACTGACCTTTTTGTCTGCCTATGTACCACCTAACATTATGGCATCCACACCACAGGATATAGACCACCCCACATGAGTTGCAATGGAATCTTCCCCTGCATGCAAATCTTTGACCATTAATAAAAGTTCCAGGTATATTTTTAATCCTGCTACAAATTTTGCAGTGTCCACATGCGAATGATCCAACTGATCCCTGTGGCATGCTAAATGATGTCAAATTCAGAAGCTCCTTTAAAATTAGTTACCTGCCATACGAAAAAGTAACATAACTCAGAATAAAATGCCCTACCACCTCATCCACACAAATGAGGTGCCAAAATTCCAGAATTATTTTTTTCATAACCTCAGAGAAAAGGGAATATTTAGTCACAAAATATGCTTTCTTTGAAATACCTACTTGATCATTCTCTCACTTTATCGGTCTCATTTCACACCTTCCATTCTCAACAGAAACCTCCTTTTGTTACCATAAAGACTATCCGGAGGAAGATTTAACATTTTTTCAGTATAACACCTTTCTTTTAACATACGTTTCACCTCTTGCAGGTGTCTATCCTTAAGTTTCACCTCAAAAGTGTTGCAAACTATGCATTTGACTTCACAATACAGAAGGGAATACATAACGCAGGGTGTGCATACTATCAGCATGCAAAAAATGGTTACCGCAATAAGTTTTCATCCACCACCCTGAGCCACAAACTAGTAATCAGAAGTGGGTGCCTATCAAAAGCAAAAAATACCACAACACCGAACTGCAAGCGAAGGAAACCAGAACACCAAAAGTGCAAAAATAACGAAAAATGACAGCAATGAAACCCAGAACAATGAACCTGCACACGTCAAATGTAAACAAGCAGAACATCACAGACAAAAGCTTTTGCAGGGGGGCAAGACTGCTTGTACCCCACCCACACCTCTAGCTACTTATATATACCAACTCTGAGATCATACTGCAGCTGGCAATGGGCATGACCCCAAACACAACTGTACCATGATCTCGCACAATAATTCACCTGGCTAGTTCATTGTTGTGGGTTTTGTTGTTGAAGGATGTTATTATTTTGCACTTTTGGCTTTCTTCTCTCAGTGTTTTCTAGTTCTGTGTTGTAGTATTTTGTGTTTTGGATAAGGACCCTCACAAATACATCATACTTTCTAAATTACACTGCTAGCAGTGTTTTCATATTAATGAGACCTGCCACTGCTCTCTCTACTTTACATAATGCATTCTTGTGCTATGCTAAAGCTCATTTCCAAATGACATTTCTAACAGTTAACTGACTTTTTTAACTATATCCACTCCTGGCCATGTATAGCCTCTGGCTATTCTACCAGTTTCCATGAGCTCCAATCTCTAGATCACCCGATTGTTCCATCTGTATTTCCTAGCGTAAGCCTCCAATGGATTTACCCTTCAACTCCTTGGTAGAAAAACCTAATGGTGACTCATTTGTAGTTGCAGAGAGTTTGCAGGGGCAATTGAAGTTGTGCATGTGGAAGCCATCTTCCTTATAACATCTAGACAAAGGTCCTGTCCAGGGGAATGTCTATTGTACTGACATCAAAGATGTTTTTGCCACAACTCCCAGAATCTGAGCAGATGACTTGTAAGATTATGGTGTCTACCACAGATTAAACAGGCATTAAGCTTCCCCATGCCCTTTCCTCATACTAGCAGAGTTGGCTGTTAGCTTTATTATATCAGAACCTTGCCACTACATCCCCTAGGCCTTACTTCCTTTTTCAACAATAGCAGGCCAGTCATATCAGAGGTAAATTTGTGGCGGGTCTATATTATAACATCGAAGTCTTAAAACTTCGAAAGTTATAATATCGACCCCTATTCAGCGAACTCTTGAAATAGCGAAGCTGCAGAACACCGAATATTTTCCTAGGGAAAGTATTTGGTGGGCTGTTTCTGTGGCTTCCCTATTTCCCCGACTGTGGTGCAAAGGTGACGGACCGGGTTAAGGTAAAAGTGGTAATGGACCGAGGTAAGGTGAGTGTGTGATAGGTAGGAAACTTAGGGATAGAGAGCGGGTAAGGTGAGTGTGTGATAGTTAGGGACCTTAGGGTTAGGGAGCAGGTAATGTGAGTGTGCGATAGTTTGGGACCTTAGGGTTAGGGAGCGGGTAAGGTGAGTGTGCATTAGTTAGGGACCTTAGGGTTAGGGAGCGAGTAAGGTGAGTGTGCTTTAGTTAGGGACCTTAGGGTTAGGGTTGGGTTAAGATAAGTGGATAGCTAGTAGTGCATGCATGGTTTAGTGTAAGGTTCTGTGAAATGTGCATATGTGGATTGTGTGTGTGCTTGTGCTGTGTGTGTGTATTCTCGGAACAGCAATTTTTTCCAATGGAAAAAATTCACTGTTCCGAGCGTTCGAGTATATAATATTTAAAAATTCCAAGGTCGAGCTTATGGTGTTCAATATTTTGAAATTTCGATAATGTGATATAGACCCATTTGTGGCATTGTCTAACTGCTTTTTGAAGGAGGATAGTATATTATATTGCTTAATTAGGAGTGGAAGGTTGTTTATAGGTTCATAGACTCATAGATACTTACTAGACTATTAATCACAGATCATCTGTAGAAGCCTAGTCCTGCATTCTCATGAAGTTTTCAGTACTTGAAATTTAAAATCAAATGACCAAGATCTGGATATAACATTGTCCTGATACTCCTATCTATAATGGAAAAAGATTCTAATCCAGAGGTGGACTTGTTTTCCTCCAAAATGTTATATTTGCATTTCAAAAGACACTAAGGTGTCTTGAGTGGGTATTTATTCCAGCTTTGGACTCATTGATGTGCAGTAGATCAGAAATGCTGAGGCTGTGTACCTCAGGTAGAGATCCCCCTTCTGCAGCCTTTATGATAATGAGAAGACAGTTAAGACTTAGAGATGGTATGATTTAGGGCATTGATTTTCTTGGGAAGAAAGCACTGTGGTCATTCAAGTTGTGTTAAATGTTTGGACAGGTGCATACCAAAGTGGACATTATACTCAAATGATTAGCCTAATAAGTGCTGCATAAAGTAGAATGATTACATCTCAAGATCTAGACACAGTGCTTTTACTAATAAGCTGCACAATGAAAAAGGATCTTCTGGCAATAATGTATGCCTGGTGGTCTAAGGACAGCTAATTGTCCACTTTGTTTCTCATGTATTTAACTCCTGAATCAATTTCAGATGTTTGTTGTCAATGTAAAAGCTACACGGGATGCCATGCTTGCCAAAGGAGACTATTATACATTTCTTGACATTTAGCTTTAGTTCATGGTTATGACACCAGCTATTTGTTTGAGAAAATTCCTCTTGGAGTATCTTGGTGTCCCCTGGAGAGTTTATGATGGCACCAACTTTACAATCTTCTGCAAACTTGGACAGACCACCGAGAAGTAAATGTCAAAGAGGATTGACATGAGGACTGAACCCTGGGGTACACCACCACTGACAGATCTTTTGGAGGATGTAGTTTCACCTACCCTAGTTTCCTGGGTTCTGTTTGTGAGTCAATATGCTGTTCAGTGAAATACATAGGAATTAATATTTAGCTAGCTCAGTTTATCCACAATGTCTAAGTGTGGCAGGGTGTCAAATGCCTTTGTGAGGTCTAGATATGTAGCATGCACTGATTTTCCCTCATATATTGCTTCAATAGACTTTGATCAGGTTAAGCAGGCAGTATCTACCCTTTGCAAAATCAAACTGGCTTGGGTCAAGTTTTTGTATATTACCTATGTCTTTATTTATTAATTCTATAATTTTCTTCTCCATAGCCTTACAAATGAGGTTGGCCAGACTTATGGGCCTGTAATTCCATAGGTCTGCTCATACCCCACCTTTGTGCAAGAGGATGACTGTTTCTGTCTTCCATTCTTCTGGCACAAAGCCTGTTTGGGGACTGATATTAAACAGCATCTATAAAGGGTTTGACAGGTCTTGTTTCAGTGAAGAGGTAAATATTACATAAGTATGTCTCTCCAACATGTTTTCTTTATTTGATAATGACCTTTAGATCCTTGGTTCTAGTGTTAGTGTGACTGTTTTATTTGTGGAGATATAAGAGTTTTAGATCACTGGATCCCTAATGGCCTGAAAGCCAAGGCACAGATCACTGCTAAGAAGTCTATAGGACACTGAATAAAAGGACAGTGCTTCCAGCTGCTCCTGGTAAGTATTGTCTTTTAAACCTGTGATCTTTTTAGTTGGGAAGCTCTGGGGTCTTTCCAGTTGCTTGATATGCTTAGTAAAATGTATCACAAAAGGGACATTGTATTCGATAATGGGACTGATTAATGTGGAATGTAGAGGAGTAAGAACCTCCTTGAGTCTAGATAAAACATCTTTTGCAATCAGCTGTACCAGGTAAAGTGATTTTATAGCCACTGTTGCAATGTGATAGTGAAATGCAAGGGAATTATCTACCCATATTCCATGGTCTGTCACCACACTTCCATTTCAAGTGGGGTGTTATCTATACTACAAGAAGGATGAAGGGATTTTTTACCAAATGCTACAGTGTTGTACTTATTAGTATTTACATTGTAGCCTGTTTTTGAGCACCACTTGTTGACATGTGTAAGCTCCACTTAGAGCTTCTGTGTATCAGAAGGAAACTCGGGAACGACACCAGTTTTTCAGTTGCCTGCAAACTTGGTTATTCAGGGATCCTGATTTGTAATTCTGATATCTGTGACATAGATGCTGTATAGCAGGTGTTCCAACATGGAATCCTGAGGAACAGCACTGATCACCTTTCACCTTCATATTTACTGAGAATGCACATGCCAAACTCAGTACATGAGTTCTATTTGCTATCCACCGTGTTAGCCAGGAATAAGTTTAGAGTTCATTCTATTTGTTTATTATGTAAGCATACAGTATTGTGTCAAAAGCCTTAGTCAATTAGAGGTATGCTGCATGGACAGTATTTACACTGTCTATGGCTGTTGTTACTCTCTCAAAGAAATTGATCAGATTCATTTGATAGGATCTACCCATAACATGCTTAGAAAGATGACTTTATAAGATTTTTGTTCTCATTATTAATAAGGTCAGTTATGATGCATTCCATGGTTTTGCAGATAAAGCTAGATAGGCTGATCAGTTTATAGTTTCCAGGGTCAGTAGTCAGGCCACCTTTGAGAAGCAACATCACAACATTTCTGTGCTATACTTCATGGACAAAAGCAGTGGCCATGCTCTGGTTGAATAACAGTAGGAGTGGGTCCACAAGGGCATGGTTTGTACTGCTTATCATGGAATTGGGTAATTTATCAGATCCTGGTATTTTCCAGTGAGAGACTAACTTTAACAAGTGTTCTTTGGTTGTCATGAGTAGTTTTAGATTTTGTGGCATATATGGGCTTTATGTAGTTGCTTCAGGGGTAGAATTTTCCTGACTTTATTTGCTGGCATGTTGGGTGTTATTCCATAATTTCCTAATGTAATTAAAGAAAGATTTGTAATTGTCTTTAGCTTCTGATGCTAGTCTAAGTTTGTAAGAAGCCTTTATGTTCCTTCTTCCTTTAATAACTTTTAAAATTAAACGATTCAAGTTCTTTTTTTTTTTTTTTTTTTTTTTGCTGTATTGTTTAAGAAGGGCCACTAGGTTAGTTTACTTTTAAAATTGACTAAACGAAGTATCAATGAAACTGTTGAAAAACACACAAGTGGCAGAATGCTGACCAGAGAAACACCACGAACACAATATCTGCACGAACAGCAAACGAAAGATTTATTTAAAAATAAGCGCTTTCGGTAGAGAGCATTCTCTCCACCTTCATCAGATGAATCTGGATCTGATGAAGGTGGAGAGAATGCTCTACCAAAGCTATTTTAAATAAATCTTTCGTTTGCTGTTCGTGCAGATATTGTGTTTGTGGTGTTTCTCTGGTCAGCATTCTGTTACTTTTAAAATTCCCATTTTGCTTAGTTCTGGTAGAGGATTATCTAAGTACATGAATCTTTTTTTTGCATAACTACTTGCAATCAGTATCTTGGGTAATACAGTTAAACTTGAATTTTCAGACTTCCTCGTAGAACTGTAGAAGGTTTTAAATCTCTGAACTTTGAGATGTTTGCATCTAATTGCTTCGAAATTTTGAAGGAAAATATTAATAGTTTGTGATCAGATTTATCTGGAGAAGGGAATACCAGGTGGATAGTTGATATCAATACCATGTTGATGAGGATCAATCAATAATATCATGTCCACTACTGGGTCGCTAGATAATTTAATCTAGTGTTTTTTTTTTTGTTTGTTTATGAACTCAAGGAATTTTTGTGTGCAATCTGCAAATGATATATTGGTATTCCTGTTCATCATTCCATAGTTAAAGTCTCCTAGGATAAAGGCATTTCTGTTGATTTGGAATTCATGGTATTCCTTTTCATCATTCCATTGTTAAAATCTCCTAGGATAAAGGCATTTCTGTTGATTTGGAATTCATCAAGTGTATTTAGGAACCTAACATGTTTTCCTGGGAGCATAGATTCTTGGACCTGTTTACTGTGATTTTGGTCTGAATCAGTTAAGCTTCTGTTTCTGGTCTCCAGGGATCTGCCTAGAAATGTGTGCATATGTGCATGTACTCATGTATTCTAAATGCAGATGGACCTCAAGATCAAGCAATTAGTTACTTAGACTCCTGGCATTAAGTAGAGCCACTTTGATTTTTTTTTTTTTTTTTGAGGTTGAGATATTCATTATCTGGACTCCACTATAAAAGGCCCTAGGGGATGCAAAGGCTTTAGCCAGTATGTACATGTCCTGGAACAAGAGATGTAAGCATACATGGCAAAGCAAGAGTGACTGTTCTCCAATGTTGACACATATTGATCTCCCTGAAATGATGCTAACTATTCAGCCAATTGTTGAAGCCTGTAATCTTTTCCCTTGTACTTTGGCATCACTCAAGGAGGAAAAAAAGATTCTGCTCAGATCCAAAGTCTTACCTGCATTTGCATCATATCTTTCTGAATATCCCTCAAGGTTCTACGTGCCAGGTCATTCACACCCACATGAGCAACTATCATGTCATAATCATATTTGTTTGACTGCAGGGTCTTTAGGTCACTTCATTTATCAGAGATTCATGTTCCTTAAAGGCAACTCATTGCCAGCCTCTTGAGAGTCAAGTCTGTGTGTCTGAAAAATTAGTCATCTATAACTAGTACACTTTTGTTAGAAGTAAGTTTATGTGCATTAATTTTGTAATGGTTAATTAACTTGTCACCCTTTATTGTGCTAGTGGTAATAGTAACAGATGTCGTAATGTTTGACTTATGCTGAGTTTTAAATTAACTATGACATGGATGCTTAGGCAGGGATACATTAATGATATAAGCTTACAGTGTATTTCTGTGCAATGCAGTGGTGGTGTGTGTTGCTCACAAGTTGTGCTTGTGAGATGGAGGCCTCAAATCTAATTAAGTACTTTCAACTCTCATATATAGATAGTGAAGAGCTAAAAAAATAATTCATTGTCTGTGAGTATCAGTCAGTTGCCGCACTACCTAAGTGAACCAAGTATTATGAGGCTGGCAGCTGAAGTTGACCAAGCTGGCTGACCTTCCATTTTAGTCCAGCAATACAGTAATCTATTAATAAGCAGTTCACAACTGTAGTATAAAAAAACATAAGTAATATTATTGGAATATGGCGTAAATTTTATTTAAAAATGAAATGACTCATATGTGTAGTGACTAATTTATTCGCACAATCCCAGCCATTACTTTACTAGCATGCATTCTGCATTCCCTTCCTCCATATTATAACTTTTATCTCATTCTTCACTCGCTAGCTGCTAATGAACTATTTTCATTAATTTTCTTATCCTACTTTCTCTAATTTCCTTCCCTTCTTCTCAAACCTTACAACTAATACTAAGCCCCTACCAAACTTTTATCTAATATTGTCTAACACGTTATCTTCTTTACATCCTCTAATTTCTAGCTATTCCTTACTAAAAAGCATTTTTGGATGCTTTAATATATTTCTGTTACCATGCAAAATACCGATCGTAGATTCATCTTTCTTGTGTGATAATATAACCATCTGCATTGAAAATGTACTACGTGACCTGCGATTTTATTCAGTGTTCTTATATCCTTAATGTTCACTAGGAAAAGTTCTTACTTGGAGCTTTTTTCTCTTGGGCATCCAGTACCTAGCCAGACTTTCCTGGAAGACCAACGCCAGTAAATAAATGAATAAATAGTGAAAGAGGGGAAAACAAAATAGATAAGATTGATTAAGATAGTACCAAGTTATTTAAGATAGTACTGAGATCAAATATAATTAGCAGACAGCGCAGGAATACAGCTAGAATCACTTAATATGTATCACAATAACTAGGTTTGCCTCTAGAAAATTTGATGCTGAAAGAGATCGAATCTATTTGATACAGCACTGTGTAGCATTGCTCAGAGTGGCACAGTGCACTGTTTATCCCAGCAAGAAAAATGAAATAAGCTAAAGAAAATTGGCTAAAAAAATAAGCTAAAAGTGCCTACTTCCAGAATCCAGTAGCATCTTATTTCTTTACCACAGAATTGATTGCTACTGGTTCTTGAAAGCTAACACTTGACCAAAAACTACCTGGAAAACCTAAAGACAGTAGTAACATACAGAAGAAAGTAGAGGGAAACACTAAATCAGATAGCAGACACACTTTAACAACTCAATAACAGCCAAACCATTATATAAACACAAGAGAACATTTTAACCAAACAATAAAAAAGTAAACAGAAGAAATAGCACTAAAACTGTATAATTCACTAAGCAGATAAGAGTAATAGAAACAGTACATTCATGCTTTTCAGATGAGGAATCAACTCAGAATGCCAGATTTACTAATTTCAGACCATGTGCTCTATGCAGGGCCATTTGGAAACTGACACTCAGTATCACGCTATTTGTCCCAGCATGGGAATTGAAAGAAACCAACAGAAAATTAACTAGGAATTCTGCCAAAAAGGCCTACACTTCCTGAATCCAGTAGAAGTTAATTTCTCTGCCACAGAACCCCTAGAACTGGTTCTTAAAAACATAGACTTAGATAACTACTACCTGGAAACACCTGCAAAATGTAGGAAAAGGAGAGGAAAACATTGCTTTCTCTTTCATTTAACCCCGCAGGATAGGTTGATGCCATCATATACTGCACATATGCAAATACCAAGAAATCTGACTAGGAATGCCATGTTACTCTAACATTCTTTCAGTCATCCGTAACATTACACTATGCATATCTCTCAACCACTTAGAGCAAAAAATCTGGACAAAGCCATAAATAATGGGGGGGGGGGGGCAAAAATAGGGACAATTTTTAAATATTCCTCTTACAAATTTATAAAGTATATAGAATAACAGGTTTTGCATTAGCATGAATTTTCTGAAGGGTATGAAGACTGAAACTCAAATGTCTGTCATTATTTTCTGACTTAAATCTTCAATGATTTGCTAGAAAACCACAATTTTATGAAAAATGGGCCAAAAATATAAGGCAAAAATCTGGACATTCTGCAAAAATCTGTACAGTTGAGAGGTATGAAGGCTTTGCTATGTATTTTAGTACTGATTTTCCTCATTTTAGTGCTATCCTGCACAACTCTTCACAGTCCAGATTTTTACCTCTTACTTTTGGTCCATTTCACATAAAATGTGTGGTTTTCTGAGTTTCAGACCATCTCTTTCAGAAAATATATAATACAAAATCTGTCATTCTAGAAGCTTTCTACATTTATAGGAGCAATATTTAAAATATGTCCTTATTTAGGGCCTTTGTCTCACCATTATTTCTGGCTTTGTCCAGATTCCTTGCACTGAGAGGTTGAGAGGTATGTTATCTTTAATGATATATTAAAATAATTTGTTTTACCTGATTTGTATTTCCCAGGTTGTGAAATATGCCCATGATGGATAAGCCAAATACCACAGTTAACAAGCAATCAAAAATAGATATTCACTAGCTTGCTAAAATACTGACATATTTGCACAGGTGACAGAAGAAGAGGTGGTGATAACTATCAGTTCATAGCTCATACCTCACATCAGTCATTGTTCCCTTACCATTCTGGCCTAGCCAGGCTACATAAGTTCATGAAATGCATTGCCTGCACTTATTCACATCACTAACCATAGAGGCATATGGTGCAGCATTGAATACTAATATTTTGGGGCAGGCATCTGTATACCCTGCTATAGCTGACTGTCTATCCCTAATTCTTACAGGACAATAACAAACAGGTAGTGTTTCATGCCTTTCTGATGATTAGCTCTAAGTTGCAGACAGTGGTACAGGAAATGAAAACATGCATTTTTTCTGTTATGTGATATATCTACTTCCTCTGCTATGTTACCTTCCAGCAGGGCCACAGCCTACTGTTTAAAGAACACAGATATCGCCTCCTCTTTAACTTTATTCATTAGGTCTCAAGCCAGTTATTGCACTCTTTCTTGTACAGTTTGTAACATGCTAGGAAATCATTGCTCGTAGAAATAGGCCACTACCTACTATTTTAAAAGAAGCTACTGCTTTATTTTAATCTAAAAGGATTTACATAAACGCAAATGTAAAACCACTGTGGATTAAGGTAGTAGCAGTGTAGTACATAATAAATAAAAATGGGAATTGCCTTATGCTTCACTAAAGCTAGATTTTGTAGATCTATAAAAAATGCAAAAAAGTATATAGTGGTGCTAATAAAACAGTTCCTGGGTCATTAACTTAACATATTGTGATATTAAGTACAGAGAGGGCTGTTTGATGCTTCCTTGGGAACAGTTCTACCCATCTGATAATTTAGTTCTGTTAGCCAGTTCTTCCCTGAAATTACATTAGAACATTTCTGATCTTTGTTTATACCTGGATAATGAGAGCAGGATTTCATTTAGCTGTAACAAAAATGGGGAAACCTTGAGAAATTCCTTATCAACGTTGGTAATAATACATTCAGATGATATATGATGGAGCTGAAATATTTATTTATTTTATTTTACATTTGTTAACCGGCAAAATCCAGCTGGACCAGGTCCATTTTCAGTGGAGGCCCGGGGAGAAAAGCTCCACAATTAATGTGACTTTTATACAATGAGAAATATACATACAAAACAGGTAATGGAGACAAACTTATTTACAAGTAGAGTTCTTCATTACTTTGTTAACAATAGTTAAAAAGATACAGTTTGAGTAATATTTATAAGGGTTCAGACAAAGGGTTCAGACAGATATATTCAAAAGTTGGTTCTCAAATAGTTAACAGGTTTACAGGACAAAAGTTACAGTCTGAAATAATTTTACAGGTAGTAAGTACTGCTTACAGTTTTAGTAAGTATGCATAGAAGGGAGCAGAAAGAACAGTATGGTATATGATGAGTCAGTATTTGTATGTGCATAGATATAGTGTGATGTTTAGACTGGAGTAGATTGGTAGAAGAGAGAAGAAGGGTATAAGGATTGTCAAGTGATGCATGAACAAATCCATGTTGTCCTGAGATGACATTTGAGTAATTTTTTGAAGTTTCTATTTGTTGTTGTGGAGGTTATATTGGTGGGGTGATTGTTCCATTTTTTGGCTATAATGTGGGAATAAAGGGCTTTTCCTGCAGTGTTGTTAGCAGTAGTAACACTGAGGAGGGGTTTATTGGAAAAGCGTAGAGGGCGACTGGATGAGTGGGAGGTTAATAGCTCCTTGAGGGCTGGAGTTTTTTCTGGGTAGTTTCTGATGATAAAGGTGCAGGTGAGTTGTTGGTAAGATAGTAAGTTAGGAAATTCAAGCTATTGAATTTCTTTTAGTACTTGGCAGTGATGAGTTCTAAAGGGGGAATTGTTGGCAAATTTAGTTATTTTGTTGTAGCATGACTCTAACTTATCCAGATCTGATTCTTTAGCGTGGGTTAGGATTGGTGCTGCATAAGTAAGTGTTGATAGGAGGTGAGTTTTAGCTAGAGTGATGTGTGCTTGTGCTGTGAGATAGCTTTTGTGCCCATATAGAGCTCACATTTTCTGTGAACTTTTTAAATGGTTTGTGCTATGCGATGATCAAATGATAGGTTGTTGTCTATTTCAACTCCTAGGAGTTTTCTGTGAGTGGATGGAAAGATGATAGTGCCATTCCTAGATGAGACAGAGAAAGTGGAGGTGGAGGATTTAGCTTTATTAGGTGTGAACAACAGAAGTTTGGTTTTGTTTGGATTAAGAATAAGTAGAATGTTAGTGATCCAAGTCTCAATAGTGGAGAAAGATTCCTGGGCTAGTTGTTGTAGGGTATTGACAGATGGGGCTGCACACATGAGAGTGGAATCATCTGCATACTGAATTGAGGCTTGCTTAGAGGAGGTATATAGATTTTTTGTGAAAATAGTAAAAAGTAGTAGGCCTAGTATTGAGCCTTGAGGTACTCCTATAGAGTTAGGGAAAGGGGGTTGGGAGGGTGGCCTAATGGTTAAGGTGTTTGCCTTACAAACACAAGGTGCAGGGTTTGATTCTCACAAAGGATAATTGGCTAGGCTTAAAATGGCTCACAAGAGCAGTTAGCTTAGTACGAGCCTACGTGCCTATGAGGAGGGGATAGCTCATTGTGCCATTGTACAGATTGTTGTCTGTTTGATAGGTAGCTATTGAACCAGGAGATGGTAGAGGAAGTAAAGGATAGAGAATAAAGGATGTCCAGTAGTTTAGGGTGTGAGACCATGTCAAAAGCTTTTGAGAGATCTAGGAAGGTAGCAGATACATAGTTGTTGTTGTTTCTATGTTGATTGACCAGGTTGGTGAATGAGAGAAGAGCAGAAGTTGTACTATGGTGAGGGCGGAAACCATGTTGAGTGGATGAGAGAAGCTTGTTACTGTCTAGGAAATGCGTAACTTGTGAGTGTATGCATTTCTCTAGGAGCTTCCATAATGGGGAAAGAATAGCTATTGGCCTGTAGTTGGAAAAGTCATAAGATTTACCTCCTTTGTGAAGAGGTATAATGTAGGATATTTTCCATAGTTGGGGTACATAGGCTTCCCGAATGGACCTATTTATTAGGATTGATACTGGATATGAAAGAGAGTCAGCTGCTATTTTTAGGAAGTTGGTGGGTATACCATCTGCAGCTAGTGTGGTAGGCTTTAGTTTGAGGAGCAGGTTTCTAATTTTTGATATAGGGACTGGAGAGAGGGAGAAAGATGGTTGGTTGGTAGTATTGTCAGGAGATCTTCCAGTGGTCGCGTTAGATGAGGTATTAGTGTTTGTTAGCTGGTTGGATAGAGTTTGGATTGAGTTTACGAAGTGAGAGTTAGGATGGGAGGTAATGTCTTTGCTGTTAATATATGGGAAGGTGGGGGAGGGGTAGCAATTGTTCCTGGTTTTAGCAAAGAGTTGATAGAATGCCAAAACTTTTGGGGGTTGTCTGAGTATTTGTTTTGGAGACCTAGGAAGTAGTTTTCTTTGTCCTGCTTGGTTTGTGTTTTGGCTTGGTTCCTAAGTTGTTTATACCTTTGTTTGGTATGATCAGAGTTGTCTTGTTTCTATTGCTTCCAGGTCTTGTCTCTGGTTTTAAGAAGGGCTCTTGTGTCACGACTTAACCATGGTGCATAGTTTGCTTTGATTTTCCTCTTTCTTAGTGGTGGAATGGAATTTAGAACTGAGATAAATGTATTATTAAAGTATTCTACTGCCTGATCTAGGTGTAGGAATTTTAGTGGGAGCCAGTTACATTGGTAGAGAATGTAGTTTATCTTGTCTGGGGTTAAGTTACGATCATTCCTGATGTATTTATAGGTTATGGGTTTAGGGATTTTGGGTTCGTTTCCTGAGGAGGTAAGTAGGGAGATGGTCACTGAGTATGTCAGGTAGGGACCCTACCTGATAATGATGTTGGGAGCTATTTACTAGTATCCAGTCAATAATGGATTGTTTATGGGTTTTCTTATCTATTCTTGTGGGGTCTTGAATTAGTTGTGCGAAAAAGTAGAGGTTAATACTGTTGGTAGGGTTTTTGGAGCTGAAGGTTTACCAGTTGCTATTGAGGTCACCCAGTAAAATTGTTTCTTGAGGACAGTTTTGATTCAGCCATTGAGGGATCTCTTCTATGGCTGGGGAGTTATTTCCAGGAGGAATGTAGGATGTTAATTTTCTTTTCATTGTTTATTGATAGAATAGAGCCTATGGTTTCAGCATTTTGAAATGTTGGTAGAGGGGTATGAAATGGCTGGAGGTTTATTTAGTTTTTAAATAGAATTACAACTCCACCACCCTTCCTATTTGTTCTATCTAGCCTTAAGATGTTATAACCTGGTGGTAGAATCTCATTACTAGTGATATGTGTTTTCAGCCATGTTTCAGTAATGGTTACAATGTCAGGGAAGTAATGAGAAATAAAAGCATGTAGGTCTACTTTTTTATTTGAAATACAACTTATATTGATATTAATTATTAGCAGATCAGAGTGAGCTCTGTTTGGAAGGTTCGTAAAGGAGGATCCTGGATTTGGATGTATGTCGCCAGCTATGAGGAGTCTTTTACTGAGTTTAAATATGTTTTTGATAAAATAGGTTAGGTTTGAGCATGATGTGTATAATGCTTTCCTATTGATAGTAGTAGGTAGATGGGTGTTAGGTGTGTGTGGCATAATATTTGTGGAAAATAATGTTGGTCAGACTGTAAAGCATATATGAAAGGTGGTGTGTTTTTCGGCATGTGTAGTATCGAATGAGGTGGTGTCTAAGGGTAGGTTAGTTTGTATGGCTGTAGTGGTGAGGGCTAGTAGCAGAAAGGGTAGTAGGACTTGCATTATGGTTGTTTGGAAGCTATTAGTAGTGTTTTTTATGTGGGCTAGTGATGAGTGAGTTCAGGTATGGGTGTGGAGGTAGAGTAGGAGGACCTATGAATTAGCTATGGCTGATGATTGGAGAATGTCAGGTGATTAAGGTGAGGTATAAGTGTAGGTGCAGTGGGGGAGGGTGGGAATTGGGGGTAGGGTATGGGGAGCAGAGTGAGCCCAAAGGGCGAACGGAGCGGGTACAGACCCCTCAGCAGAGGTGAGTGCCAAAAAAGTATCAGTGAGTGTAGGTGAGGGCTGAACACTGATAGTGGTGCTAAGACTGCTGGAGTCCATAGTTAAATTAAGTAAATAGGTAGATGAAGATGATTACAGTAGATAGATATGAAATAAAGGGTTGCCAGACCTGGAACAGGGCCCCTTTTGGAGGTATAGCACTAAGACTACTTTTATTTGGATATACTGGGTACTAACTAGTCAGGGAGCAATTCTGGGGGGTTGTTGCCAACTAGTGGGGAAAATGGGGTATCTCTGTGAGTGTGCATGCTGTTAGGGCTCAGTAGACCACAACCACAAGGATTTTAATTTCAAACAGCAGATAGGGAAACTGACTGACTTTGTATAAAAAGGAGTTTCAGGAGCTTACATGCACTTAAATTATTAGAGCAGGATTCAGGGAGATCAGGTCCACTGCAGAGCCTTATTACACCAGACAGAATGTTTTCATAGGCTGGAGGGAGTTTTAGACCATGCTTGCTGGAAGAAAAATGGGGTAGCATTAGAGGTAGAAGGTTGACGTAGTGGGGTGCAGTGAAGAGTGTAAGGATAATTACATGTGGGTAAGTGAGAGAGGTGAGTAAGGTGTAGGAAGCTGACGTGAATGCAACTAACAACAAATCAAGTAGGTAGTTGAGATGGTGCACTCAGGAGGCTTAGTTACAGAGTTGCAAAGTGTATGATCAGTAACATAACATCTCAGTTGCAAAGGCAAACATATCCCAATACATTCATATGACACAGTTCTAGTTTGTAGCATAACAGTTCTAGTTTGTAGCATAGGTAATAAAAGAATGCAGTCATACAAACTATGCTTTAAAGTTAATATCTGCATTTATGTAGAGCAGACATGAAAACAGTGTTAAACTAGTTTCCTATACAGATCCATTTAAAACTGTTTCAAGCTGTCAAAATGCTTGCGTATGTAGTGTAGTTAGGGTAGCTATAGGCTGTTGTTACAATTATACATCTCAATAGGGTAGTAACTAAGCTAAAAAGCTGTTTTCCCACCTGTACTACAGTACTAGGCAGCTACTTCTACTACATCCCTTTCATATGGAAACCATGGGAATCTATAAGTGTAGGAGAAAGCAGTGTTTAATACTTTGTGTCACCTAAGATATTTGTGTTAGTGAAAAAGCCATTTTTCCCACCCAATAACAACTCTAGGCAGCTAGCAATGTACACCCTGTTATATTCTAACAAAATCTAATATTACTGGTGCTGCAGTAGCATTGTCGCCTCACAGTAAGACATTGTCCTGTTCGATTCTCAGCTAGAGCGTCTTCTGTGTGGAGACATGTGTGAATGGGCGTACCTTCGTTGAAGGTTGTGCATCAGGGCCGGCAACTCAGCACGTAAAGATCTACTGCCAATCATTAACGGACTGGAGTTCTGCTGTGGCGACCCCTAACCAGGAAAAGCCGAAAGACACAACAATTGCCGCTAAAAGCCATTCGTAACATATTACAACTAAGACGAGTAGCTGAAAACGCCATTCTTCCACCCATTAACAACACTAGGTGGCTAGCAATGTAAACCCTGTATGCCATGTCATATTTTTATAGAGGTTAATATTTCCAAAGCTAAAAGTCATTCCTGATACCTTACTGCAGACTGAAAAGCCAGTTTTCCCACCTAATAACAACACTAGGCAGCTAGCAATGTAAGCCCTATAAGCCCTGTTATATTTGTACAGAAGTTAATATTTCCAAAGTTAAAAGTCATTCCTGATACCTTACTGCAGACTGTAATGCCATTTTTCCCACCTAATAACAATAGGCAGCTAGCAATGTAAGCCCTGTAATATTTTTACAGAAGTTAATATTACTAAAACTAAAAGCCGTCAAGATACCTTATGGCAGACTGATAAGCCATTTTTCACACCTAATAACAACACAAGGCAGCTAGTAATGTAAACCCTGTATGCCCATTATATCCTTACAGAAGGCAATAATTTCAAAGCTAAGAGCCTTTCCTGATACCTTACTGCAGACTAATAAGCTGTTTTTCCCACCTAATAACAACACTAGGCAGTTAGCAAAGAAAACCCTGTAAGCCCTGTTATATTTGTACAGTAGTTTATATTTTCAAAGCTACAAACCATTCCTAACGCTGTGCTGCAAACAGGAAGTTGGAGCAGCTAGGCGGCCATTTCCCCTGCTTGAGGATTAGACTAGGCAGCTAGTAAGGTAACTCCTTTGAGCGATAACAATAGGCTTCTTAGTTAGAAGGCTGAAAGCTGTTCATAACCCTTTTACATTACTTAGGGATTAGTGTATCTGTGAAACAGCCAAATTCTGTCCTCTCTTCAACAAACATCCAGTCCAACACAAAAACTATGCAGCTAGCAATATATCCCCTTTCTGAAAGTAGCAGAAGGTTTGCAGACAAAACATGAATGGAGCAGTTACAGAATTACACGTGCAGTCATAAAAAATGCAAAAATTGTATCAGGGTGCATATTACATATGTAGCAACAATTTCCAAGCTTAACATATTAAGCAGTAAGTTACAGAGTTACTTACCAGTGTGCACACATGTTGAGTGGCGTCCTTCCTAGCTGATGTATGGCCTTAGGTAAGGACGCCGCTTTTAGTTTATTTATTTATTTTTCAGTATTTCTGATTTGCTGTACTGGCATTAAAAAGTGCCATTTCCCATCCTATTTTACTTGATTTGTATTTCCCAGGATGTGAAATACACCCTTTATGGGTAAGCCCAATGCCACGGTTAATGATTTGTGTATTACTATATACAGAAGCAATAGCATTGAAAGCCTTCATCTTATGTCCCTTATCTAACACTGCATGGTCAGCGTCGGGATTTTCTGTAATTTGACTGGATATTATTCAGTGATCTCACTTTCTCATCCTTCAATTAACTGGGGGAGGGGCAGCTAGGCTATTTTCTGTGCCACAGGACAGGCATAAAACAATCTTTGTAAGGCAGCGTTTCTCAAATCATATGACAGAGAGCCTTCCTTAGTCCATAGAATTCCTCTTGCCTATTATAATGAACAAAAAAAGAGTAGTTCATCTCAGTTATCAAAAAAAGAATGTCAAGCTCCCACCACACCCTTGAAATAACAGTAAATTGGCTTAGTGTAGCAGTCCAATATTCATTTAATATTGAATTGTCTTCAGATATTCATTCATATATTATTATGCTTCTGCACATAGCCTAAGCCAATGTAAAAGCAACATGAAATAGTTAACATTTTAAGGATATAACATACTTAGGCTAGACATCCTCAGAAGCTAACTTTGCCTCCAAACAGATGCTGTTTTCTCCATTTGAGATATGGCAGGCTAGGGTAAAAGGCTATGGAAACCACAAGCACTTAATAGCTAAAAGAAGTCTCACAATAAATGCTTTTAATTCTTTCATTATTTGGGGAAATAGTTAATAGTGTGACTGGAAATACCAGTTAATGCAATTTTAACATATATGCAAGCTTTGTTGTTCAGTGAATGGGATATTCCACTTCATGTTATTAATGTTCTGTAAATTAGAAGCAAACAAGAAAAAGTCACATGGAACTATATACTGTAGTCTCAGGGAGTTACGTGTGGATGCTAAATTAAATCTTTGTGAGTCATTCAGACAGTTAGAAGAACCAGGTGCCACTCTAACTCTGAAGCTGTTTCAGGTGCCTTCTTTTAGTAGAAATGATAAATTGAATATTAAGTTCACTTGGAATTCAGTCTTTGAAACTAATGACATCAAAGGGAACTGTACAATGACAGAGATGGTTTATTTCTTTAGAATAAACAGATCAGCAACAGATGAGTCTTTTCTGAAAGCTTACGCTTTCTGTCATCTGTTTGATTGCTGTGAAAATCAGAAGAGGGTTTAGTGATAATTGTACATTAAAGTGAATCCACTACTCCAGAGAAGTACAGTTGTTTCACACAGGGTCTGCATAAAAAAGAAGAGATAACATTGTGGGCCTGGCCCAGAAGTGTGTTGGATGGTATGGGATTGTCTTCAACCAATCAAAGTTAGACAAACAAGAGTGGATTCAATGTTTTAGAAAGGAGGATATGTCAGTACCAATGTTAAGGTCCATTCAAGGCAGCTTCTTAAAGAAATGATTATCTCTGTTTTTTTTATTTTTTTTATAACTCCCCACGAGGTCCTTACATACTAATCTATGAACCTTGCCATAATCTCATAATCTCTATGGCTGTACTGACTGGCTGTGCTGACATCCAGTCACCCTGTTTGTTCCAGGGGCATTGGAACTGTCATTCCTATGTTGGCCTAGAGCCATACACTTCATTCACTACTCCCTAAGAATGTTTTCCATTCTCCAGCAAGAGTCAGATGGTATGGGCCAGCTTGGTGGTCTTGGAAGGTGGCCTACCCTCTCCTCCTCAGCATTTCCTCCAAGTCAACTGCTGCTGTCTCCAGGGGAAAGCATGCTTCTGTATAGCTGGGTACCCCTCAGCTTTAATTGTGCTAAGTACCATGATAGTATGGGCAGAGTTGGCTCAAATTCTACAGGATAATATGTACTGTTCATTCTAGGTGTCACCCATGTGGCAAGCCAGCCCACCCCCCTGAGAAAGTAGAGTCAGCAACAGGTGCTCACACCCTTATCTTAGCCAGCTCATATAGGCATTCAAGCTGCTGCTCAAACTAGGGCTATCTGAAGTGTGCTAAGTACTTTAACCCTTTATGCCACAGAGCTTGACTTCCAGAAAGTAAAAGTCTCTTAAGTGGTATCACCAGTCCTTTAAGACAAAGAAAATTTTCATTTAGGAAGAGTAGCAAAATCCAAGGAAAATAGTCATATAGGATCGGACTAGAACCATGTCATAAAAACTTGGGTGGAAATTTATTTGGGCCACTGTTTTTGTGTGTGTGTGTGTGTGTGTGTGTGTGTGTGTGTGTGTGTGTGTGTGTGTGTGTGTGTGTGTGTGTGTGTGTGTGTGTATACATATATATATATATATATATATATATATATATATATATATATATATATATATATACCTCAGGGAAAACTGATAGCTGCGAGCAACCAGGTTGCTATCTGAGAATCCTAAAAAAAAAAAAAATCAAAAAAAGAACCATGCACTCTACACAAGATAAGCTGAGACTTCAGAATAATCCAGCAATTACAACTTGCTTAGGAATCAAAAGTTCTTTATTAAAAAACAAACAGATGAGTGCTTTCACCCTTAAAAGAGCTTTGTCAGATCTTAATCCAGTTTACATGACATTCAGTATTTATTTACTTTAAGACAGAGATAATTGTTAATTAACTTGAGCTGGGGTCATAAAAGTATGTAATGGGCTGACCCTCCAAGCTACAATAGGATATGTCTCATTATACTTGTTCTGCATATCTACTCCTATTGGTGGCTAATAGGTTAAATACTTCTACTGGTAGCTAATAGGTTATATACTCAGTTTTTAACATCACTTTTTGGCCTTAATAGCATCATTAATGATACTTTTAAGGGTGAAAGCACTCATCTATTTGTTTTTCAATAAAGAAATTTTGATTAATAAACAAGTTATAATTGCTTGATTACTCTGAAGACTCAACTAAGCTTATCTATAGTGCATAGTACTTTTTTCCCAGATTTTTTAGGATTTTCGACCAGCAGCTTTCTTTCACAAGCACCACTTTTCTCTGTGGTCTATCGTTTATCCTTAAGGTAGGGAGATGTCTTAACCCCCAAAGGCTGGTAAACTGTTGTGCCTCAACACAAGGATCTGTGCTTTATTTTGTATATGTATATACATATATATATATTGATATATTGATATATATATATATATATATATATATATATATATATATATATATATATATATATATATATATGGGTCTACTGAATCAACCGCCACTTCACCGACACCCAGAAGATCGAGACGGAACGACCGAACAGGTAGATGATCGAAAAGGCGATATTCCGACAGCCGAAAGACTGACAACGGCAATGTGTGAGCGCGATCCGGAAAGTGTGCGATAGTGACGGATTTAGGATTGGGGATCGGACAGGTAAGTTTACGATAGTGAGGGATTTTAGGTTAGGGTGTGGGAAAGGTGAGTGTGCGGTAGTGTCGGACTTAGGGTTCCGGTAAGGTAAGTGTGTAATAGTGACGTAGTGTAGTGTAGGGAAGGGTTGAGTGTGTTAGGGTTAGTATGCGGGTGGAGTGAGTGTGCGATAGTGACGGGCTTAATGTTTTAGGGTGGGTTAAGTGAGTTAGGGTTAGGGTGCAGGTAGGGTAAGTGTGCGATAGTGACGGTGTTGAGGTTTAGAGGTGGGTTAAGTGAGTTAGGGTTAGGGTGCGGGTTGGGTAAGTGTGCGGTAGTGTCGGATGTTAGGGTTTAGGTTAAGGTTAGTGGATATGTTATTGTATGCAATGTGTAGTTTACATTTTTTTGTGTCGGTGTAATGGTGTTCGGTTTTTTGAGTTGTTGGTGTTTGTCGGTGTTGTGTGTTTTTGGTTGTTTGGGGTCGGTAAATTGTGTGTCGGTGACTCGGAAGTTCGGTTATACAAAGTAGACCCATATATATATTGATATATAAATATATATATATATATATATATATATATATATATATATATTGATATATAATCTATTTATAGAGAGAGAGATAGATAGGATTACCTAAATTGATCTAAAAAGCAAAACACTGACAACAACAATTGTCTCTAGAAAAATATCTAAACCTAAAACTATCTAAACAGAAAATATCAACAAAATAAAAGTTATACTAGGAAAGGTTTATGTACTTCCCCACTGCTGTGCAAATTTAGAATTGATATATATAATTAGCAGAAGCTTGCTTCCTGAATAACAGTGGTTTGGGAAGTGATTAGATACAATTTGTCTTTTTTCCCTTCATTCATCGAGCTAAACAGACTTTGCTCCCATAACGTCTCCTCATTTCTTTGATTCATCCTTCTCTACCTTACACGTTATTATTCTGTTATCAAATCTTTGTGCCTTGTTGATGATATTCTTATCATTTTCCCAGTACAGGCACCAGAAACAAATACTGTATTCCACCTGAGTCATATCCATGGATTTATAGATGGGTAAAGTCACCTCCCCATTCCTGGAGTCTATTGCTGCATGAATATAACCCAATTTTTGCTGGCCTTATAGGTTCATAGGTTCAAAGGTAGGCACTAAGCTATCGACCCTGGGGCCTATATAAACCCAGCCAAAAAGGTACCCTGGCTTTTGCCACCCAAGAAAATTATTTTCCTGTGCCACTGTCGAGCAGAGCCACAGAGGTGATCCCTGGGGTGAATTTCCTATTTCCCATCCAATCATCAAGATTTTTCTAGACGAGTGCTAATGAAGAGCTTTGTTTGATATAGATAGGTAGTTTATTCCAGAGTATGGGAAGTCTCTGGGACAGGAATCTATCCCTCCGGCATGTTCTGTTTATTGTGGTGACAAGGTTTAGGTCCCTAGAGCGTGTAGCTCGGAGGGATTGGGATTTCTTTAAGTGGAGCATGTCCAACAGCTCTGGGTTTGACATAGCTTTGTATGTTAGGCAGAGATCACCTCTGAGTAGATGATATGCAACGGAGTAAAGCTGGAGTTTTTTGAGATGGTCTGAGTAGGGCATCTGTTTGAGGTCGGTAATCCTCTTTGTGAGGTATTTCTGTGTCCTTTCCAGTTGTTGTAGATGTCTTGTGAGGTACATACCAAAAGGGGTGTTGTACTCTATAATGGGTCTAATGAGTGATGAGTAGAGGGGAACAATGACCTCTTTTTTTCTGGATGAGAAACCTTTTGTGATGAGGTGTGCCATGTAGAAGGATTTCCTGACTACTGTGGTGATGTGATTATCAAAGGAGAGACTACTGTCCACCTGTGTCCCAAGGTCTCTTATCACACTTTCGGTGTTAAGTATATTACCGCCTATGTTGTAGTTCATGGGTACAGAGTTTTTACCAAAGGGGATGACAATGCACTTTTTGGCACTGAGCTTGAGGCTATGGCTTTGACACCAGGCATCTGTCTCAGTGAGGCCCTTTTGTAGGATGTCCACATCATTAGAAGTTTTGTTTATGGCTCCTAGTTTGCAGTCATCTGCGAACTTCATTAGCCAAAGACCTTCTGTGTTAGCCTGTACTTCAGAGAAGTAGATACCAAACAGGAGAGGACCCAGGACTGAACCCTGTGGTACTCCACTTGTCACTGGTCTGAAGTCAGAATTGGAGTCTGCTACTTTCACAGTGTGGGTTCTGTCAGTGAGACAGTTGGCAACCCATCTTGTGACATAGGGATTTATACCTAGTTTAGTGAGTTTATCTATAATTCCAGAGTGGGGGATGGTGTCAAAAGCCTTGGCAAGATCTAGATAGGTTGTGTGAACCACCTTACCCTTGTCTACTGCTTTGGTGACTGCTTCAAAGAAGTCTATCAGGTTTAAGAGACATGATCTGCCTTTTACAAACCTGAACTGGGTGGGATCCAGAGTTTGGAGATTACTAATGTCTTTGTTTATAAGTTCTATGACGATACATTCCATGGCCTTGCAGACCAGGCTCATCAGGCTAATGAGGCGGTAGTTCCCGGGGTCCGTGGTGGCTCCCCCCTTGTGGAGTGGGATAACTGTTACTGTGCACCATTCAGCAGGCACAAAGTCTGATGTGAGGCTATAACTGAACATGGTACTTAGATGGGGTTCGTTCTGTAGTTTGTGTAGAATGCAGCCTGGGATGTTGTCTGGTCCCATGGACGCTGTGTTCCTGGCTTTGGAGAGTGTGTTTCTTACCTGTGCAGCTGTGATTACAGGAACTTTGCATTCTTCCGGTATAGAGATGGGCTCTTTAGGGGGTGAGAGGGGGGTAAAGTTAGCACTGAACCTATCTGCCAGGATGTTGGCGATATCAGTTGGGTTTGTATATTTAGTGCCATTGTGCTGTAACTCAGAGCAGATCTGAGTGTTGCCATTCAGATTCTTGACATAGCTATAGAATGCTTTGTGGTTGTCTTTAGAATCAATGGCGACTTTGTTTTCGTAACTAGCTTTGGAGGATTTTATCAGGGATCGCAGCTTCTTACTGAGGCTGACCAGGGAGCTCTTCCACTGGTGGGATTTTACTCTCTTTTGCAAGAGTTTCTTCCTTCTGTTGTACAGTTTGTTTATGGCAGGGGACCACCAGATTGGCTTCCTTTTTTGGAGGATAGTGTCTTGGTTCTGTTTGGGATAGCACAATCCATGCACTCATGTAAGTGCTTATAAAGTGCAATTGTGTAAGATTCAGTAGTCGTAACTGTATTGTCCATCTGCATGGGTTTCATGAAGTTCACCACTTCTGTCTTAAGATGCATGAAGTTGGCTTTGGAGAATTTTTTACCATGGTTTCCTTAATGGGAGGTGGAGGCAGGATGTGGATATCTAGGGTAATTAGCTTATGGTCGGATCGGACCAATGAAGCATTGACTTCAGGTGCGGAACACTGGTCACTCATATTGGTAATGACAAGATCTAGAATATTGTTGCCCCTGGTGGGGGTGTGGATAAGTTGATCCAGGGCATTGGAGTTTATGAATTCCAGAAAGTGTTGAGTGAAGGAGTTGCTGCATGAGTAGTTTTCCCAGTTAATGGTGGGGTAGCTGAAATCGCCCATTATTAGGGTGTTTGGTTGAATCCTAATATTTTCCAATACATCAAGAAAAGAGGAGTGGGAATTCTGAGGCATGGTGGGTGACTTGTAGCAAGCTACAATTTGGATTGCAGTTTTGCCCAGAGTTAGTTGCATTTGGATAACCTCGGCTGCATTATGCTGAGCAACTAGCCTGGAGGTGTGGATATCCTTAATGAATATGGATACACCTCCGCCTTTGGTGTTCCTGTCCAGTTTACATGGCCGAAAAGTGTGGTATGAGTTATAGCCTGGTAGTGCAGGGGTGCTCTCTGGAGCCTTGAACCAGGTCTCAGTCACTGACTGTATCATGTTGTTCATTCCTGCTTCACTGACCTGTGCATTTTAGTGTCACTTGACCCATTTCATATATGACTCTGAGATTATTAGAGCCGAGGAGATGCACTTCACAATTTCATGAATTAAATCATTGATTCCACTTCCTAGCTCACTCTGAAAGAATCTCTAAGTATTTTTGAAGTTTTCCATCTCCAGCATTAACTATTCCTTATGATTTAATGACATCTACAAATAGGATTATCTTTTTCCTAATTAAAATGTCAAAAAGAGCTGGTCTTAGGACTGAATAGGTAAAACAAAACAAACTATTTCACATTACTTAAAGAGACCCTACAAACTACTATTTTTGTTTGGTCTTCTGACATCCTTCTATTTTGTCCACTTCTCATCTATTAACTGTTCTTCAGTACACCTTTCAGTGCCATGTGTAAGGAACTGCATCAAAGGCTTTACTGAAATCAAGGTATATGACATCACCCAAGATTCCCTTGTCAAGTTGCAGTGTTACTCAGTTAAAAAGCTGAATCTGTTTAGACTGACATGACCTGAAATTCACAAATACATGTGATTTTTATTTTATAGGCTGTTGTCTGCCATGGAACCAGCTAACCTCTTTCCTCAATATCTACTCCGTGGCTTATCCTGCTATAGAGGCTATGCTTATGAGTCAGAAGCTTCTCAGGTAGTTTCATCTCTACCACCATGGCCTTCCTCCAGTCTTCCTAAGCCTCATCGTGGGTGAATGATTGAAAAGCTGTGAAGCAAATATACCTCAAAGATTTTAAAAGACATACTGTCAAGGCAATGAATGTTGTTTTTCTGTTACTTTGCCCAAGTTTTCTTTCTATACTTTTTAAGTTTTAGTTTCTAGCTGTTTACTTGGTAGGTGATGTGGTCTATTGACTCCTTTTGGCCTTGTCCCTTGTCAGAGAGCAGTAGCACAAAATACAGATACATTTCTCATTAAGCAGAGTTATAAATATAGAATTAGGAGTACACCAGATACATGTTTTAGCTGAATAACATAGGTTCATAGGTTGGTACTAGGCTATCTGCCCTAGGGCATATACAAGCCTAGCCATAACAATTCCCTGGATATTTCTTCCTGCAATATTTACTTCCCTGGACCCCTGTCTAGCAGGGTGACTGACATGATCCCCGGGGTGAATTTTCCAATCATCAAGGTTCCTTTTGAAGAGGGCCAAGGAGGCGCTCTGCTTGACATGTATGGGCAGTCTATTCCAGAGTATGCGGAGTCTTTGGATCAGGAACCTATCCCTCCAGCATGTTTTGTTCATTGTGATGACAAGGTTTAGATCCCTGGAGCATGTGGCTCTGAGGGATTAGGATTTCTTTAAGTGGAGCATGTCCAACAGCTCAGGGTTTGACATGGCCTTGTATGTTAAGCAGAGATCGCATCTGAGTAGACGATATGCCACAGAGTATAGCTGGAATTTTTTTTAGATGGTCAGCATATTGCATCTGCTTTAGGCCTGTGAGTCTTTCAATGAGGTATTTCTGTGGCCTTTCCAGTTGTTGCAGATGTCTTGTGAGGTACATACCAAATGGGGCACTATACTCTATAATGGGTCTAATAAGGGATCAGTACAGTGGGACAATTACCTCCTTTTTTCTGGATGAAAAGCCCTTAGTGATGAGGTGTGCCACACAGAAGGATTTCCTGACTGTTGTGACGATGTGGTTATCAAAAGTGAGACCACTGTTCACCTGTGTCCCTAAGTATCTCATCATACCTTAGGTGTTTAGTGTACTGCTACCTATGTGGTAATTGATGGGTACATGTTTTTCCCAAAGGGGATAACTATATATTTCTTGGCATTAAGCTTAAGCCCATGGCTCTGGCACCAAGCATCTGTTTCTGTAAGGCCCTTTTGTAGAATATCCACATCATTTGGGGATTCAATAATGGCTCCTAGTTTGCAGTCATCTGCAGACTTTGTTAGCCTGAGTCCCTTAGTGTTGGCCTGTACTTCACAGAAGCAGATGCCAAACAAGTGCGGTCCCAGGACTGAACCCTGAGGTACTCCACTTGTCACTTGTCTGGAGGTGGATTTGGAGTCAGCTACTTTTAGGTTCTGTGTCAGTTAGTCTGGGTTCTGTCAGTAAGCCAGTTGGCAACCCATCAAGTTACATAGGGATTTATGGCTGGCTTAGTAAGTTTATCTATGATTCAAGAGTGGGGGATGGTGTTGAAGGCCTTAGAGAGGTCCAGATAGGCTGTGTGGACTGCCTTACCCTCATCCACAGCTCTGGAAGTAAATAGTGTAGGATGAAATAGCCAGGGAATTGTTATGACTAGGCTTGTATAGGCCCTAGGGCCGATAGCCTAGTATCAGCCTAAGAACATATGGAGACTGATTCAAAGAAGTCAGTCAGGTTCAGGAGATAAGATCGGCCCTTCCCGAACCCAAACTGGGTGGGGTCCAGTGTTTGAAGGTTGCCAATGTCTTTGTTTATAAGTTCCATGATAATGCATTCCATGCCCTTGCAGATCATGCTCATCAGACTGATGGGATGGCAATTGCCGGGATCCAAGGTGGATCCCCCCTTGTGGACTGGGATAACTGTAGCTGTGCGCCACTCAGCGGGCACAAAGCCTGAGGTGAAGCTATAATTAAACACGACACTTAGTTGAGGTGCCAGTTCATTTTGTAGTTCAGGTAGTAAACAGCCCAGGATGTCATCTGGTCCCATGGATGCTGTATTCTTAGCTTTGGAGAGTGCGGTTTCTACCTGTGTGGCCATGATTAACGGAATTTGGCAATCTTTTGGTATTGAGATGGGCCCTTTAGGGGGTGAGAGGGGGGAAGCTGCCATTAAATCGATCTGCCAGGATATTGGCAATATCCTTGGGATCAGTATATTTAATACCATTCTGTTGTAGCTCAGAGCAGAGTTGAGCACTGCCATTCAGATTCTTGACATAACTATAGAATGCCTTGTGGTTGTCTTTGGAATCTTTGGCAATTTTATTTTCCTAACTAGCTTTTGAGGATTTTATGAGGGATCTCAGCTTCTTACTGAGGCTGGTAAGAGAGTTTTTTTGCATCCTGGGATTTTCCTCTTTTCTACAACAGTTCTTCCTTCTGTTGTATAGTTTGCTTATGGCAGGGGACCACCAGATTGGCTTCCTTTTTTTTTTGGAGGAGAGCGTCTTGGTTCTATCTGTGATGGCATGATTCATGCATGAGTGGATGTGCTCATACAGTGCCTTAATGTAGGATTCAGCAGTCAAACTTTCAGACCCCGTCTGCATGGGTGCCATGAAGTTTGTCACTTCTGACTTGAGTAGCATGAAGTTGGCTTTGGAGAAGTTTTTTATGGAGGTTTCCTTACTGGGGGTGGGGGTGGGATGTGGATGTCAAGGGTGGTTTGCTTATGGTCAGACCTGACCAATGAGTTGGTGACCACTGGTGTGGAGCATCTATCTCCCATGTTGGTAATGACCAGGTCTAGGATATTGGAGCCCCTGGTGGGACCATGGATTAGTTGATCCAGGGCATTGGAATTTATGAATTCCAAGAACTGTTGGGCAAAGGTGTTGGTACATGAGTAGTTTTCCCAGTTAATGGCAGGGTAGTTGAAATCACCGAGTATTAGGGTGTTTGGTTGTATCTTAATATTTTCCAGTATGTTTAGAAAGGTGTAGTGAGAATCTTGGGGCATGGTGCCATGAGCTGATTATGGCCTATAAAATCCTCTATAATCCAGACAATACTCCTGCACTTAAAAATATTATCACCCCCTATAACAATCCTAGACCGCTTCAATCCTCTAACAAACTACTAATTCAGACTAGCAAAATTAATAACACAGTCGGTGATTCTCTCTTTGCAAACTCTGTAAGTAGATCCTGGAACTCTCTTCCAGCTGATATTACCTTACTTTCCACCTTAGGTCAATTTAAAACTAGACTCAAACAACATTTGTCACTTAACTGGCTATGTCAATGTATCAAGCCTGGCTAACTTGAATGTGTAAAAATCTGTTAACCAGTTTACTGTGTAATTTAATTTAATCCTGACGTGCTCAGGACTAACTTTAACCTGTGGAGCTTGTTTAACTTGCTTACTTATGTAATCTCTGTAAATAATCTGTTTGTAATATGTAATGCTAGTATTATGTAATGCTGTATCTGCTTACCCTTGGAGCTTTTCTCCCCGGGCCTCCGCTGAAAATGGACATGCATCCAGTCAGACTATCCCGGTCAACAAATGTAAAATAAAATAAATAAATAAATAAAATGGTGGGGGATCTGTAGCAAGCTACACTTTGGATTACAGTCTTACCAGTGTTAGTTGCACCTGGAGAATTTCGGATACATTGTGTTGGGTAACTAGCCTGGAGGTTTGAATATCCTTTGTGAATATGGACACTCCTCCACCTTTAATGTTTCGGTCTTGGTTTGGTGGCCGAAAAGCGTGGTAAGAGCTGTAGCCTCATATTGCAAGGGGGCTCTCTGGAGCCTTGAACCAGGTCTCACTTACTGCACAGATATCGATGTTCTCCATTTTTAGGAGTGCCTTGAGAGAGTGCATTTTGAGGTTTAGACTTCTAGAATTGAGTAGCATTACATTCAGATTTTTCATGCTTTTATCTGTTACGGTGGTGGTTTTGTCCTTTGAACCTTGCCTAAAAAAGGCACTATAGGGTTGGCAAGAGCTTTAGCCAGTAACCTGAACCCCAGGGGTGACATGTGTAGACCATCTCTGGCAAAGCATTGTGGTTTGTCGATCATGACTTCCCAGGCAGACAGATACCGGATCCCCTCTGAATGACACCAGAAGCTTAGCCAATTGTTGAAGTCAATCATTTTGTCCTTATACTGTGGTATCATTCTGGGCGAAGGCAGGATACTACTCAGGGCCAGGGTCATACCTGCCTGGTCCACATGATCTGAGAGCTCTTCCATGTCTCTTTTCATGTAGTCCAGGGAGGTACGTCTCATGTCATTCACTCCAACATGGACAATGACAGAGTCGTATTTGTACTTGTTGTGGAGTGACTTGATTGCATGCGTTATGCGGCGGATCCTAGCACTTGACAGGTATCTGACTGTAATTTTCTCCTTGTTCAGCCTGGTGAGTGAGACATCAGTGTGCGGACTATAGAGTCACCTATGACTTAAGTGTTGGGTACATTGTCTTGCCTTAGGGGCTGTTGTTGTGTGGCATACTGGTGTTGTGAGCTATATGTCACTTTGGTTGTGACTGGTGTTCGTTTGCGTTTCAGCTTCGGAAGTCCTTGTTGCTTGGGCAGATTAATGTTAAGGGCCTCTATATATGTGGGTTTAGTGTTGCTATGTGTGGGTGTTGATAGTGTGGGTTTTGAAGGGCTATGAGTTGCTTGAGGTGTGGTGCAGGTGTTAACCTTCTCCTCTTGACTGTCTAGTACAATCTTTGCTGAAGAGAGCTTTGCTTCCAGTTTGGCTATGTAAGTGCATTTCTCGCAGGTTGTTGTGTTGGGTGGTTGGAGGGGAGGGTTGTCTGTGTACATGAGGCAGTTGTCGCATTGCCCCAATATGCCCAAATTCACCAGGTGAACAGGAGAAATCACCAAAAGCTGACCCATGGACATGCCTGTTTAGGTGCTTTTTTTTGTAAAGTACAAGAGCTGTTTTCCCTTACAAGGTACTTTGCAATTATGGGCTTAGTGCCTTATGATTAATTTCTCCTTACTGACAAGGAAGGTTGAGTGCTTGTATCAGTTTCAGGCTTCCTAGTGCTTTCCAGCAGGTTCTAGAGCAAGTGCTAGCCACAGGGGTTCAGATTTTAGTGCTACTACTGAGAAACCAGCTAGTTCTAAGGGAAATTTTGAAGATCAGACTTTCAGCCACCTGGAATAGTTTAACCGTAGCCTTGTGGTGCTGCATGATGTGAAAAATGTGCAAACACATGCGTTTTTAAGCCAGAAAGTTGAAAGGGATAGAAATCAACCCAAAAAGGCTAATAAAATTGCAATGTCAGAGCTGGAAACCACTCCTCTAGCGTTAGATAGGCAGTACAATGCCCACCACTCCCACTGGTAAGCAGGAGGACTTCCCTCTACCACAGCAAGGTCTGGATACCTCTGAGCACAGAAAATAAAGTCCTGAGACAAGCAAAGCCTGGGATATGGACTGGCTAGGAAAGGTGGGAAACGAGCAAGCAAGATAGTATTTTTTGTTTTGTTTTTGTTTTTTTGTTTTTTGTTTTGTTTAAAACAGGCTAAACAATGCAATAATACAGTAAATAAACACAGAAAAAGCTAATGCACTTGAGTGTGTAGTCCTGAACAGTAAATGCAATTAAAACTCTACAAAATTAGAAATGTAAAACTTTTTAAATGAAGCAAGGCAAGTGCACAACTGAAAAACGATTTAAGAGGCAGTAATACACTAGAATAAGTAGCTTGTCTACATATACAGAGAAGTCTATATACACATAAAAGCAGCTAAAACACACAAAGAATTCAGATGCAGTTCAACCTACATCACTTGAGTTGTAGCAATATTAAGGCAAATACAATTTTTATAAATGCACTAAAATATACTCTATATTTCCAAACTTTTTGAGAAGCACAGTCATAACAATAGGAGATTCAGGCATTTTTTTAAAGAAAGGGAGAAAAGAGGAACAGAAGGCCTTCTCAGATGTTCTCTCTGTATTAGGTAGAATGATCTAATGACACTAGATTGGGAGGAGTGTCTCAGATCAAATTTTCAGTAGGGGCGGGCAACTGCAAAGCCACCAAGTATAACAACAAGACACGGACAAGGAGGGTGGGGACCAATATTAAAGCTATTAGCCTACACTGTTTTAGGCAGTAAACACTACAGAAATCTTTATGACAGCAGTGAGCCACAAAATGAAAGTTTTTAAACAGATAAAGGAGCAAAGAGACTGTACAGAATGCTTTTAACTGCAAACAAATCAGTTACCCATGCAGATTAATTAATAGCAATAAAATACAGTAAAAAGTATATAACATTATTGTAATGAGAATATTAAGGTATTAAATTACTTCTTCACTTGAGCTGAGGTGCCATGTAAAAGATGACCATAAGAAAATACCCTAGTCATGTTTATTACTAGTGTTAGTATAACCTGACCTGTGTGATTAAGACACCCATCAATTTTCCCATTTGCTTCCCCCAAGCTGCTATTCTTCCTTCGGTTTTGGAAGGACGAAAACAATGGTTGTCTGCCTTTTCCTATCCTTACTGTACTCCTCCCCTTCCATGACAAGTTTCTTCGGCTCTCCTTTCATCATTCGTCATTCATCTTGTATATCAAATTAAGCATTTCTTCTCCTTTTTTATTCCTTACACTAAAATGTTCTCTTGCTTTGCCTTTGACTTTCCTAATACTTTATTGAAATATTTCTCCTTGTTTCCTCATAATCCTGTTTAAATATCTTTCTTTTTTTAATACATAAAGATCCCTATCCTTCACACAGAATGCCTTCTTAACGTTCTTGTTGAATCACGTTGCCCTCTTTCATTTCCCTGCCACATTCATTTTTTAAACTTCCATTCCCATAGCATTCCATAGCTTCCTTCTTCCCTCAGTGCATTAAATGAATAATTTCAGCTCTCTGTTTCATATTCCACATTAGAAAATCTTCTAAATTTACATTTGAGATACTTATTACATTTCCATCTTTTTGTCTTCTTTCTCAAAACCCTGTCTAAACTCCTTTCATTTTACCTAACAAAATTCCTATTCTTTGCATGGTCTGCCTCATTAACCTACCTCTTGAAATGCACTAATGTCTTACTATTTTTATATTTTTGTTAAATGGGTAAGTCCAATGTGCAGAGGTATCCATTTTCACGGCTGACCCAACAGCACTGTGTGGATAAGTGAATCATTTAGACTCACACTGCAGGCAAGCAGGCAAATAGAGGAGGAAGGAATCAAACCCTAAAAATTTGGTTATAGAAGCAATTGATTAACAGTTCAGTACCTTATTACTTTGTCCTAAAAGCCTCACTTCATCTTCTCTTCCTCCTTTTGCTAGCCTAGTTACTTCTGCAAATTCTCTCTTTACGTTTATCCACAGACTGATTATTTCATGCTTTCTTCTTTATTAGTTTCACTAGCATAATGAAGTCTGCATTCAGATGATATGCAAAGACTACATCATTTCCTAATTATTGTTGTCACATGAAAGAGCAGGATGGTATATATATATATAACAGCTTACTGCAACATTAGACATAATAACCTACCCTAGCAGGAACAACAATGTATAACAGATTATTCAGCAAATGGAAGCATAAGGGACACCCATGCCTTAGGTTACAGGACTAACAATATGCCCAGCAGGTCTATTGTCAAGATGACACATCACTGAGATACCTCTTCCACCCCACTCAAACACACTTATAGTTACTTGTTTGTTTTAGTTAGAAACACTTCCAATGTGACTGTCCTTTGTGCATCTTTGTCAGGATATCTTGTAAGTGTATGCCTCTTACTATGTAAGAAATTCAACGTTTTTTTTTTGCAACAATCTCTTCATGATAGTGTGATGCCCCTGCAGTGGCCCAGTAATGAAGGAGCCTCAATCCTCACCACTAGCACCAGTAAGGGACGTGCACATTGGGAGGATGACAAGTACGCACACAGTAAAGTACAATTTCCCTTAAGAGCACACAGAGATCACAGTCAGTCTAGTGCAGGGTTTTCCCTCTCTCTCCAAATTCCCAATAAGACTTCACTGGCACAGCTATAGGGCTCAGATCTCAGCTGAGTGGTCAAGCCAAAACCTCCAGCACCCTCTCTGTCCATCCAGTGCTTCATGTCCCTGCCCAAGCAGCTGACACACACACACACACACACACACACACACACACACACACACACACACACACACACACACACACACACACACACACTTTTGAGATTTGATTTAAATACGAACACCCAGAAACTCCTGGTGAAGGCTGGTGCAGGTTGTTTAGCTATGCCTCTTCTGCCCAGACTATACGGTAGTACCACTTGCCACCAACCACCCTTATCAGCTACTCTAAGGCCCTTCAAAGGGTGACCAATTCTACTGTGTAATGTTACTATTATCCAAATTAAATGTGTCCAAGACTCTAAGGCTGTTTAAGAGTGGCCTATACAGTGTTACCAAATACATGCAAGTACTTAAATATCTTTAAATAAAAGCAGTCACATTAAAAGGTTTAAATATATTTAATAATAAATAATAAAAGAACACAACAATACTCAATAATTCAATACAGTGACAACAGAGTTTAGAATCACAGGAAATACTTTAAAACAACATTGCAGGACAGTCTCACATAAATATAGAAAACATCTAAACTGATCTGACTATCTTCCTATTTATCTCTAATAGAAATACTATTATTTAAGTCTTACTTACACATACAGGCAAATACACATGAGAAGTGCTGAAGATGGATGTGTTCAGATCCAAGACAAGATACAAAATGCACAGACTTTTTCTCTGAAGTAGTTCTAAAATTAATATCAAACATTTCTGCTGGATCATCTCAGATTACAGCATTCTTGTCACCTCTGCCTTAGTCCCCAGGCTAACAGGAACCAACAGAATTTAATATATCTCTGTCAAAAATACTTATCTCTTAGAAGCTGACACTTCTCTCTTAGAAGCTTGCCTGAGACTGGAAGTTGTAAAACGATTAACAGTTTTACATTTTAAACCTAGTAATTATTTCTGTCTTAAGAAAATAGAAAGAAACCCCTAGCACTAGACATCCTGTCTCTTAGCTGAGATAAATTAACTTTATAACACATTGTAAAACTCTTTACATATTTTCTTAGATTTTTAAAGTTAACTCTCTATATTCTAACCTTTACCATCAACACATACATTTGTATAGACACATAGTTTATACACATTCTGCTCTTTTTCAGCAGGGTGCACTGTGGTTACATTCTTAAAGCTGAGTACAGAACATATAGTTTTCTTACATTTGCAGACAAGCCTATGGATCATATTAATATTTACAATGGCATAGAATTATTTACAAAATTCTAGCTAGCTGGGCTGGCAGGCTTAATACATAGGATCATAGCAAATTACTAGGCTAATGGCCCTAGCCTAGTTCTACCCTTGTTTCCACAATCAGCACCTATTGCTCCTGTCCAAGAGGGAGACAGTTGGAATCTCCGGGGTGAATTTATGGTTACCTATCAAATCATCCAGATTGTGTTTGTAGAGAGCCAATGAGGTGCTCTGGTTGACATGAAGTGGGAGTCTGTTCCAAAGGTGTGGCAACCTCTGGGAGACAAATGTGTCCCTCAAGCAGGTTCTGTTAATGTGATATACCAGGTTAAGGTCTTTATTGAAACTACAGACAAATTGCATGACCAATCACACACAAATGAAAAATTGAGAGAAAGACAATGATAAGTAATAAATCAGCAGAACAATTTTAACTATATACATTACTTAGCATTTAGACATGACAGTAGAAACCATCCATGGTATTGCACCAAGACAGATAAAAAAAAGTTCAAAAAAAAATTTTAAAGTAGTAATCATTTTTATGATTTTGTAGTTGAGACAAAACTCTGTTCATAAATACTAAAAAGACTGACAAGGTATGTGAAGTCAGATTTCCAGTTAACTACAATAACCATATTTTTTTATAAGTATGATTAATTATAATAATAATCCATTGCTTTTCTGCCTCAATTTATCTAAAATGTCTAGCCCAACTAACAAAAATTCAGGGGAACTTAAAAGTCTGAATAAAATGCTTATATTTAGATATTCAGAAATTAATGGACACAGTTTTCTCTGCCTAAATTTGAAATCTTTTACCTAATATGAATATAATTTTAAAAGAATCAAAATGCTTATGCCATTGCATTTACAAGTTAATAATGGTCCAATAAAACACAATTAAAAAGTCTCTCTCATACACGTGCGCGTACACACACACACACACACACACACACACACACACACACACACACACACACACACACACACACACACACACCCCACATATATACCTATATCCGCTTCTAATATGAGTAGATAAAAGCAAATCTACTGAGGACTGGAATCCCTGAACTGTAGTCACAGAAAATATCTTACAAAAAAACACTTTGTAAAGTGTTTTTGTAGTGGCAAGCCCCCCTCACCTTCCAAAATTATATATATATCAACTCCAAGGTTGCACTTACTCAAAAAGAGGGAAAATTCTCCCCAAAAGGGAGTCACTTCTGGTACAACTCGTGGACAGTGATTTCCTATGGAGGAACTCTGATCATTAGTGAGTTGAAGCTCAGACAGCTGAAGCTCAAGAGTTCAAGCTTTGTCCACCAGTAGGATAACTTATATATCCATCTATCTATCTATCTATCTATCTATCCATCTATCTATCTATCTATCTATCTATCTATCTATCTATCTATCTATCTATCTAAATATTAATTTACTTAGATTCTTAAACCTAGATGCAACACATAAAGGAGGTACCTAAACTTAGGAGCCACACCAAAAATATGTAAGATAAATATTCAAAACTAAATAAAGCAGATAACAACAGCATTCAACAATCAGTATACAAATAACCACTATTTATTTAAAGTAATGCTTATTTAAACCACATATATATTTCCATTAAGAACCAGTGTTAAATATTACCATGAAATAAACTTTATTTTTCTTTTCCAGGAAATTGTTCCAAGTTCAGGTTTTCAAACAAAAAGAAAAAAAAAACACTTTACTCGGGCTTTATAAATTATGCAAAAGGACTGGTAAATTATTCATTTAGTGCTGGGGGGAATGACTGGATTCATCAGTCCTAGGATTCCATGAAAATGGTTGAAATGTAGCTAATATACATTCTTCATGAAGAATTAAAATAAATCTGTATCAGTCGTTCAACACTCATTATTCACAATGTGAAAATTATTGTCACTTTTTCAATCACTTCATTCTGATGGTGTGCATTTCCTTCGCATGACATTCTGTCCTGCTAAATCTTGTCACAGCTGTTACAAGGCACAGTTATAATACATTTTTAAATAAGGCATTTTGCAGAAACAGTCATTTACGGTAAAGAAAACATTCCATCTAAGTAAAGCTGAACTAACAGGATATAACTTTTCTGCTTTTACTTTATAATATTTTGAAATAAAACTCAGCCAAAGAGTTTCACATTCATTAATGATTAAATGGTTTTCTTGAGCATTTTATTCTTTGAAAAGAAGTATAATTTGAGCAATACATTCTGATAGGTGGCCATTGGTCTTGAATACATTTCTACATAATACTGAGAGGATAATGTCACACAGTGTTAGATGCTAGTAAGAAAGCTAATGTGTCAAAGGTATTTAAATGTTGGAGAACTCTACAGCATCCCACATGAAATCATAGCTATCATCAAAGCTTGTTGCTGCCAGCTTAGCATTTAGGAGCATGTGAAACTGCTTGATCTAAAATGAGTATTTAGGGGTATATTGCCTTACGGAACAATAGCCCTTTTGTTCTAAATCAATGCAGCTCATGCTAGCTTTTAATGAATTCATTGCTAGAAGGTATACATTGAGAGTTATTATCCCAGCAATATGCTCATTACTTGTCTACAACCCTTATTTTGATTTTTGTTAGAAGAAAGTGTTTTTATTTTTTCTCTTTTTCTGTGATAAACTAATTTAATTAAATATTCAAATTTTTGCTTTAGGAAATTTAAATAAATATTCTGTTTTTTGCTGATGGTAGCAGGGTATGCATTTCTCTGTTAACAAGTCTTTTTTAAGTACCTTTTGCATAACAGAGAACATGCAAAGCAATTTAACACTATTTAAGTAAATTAATTGTATCTTGATCACTTTTAGTGCTTCGTTTAGCAGGATTATCGAGCATTATTTTGTAAAAATGTTTGACTCAAGGCAAATGCAGATTTTTGACTAGGTTCCTTCATTTTACTAATGCAAAAGAAGCACTGGAAATCATCTTTTATTCTTTAGGCCTGATTTACCATTGCTTCCTTACCGACTATGCATTTGAACTACTCGTGTGCAATTGATTTTGCAAGTCACATGTTTGCATGGATTTGAATCATAGCTGAATGCAGATTATCAAACAGGCACCACTATTTTGATACTGCTAATGCTTATGAACAATTTCACCAGAGAAATTAGTTTTAATATTAGCATCTTACCATAGCATCAGTGGCTGTATCCTCCTTCCTTTATTACCATAGCCCTTTCTGATTTGGGGCATTGACAACATTGCCTGGATATAATTTCTAAGCAAGTAAAGAATCTTGCTTATGGTAAATACCTATCATAACAGGAACATATATGCCACAATGTTGCACAAATCTGTCACAAGAGGCAAGTGACAGAGGAATGTTTTTTTTTTAAAGCAGCCCCATCTGACATTGGTCATGACATGTACCAATACTTACCTTTCCTCCATTTTTGAAAGTTCTACTATTATACTTTGCAGCATTAAACCACTTATATATAAAAGAAAAAAAATCAGACCAATAACACAGCAGATCAAAATAACCCTTTTTTAATTCTGATGAGTTTATATATGTTGCATTCTGACTAGAGGATGTCAGAATGGAAAGATTTATAAATGTTAGAGAAAGTCATACATTGGACATTTACAAAAACAAACCCAAACAGTGTGTCAGTACTACAGGTATATGCTTTTGTATATTATTACAAGATGGAATTAAAGTTCCAAATAGCAGTGACAAGTACTGAGAAGTATGTCTTATAGGAATGTATAAATTAAGGGTAATTTAACCTTAATGCAGTTGTACCTACTATATTCGGAATGGTTGCCCAATTTCAACCAAAGACATACTTGGGTTCATTCAAAAATCAGTTATTGTCTTTGTAAGATGCTGAACAGCATTAAACCCAAAATGCTACAGAATATGTTATGACTGTCTCAAGGAAAATTTCCAGTCTAGTTTTTACACAGAGGGAATTATACCTTAGTTATTTCATTATTTTGTCATTTTTGGTATGTTTTGTTTCTTTCTAAGACTTTAAATCATGTAACTGTTTTATGACTGTGACTTTGTCTTTCATTATGTAACACAGTTAAAAGTTGATTTGAATCAGTCTGGATTATTTTTTAAACAAAAAAAAACTCTTTTTTTGAGTTGTCACTTATGGCATTGGCAATCATACACTTATATTTTTGTCAAAAGTGCTTACTACTAAATAAAGGAGCATTTTTTTCTTTCTCCTAGAACTGCATTTTTTTCTTCATTAGACATTTTTTGTCTTTGTGACACTATTTGTATTTCATTTTCTTTTGATTAAGGACTACTTTATCTTCATATCAGGCATATAAAGCAGATCCAAGATCCACCTCACTTTCTGTATCCAGACAAAGTTCATTATGATTACCTACATCTTCCTCCTAAAATGTCATCATCTAAAAACTATCTCCACAGTCTTTAGATTTTAACCACAGAAAATGCTGTGTGTGAATAGTTGAAGATAGATTGCCTCAAAAAGTGTCTTCAGTCAATTCATGATCCTTTAAATAACTTAGTTACAAGCAACACCTGAAGGATGTCTATAAGTAGTTAAAATAAAAGAACTGAATGCAATAATATCCAGAAAACCCTTGTAAACCTCCAGCAATGCCATAGGTGCTAGTAGGAAAATGTCCCACCTTGTAAACATTAACTTTTTCTCTACCTGGAGAAGCACTACTGAGATAACTCATTTATCAATTATACATAATTTCATCTGTGGGTTAGCCTGTCTCAGACTCCCAAATATCCATATCTTCCTTTTACCACTCATTCACGCTGGGACTCAGCTTGTCAGCCTTCCCTTTTTGTGACTATCAAACACAACCTGTTTACATTCTTTCTATTTCCAAGCTTCTTTCAATAACCTACACATATTTTCTTCAGAACCCTTCATGCTCAATATGTCAATACTTCCCCTCTTAATTCAAGCCCTAGCTGTATTCACTCCATTTTTTTCTGTCTCACAAAAACTCCCATGCCTCAAATAACTTCTTAACAAAATCCTGCATAACAACAGAAACAAGACTGACCCAGAATCTGAAAATTTCTAGAAACAATCATCTCATGTTATGCTTAATCTTTTCCTTGGGTCCATATTTATTTCTGTACAGTTAAATATCACCAGTGCCTGATTTACAGTTATTGATCCTTCACTCGGCTTATACCATCAGATTGCTTCATCATCTCCCAAACCTCCTTCACATCTTTCTCCAATTTGTAATAATCACAATCTCATATCTACATTTCAAGGCTTTTCAAAAATAGCCACAATCATCCACCTAAAGAATTCAGCTTCTAAATGTTTCAACAACTGAAGACATAGTCAAATTATAAGCCCATTGGTATCCCCTAAACCTATTTGGACCTGATTAAAATCCTTCAATAACATTAAGCCATCCTTCCTATATCACCTTTTGGAAAATCATGTTTCTGGCCACTGTAACTACCCCCAACATCTCTCAGCTCATCACTTAGTTTTACATAACACCTCCACCATTATTTTTTATTATATTCTCCCCCCCCCTGTGTGTACCCTTTGCAAGTCAGATAATCTTACTGCCATCATATACACTACTATATTAGGCATGGCCCAGCCCCCTTGCATATGAGCCTTTAGTTTTTCTCATTCAAAAATGCTTCCCTGTCCTGCCCCACACAAAATTCTCAAAAAAGAAGTTGTAAGGATTGAACCCTGTTCTCCCTTTATAGGTGTGTGCATAACCATATATAATCTTTAATGGCAATACCATCAATGTTATTACATTAATATATATGCACATTAAAAAAAAATCTCTGCCATTTAATAACTTATATTTCTAAGTGGGGCAACCTCCCCACATAAAGCATTTTGCTCTTACTTCCTTAAGCACTGGTAGGACCATGCTTGAACTAACCAACTACCAACTCCATACTGAAGAAATAAATATTTTTTGTGAATGAAACCCAATAAAACAGAATGCGTTAAAAAAAAACTTCCTCTGAAACTCCTGGCAATTTAAAGTCAATATCCCAAGGTGGCAGCAAACAAACATTCCATCTGCTGAGCATCACTCCTCTTTCTCTCTCTCTCTCTCTTTCTCCCTGTCTTGTTGCTATCTTTTTCATCAGTACATAAATTACTAGCAGGAACAATAGCATTGAATGCAGATGGCCTTGTCTAGTGTTCCTGGAAAAACATGCAGACCTAGATTTATTACTGTTCAGAAGAGCACTTAATATTAATTAATGCCAATCCTCAGTTCTTGAAATCCAGACTTCCAGAAAGTTTACTCCCACTATAAAGATCCTAAGATCATTTTGAAAATTTACCACCCACACACCACAACCCCACTTTCTCAGTCCTCATGTCTAAGATATGGGAATCCATTTCACAACAAAGTCTATTCTTGCTCTAAAGAATTTTTGTCTGGAGCTGAAAAAGAATCTCAACAAGCAAGCCCAGGGTAAATACCTTAAAAATAGCATAACTACCTAGTCTGCTGCTCATCCCATCAATCTACATTGTTCTCAAGCCATGATACTACAAAATATGTGATTACTTACCCCTGCCCTGTCTTACTCTCCACCCTCTTTCTATCTTACACAGGTTCATAGACTCATAGGATCATAAGAAATTACTAGATGGCCCTAGGGCACTTACAAGCTGAGTGAAGTTCTACTTTTATTTCCAAGATCAGGTGGAACCCTGGGGTGAATTTACAGTTACACATCCAATCATCTAGATTGCATTTGAAGAGGGCAAATGAAGTGATCTATTTGACATGAAGTCCATTGCCACTCTTACAACGACTCTGCCCTCCTTTCCTTTCTTCCTCATCAACCCCACAATACCCATCTCTAGTAACACCCCCCCCCCCTAAAAAATAAGTTTATATTGATTTCTTACCTTGTGGAGCTTCTAAAGTCTGTTATTTCATGCACTGAAGTGACAAATGGGATCTCCTGCTCTCAACATCTGCCTTTGCAGCCTGTCTGTTATCTTGTGATTATGCTAATTTTGCAAATTTGCAAGATCTGTGTAGCTAACCCTATCTTGCAATATGTTGCATTTCTTAGGCAATTTGTAATGTGTAGATGTGTTTCTTTGAATCCTGGCATTCACCCTTGCTGCTGTGCATCTCTGCTCGTGGCGTTCTTGCAACTATCTATTCTCCTCCCATCATCTACTTTTTCCTGCCTTTGAAACAGCCCTGCTGGGAGCCTAAATATCTTCTGCAATCCCTGACCTGGAACTCTGCATCCCCCTGAAACTTCCAAAGACCTAAAGATATTTTTTTAACTACTCTCCTCCCATCATCTACTTTTTCCTGCCTTTGAAACAGCCCTGCTGGAAGCCTCATACAGTCTGCAGTCCCTGACCTGGAACTGTGCATATCCCTGAAACTTCCAAAGACCTAAAGATAATTTTTTTAAATATGTTCAGTACTGTTTAGTTAATACCATAATTTAAGGCAATATACCATTGCCCCTGTTAGATTGCCTTGAGGTCGCTCCTACCTAGGGTCGCTAGCAGCAAACTCCCCTCCCCATCCTCCTTTCTTTGTGACAGCTACTTATTCTCTCTTAGTTACCCTCTCTGCTATTCCCTCTCTCTCCTTCTCTTTCTCAGTAGACTTGTCTTTCCCTCTCACCTGTCCTCTCTCAGCCTATTAGCTCCGTAGACCTTCCATCTTCTTTTTTTCCCTTATTATTCTCTTCTACCTTCTTTTTCCATTATCTTCTCTCTTTTCCTTTACAACCCAGCTTTGCTGTATTGCCAGCAACCTCATTTTCCACTCTTTGTTACCCCTGGTTTTCACCCTCCCCTTATTCCTATACTGTTGCTTTCTATGATGATTGATTACCTTTTTTCTGCATTTCTCCTCTCGGAGGATTAGCCCCTGGACTCCACCTCCCCATACCTAGCCTCAGGACTCCACCTCTGCATACCTCATCTGCTACACTCCCCCTTACCTAATATCCAGTCTGGAGGTATTATTGGTCCCTTACTGTTTGTGGCGCCATCTTTGAATCCTGGCATTCACCCTTGCTGCTGTGCATTCCTGCTCATGGCATTCTCGCAAGTATGTATGTGTGTAGGAAGAACTGTAATGCCTATTTACATACATTGCTGGATTGACTTATTATTTGTCTGTATTTTACACTGTGTTAACTGTATATTCCTTGTGTTTGTTCAAAACGTTGTTGCCTTCTTCTCTCCCATACTTCCACTGCTTTACCACTTAGTTCCTATTTAATGTTGCTAGAGTTATGTAGAGTGTAGGGCTATTACAACATTGTCCTATTTGTAATACAGCCTCACTTGTTACGCTCTCACTAGCCAGCATATCTAGAATATCACTTTTACTCTGTCAGCCTTACATGTTATTTTTACACTGGTATCTGAAATCTTGCAATTTATCACATACGTCAATATACAAATATAGCGAGTACATGTTAACCCAGTTCCTACTAGTAAATCTGCATATTTCTTGTCTGCTAACAAGGTGTAAAAGCGCTTACTGTAATACACAACACAGTGAGTGCGTGTTAACGCAGTTCCTCATAGTAGGACTGAGTTGCCTGAACTGTGTAGCAACTTAGGTGCATTTTAATTATTTGATTTGTAGTTGTTCTTTCTGCTTTTGTGTTTAAGACATGTATGGCTGTCCTCTCATATCTACTCAAGCGTATGCACAATTTCATTGCTTAATTATCATGTAGATATGTCTTTTTTTGAAAATGTCACTGATTGTGCTTAGCTATTACTGTATATTCCTTAGTTAACTCCCTGGATAATCCCCAGCTACTGAAGTTAACAGCTGGACACACTTGCATTACAACTGTCATATTTCTCCATGCTACTTGTTTTATCTAATGTTGTTTTTTTTCCTTTGAATACTACTGTTATGCTCCTGTTTTTTTGTCCTGTGTATCTATTGTCCCTTACCCAAGATAGTCCTTTACTAATCAACATTTCTGTTTTTTACATTCTCTCCTTAGCTATTCTCCTCCCATCATCTACTTTTTTCTGCCTATGAAACAACCCTTATGGGAGCCTCATACCTTCTGCAGTCCCTGACCTAGAACTGTGCATCTCTCTGAAACTTCCAAAGACCTAAAGATAGTTTTTAAGTATGTTCTATACTGTTTAGTTAATACCATAGTTTAAGGCAATATACCATTGCCCCTGTTAGATTGCCTTGAGGTCACTCCTTCCCAGGGTCTCTAGCAGCAAACTCCCCTCCCCATCCTCCTCTCTTTGTAACTGCTACTTATTTTCTCTTAGTTACCCTCTCTGCTATTCCATCTCTCTCCTTCTCTTTCTCAATAGACTTGTCATTCCCTCTCACCTGTCCTCTTTCAGCCTATTAGCTCCGTACACCTTCCACCTTCTTTTTTCCCTTATTATTCTCTTCTACCTTCTTATTCCATTATCTTCTCTCTTTTCCTTTACAACCCAGCTTTGCTGTATTGCCAGCAACCTCATTTTCCACTCTTTGTTACCCCTGGTTTTCACCCTTCCCCTATTCCTATGCTGCTCTTTTCTGTGATGACGGATTACCTTTTTTCTGCATTTCTCCTCTCGGAGGGCTAGCCCGCTCTATTCGCTCTTGCTTCACTCGGGCTCACTTCGCTCCCTTACCCAACCCCCATTCCCACCCACACCAGTACAGTTTCCTTTATACTTAACCATCCCTCACCTTCCAGTCCAGACATCCACTAAAAATCCACTTCCTGTCTATTACCACTCCCTCACTCCAATATCTAACAAGCTTATCAAGATCACCTGTTATACAACACTTGTGGAAATCTTCTCTTCCCACCTGTCCTGAGTTACTTCATCATACAGCATCTACTTATATCAGCAACATTACTCACTCTTCTCTCTATCTCTACTTCTTATCACTAATACCTCACAGATCCACTTCACTGTTCACCTACCTCTCACTCTTATTACAGCTTTCCTACTACTACTTCCTTTACCATCTCCCCAGACCTATTCAATACTTCTGCCACAACTCTGTATAAAGGCCCCTATTACTAGTTCTCAAACCATCCTATAAGACTAAATCCAGGTTACCTAAATTATATCTACCATTCTTAACACTTTTCTCCTCACTAAAGACTTACTCTCCTCTGGGGACATCCACCCCAATCTTGGCCCCTCTACCCCAATCCACTCCCCCTCCTCCCCCCTTATCTACCTTAACAACCCCCCCTCACAGCCCTCTTTTAAAAACTCACACAGTCAGCATCCTCTGTCTCAAAACTCAACTCCATGTAAACACTTAACCTTTTACTCACTGAATATTCAAAGCCTTGCAAATAAAACCACCGAGCTGCATTCTTGGATAGCTTACAACACCCCTAACATTCTATCCCTATCTGAAACATGGCTTAAGCCACATATCTGAAATAGTGAAATACTCCCTTCTGGATACAACATCTACCGCTCTGACAGGCCTTCAAAGAAAGCAGGCAGCATAGCCATCCTCTACTCAAACAACCTTAACCTTTCACCATACCCCTCTCCCATTCCTGACATCCACCCAGCTGAATTATTCATTCTAAACTTTCATCTTAATCCTCACAAAAAACTTGCTATTGCTTCCGTCTATCTCCCTCCTGGCAACAATGTGCCCATTCTAGAAAACATCCTGTCCTGGTCCTCCCACAACCTACCCGATGATACTCTAATCCTCAGCGATGTCGATATAGACTGGTCCAAACTTTCTACTGACTCTCCCCTACATAGTATTCACCTTCATGGCTTCCACCAACTTATTTCTACCCCCACTCATTTCCACAAAAACTCAACTTCCAGCTCCACAATTGACTGGCTACAACCAACTCCCCTCATCACTACCACCACCCCACAACCCTACCAGATTCCATTAGTAACCATCTCCCTACGTCCATCTTGAGATATGACTCCCACTCTCCTAAACCCCACCTTTTCAAAGACTGTCAAAAACGTTCCACATTCAGTTCTTCCCAGTTTAACTCTATTCTCCAAAATATAGACTGGTCCATCCTTAGACAACTCTCCCTGAATGATGCTGTTAGTACCATTTAGTAGAATTTTCCTGAGTACTCTAGACTCCCTAGCTCCTTCCAGGAAAATCAGAGTAAAATCTAATCATGCTCCCTGGCTATCTAAAGAGACTACGTCCATCATGAAAGAAAGAGATAATGTATGGAAAGCCTGGACCAAATCAAAACTAACACCTCTTCTTCTCAAATACAGACAATTACATAACCTGGCTAAAAAACACACTACAACAGACAAAATGTCATTTTGCAGCTCTGGCCAGTATAAATATAAATCCAATCTTCAAAACTTTTGGACAACACTAAACAGCATTCTTTACCCAGGAAGTCCCTCTACCCCTCCTCCTACCCAAATAATTCCCCTCAGGAAACAGCTACCTTACTTAACTCACACTTTATCTCCTCCATCCAAAATCTCCTACTGTCTCAACCTAACTCTGCCTCCTTACCTGACCCTACACCTCCCCCCAATACTACTTCATTTTCCTTTAAGCCAGTTCCCATTAGTTACATCAAATCTCTACTACTCAAATTAAAACCCTGCTCTCCCTCCACTGACAAATTGCCACCTACCTTCCTCAGACTTGCAGCTGACTCAATTGCTTACCCAGTGACAATATTAATAAATAGATCCATTCAAGAATCTACAGTTCCTACCCTACGGAAATCTTTCTTTCAATCCCTCTCCATAAAGGAGGTAACTCCACTGACTCTTCCAACTATCGACCTATTGCCATTCTGTCTCCACTATCCAAGATAATAGAAAAATGTATCCACACACAGCTTCTTAATCACCTTCTCAATCACAACTTACTCATCCTTACCCAACATGGATTTTGCCCCTATCACAGCACCACTACTGCTCTACTCTCCTTCACAAACACCATCGCAGAATCTTTGTACAACAATAAACTTGCTTCCTGTATTTTCCTTGACCTATCCAAAGCCTTTGATACTGTCTCCCACCCATTACTTCTATCCAAACTGGTTCTCTAGCTATCTATCTGACTGCAAACAATCTGTCAAATGGCTCTCTTCCTCATATCCTTTCCTTCCCATCTCTACTGGTGTCCCACAGGGCTCCATCTTAGGACCACTTTTGTTTAACATCTTTACCAAGGATCTTTTCACCTCTTGCAAACAGTCATCTCTCATTCAATACATGGATGACTCCACAATTATTTCTACAGCTAACAATACCCCTGACCTACACTCCCTAACCCAGAAAGTTCTACTATCTACTGAACAATGGCTTTCAAAAAATCTACTGATACTCAATCCCAAAAAAAAAAAAAACAAACTCTTACTTTTCCTGCCCCAATCTCTTTCTCATCATAAGTCTGGCTTTGTCATTAATTCTTGTAACAATACAGCTATCCTACCTGACACCTACACTAAACTTTTAGGGGTCATCATCAACAATGAACTAAAATTCAACCAACACATACAACAATGCATAAAGAAAACCCATCAGAAGCTATACCTCTTACACCGCAACAGAAAATACCTCAGTCCTGCAGCTAGACATACCCTATATCAGGCTCTTCTCCTCCCCTCTCTCCTCTATGCTGCTTCAGTTCTTACCAATATCCAAGCTACTACCCTAAACAAACTCCAAAAATCCTACCATAAAATAGCCATATTTATCACTAACTCCTCTAACAACACACACCACTGTATTGCTTTAAAGTATCTACAATGGCTGGAACTTCCACAACTACTACATCTCTACCAATTCCACATGCTACACTCTATGCTCTATAAACCTTCCTGCTGTCCATCTCTATCTCCTCTAGTCTCTATATATACCCCATCCCAACCCCTCCGCACTTCTAATCGACAGTTGCTTGATATTTACCAACCATATAAGTCAGTAGGCAAACTACTCTATAAATACTCTCTAGCCCATGCCTAGAACAAGTTTCCCCTTGACATACACTCAATTTCTCACACCTCATTGTTTAAAAACAAACTAAAAACACATTTACTCTATTCAAGAATCTGCTCCTGCCACTTAGCTCTCTCCTCCCCACTCATTTCTCTCACAGTTGATCCTACTTTCACTCTGTACTCCCCCCTCTCAAGTACAGTAGCACAGAATTGCCCTGAGGAGAAAAAAAAAGTGTTTACAATTTTTGTTTTCACTATAAGTATTATACTTACTACTTTTGTTTATATTTTTTTCCTACTGTAATAATATAGTGTTTTTATTTGTTTCCTACTGTTATGATATATTGTACTATTTGGAGCTTTTCTTCTTGGGTCTCCACTGAAAATCGGCCACAATCCCAGATGGACTAACCCGGTTGACAAATGTCAATAAAAAATAATAAATAAATAATTGTCAAGATAATTTTTGTCAGATTTTTAAGGTTGCTAGCCAAGGCAAAAAAATATATATGATCCTCATATAAAGCCATACCCCACTGATTAACATCTCTCCCACCTTATATATATATATATATATATATATATATATATATATATATATATATATATATATATATATATATATATATATAATATCTATCTATCTATATAGATATAACATCTATAACATTTCACAGTCACAGTACTGTCCACTCCTTACCTCATTTTCTCCCTCTCCTCGGTATTAATACTGTATATAGATATATATATATATATATATATATATATATATATATATATATATATATAAAGGAAATCTCATTTGTTCATAACTATCATTTAATATGTACACAGTACTAATTTTATTATTCTCATAGTGATCTTTACTGAAATGCTTGTGTGATTTTCTTTTTTGAATTTGAATCTACTAGAAAACATATTGAATACTCCTTTGTATATACTAAATGGATAATGTGTGTTCTGCATCTTACTATATGTATGCTATTGTACTATCTAATTATTGTATTTTTATTATATTTCTCTGGACATTTTCTCCCTGGGCCTCCACTGAAAATGGGCTTCTGGCCCAGTCAGACTTTCCCAGTAAACAAATATAAATTAATAAATTAATAAATAAATAATAGTATCCACAGAAAGAATCAGTTGACAAATTCAAAAACTTGTTTATGTTAAATAGGTCATCCTGTATCTATATTATCTGCATCCTCTAGTTTTCACACTAAAAAGAACAAATGTAGTTACAAATGGTCCTTCAGTTTGCTACTTCACAAAAACTACCAAAGAGTTCATTGGCTTTTACGTGAATTTTGTTTATTTAATAAGAAGTTTGATCATTTTTCTTATGGCATTAATCAAAAAATTAATAACTTTAAAAATATAATTGATTGCAATTACAACATTAAACAATTTCTATTTCTTATATTCCCTATAGCATACTCCACTGATTGCCTAGATTCTTTCAACATTAATGCGATGCAAAAATTAAAGGAAAATAACTTGTTATTCTGGCATCAGTTTATTGAAAATAAGAGTATTAAACCACTAAACTCTCTTCTATGTAGTTTTGATAAAAGTCAAGACATTTGGTTGTTTATACCCTCATTACAGCAGTTTATAGAAAACTAAATGAGAGTATCAATCAACCTAGAGACTGAATCTATACCTAGATTGATCCAGCTTATTAGGTGTCCTGCCTATCTATAAGATACTAAGAGAAGACACTCTAAATGTTTGCTCAGATTTTTGGAATTACTATGTAAAGATTAATGGAGAACAAATATCTGATGAATCCAGAAAATTGTTATTGAATTCTTCGTATGGTACCACTTCTTCATTATATTGTAAATTGTATACATGGAAATTTATGAATAGGAGTTTCTATACTCCACATAAAATAAATCTCATACCCAAAAACAGTGAAATTAATTGTTGGAAATGTGATGAATTTCTACAGGCCAACTGGGTTCACATGTTCATTGAATGTAGAAATGTTTAATACTGGAAAGACTTCAAATATTTTGTAAATGCTTTATGGTCTGATAACTGTCATATTTCTAACTCACTAATCCTGTTCAATGTTCCTATACCTAATGTGATACCTAAATCTCAGATTCAGTTAATTCTTGCAATTGCCAGAAAAGTTATTACTTTGAACTGAAACAGTAAATACAATTTGATGTTTAAAGATTTTATTAATTTAGAAAAAAGTTGTTTGTAAAAAGAACTACAAACCATTTGCTATAGAACTCATAACATTACTCATAAAAAAAAAGCATGGCAAAAATTGGAAAATCTTTTGAACAAATACTGACAACTTCTCATGGATAAAATGATTGTTTATCATGGATGAAAGCAAATATTGCAAATAGTTTTGTTATTGTTTTATTGTATTTGTTATATGTACATTGTGTATGTTTATAATGAAAACAAAATAAAAATGTTTTTGAAAAAAAAAAAAACTGCCTAATCTGCACTTACTAGGTACTGCAAGGACTAAGGCAAATATTATTGCATATGGGATCTTCAAAAATATTTTCTGTATCTGTGCATATTATACCTACCCTGCTGACCTTCAGTGAGTACAACGTACTTCCTTATAACATGATGTATGCTCCCTTCCCTGCATAACTGTCACTGCCAAATATTTAGACAGTTTATTACTTATGTATTTGTACAAATCTGAAGAAAAGCAATATGCACCACTCACGTTTCCTCTCACAACACTGTTTTCATTCCCACTTTCTCGCAATCTTCCTACAACTAATACTCTCCAAAAACTGGAAACTGTTACTTAATTAACTGCTCTCGAATTCTTAATCATTTATGATTTTATAATACAAAGACTGAAAAAAAATCAAAAATCTTTCACTAATAAGAGTTACGCCCTTGGGCAAAACCACAGAGCTATTTTTCAGTACTGAAATGTAGCCTTCTGCTTTCACCCTTCATTATCAATGTCAGCAGCATTTCCTTCACCACTTCCACTGCTCATCAATATCCTTTCTGCATCCCATTTAATCTCTTATCCTAGTTTGTTTTAGATGCTTCAATCTTTCCATTAACCATCACTGCCTTTGGGAGTCCTGTTGGTCATAAGGAATAAATTTATATTGCCTTGGTTTTTCTTCCATTACCCACTATGTGATCATAATGGGAAGATCTGATACTCCAAACACCTAGACAAGAATGTCAGAAAACTCTCCTACTTGACCCGTCCACAAACAAATAATATATCCAACTAGCATGCTTGGATCTAGTTTCTGAAAATATAACGCCACCTCATCCCTTCTCTTTGTATACAAATTATTTCTATGTTAATATCCCTAACTCTTTTAATGGATGCCTAAGGCATAGCAGATGTTATTTTTTCTTTCCAAGCAGTTTATCTAAAGTACCCCATATGGTGGCATTAAAATTGCCCCATGTATTCCCTAGCATTCCATTTGGCAGTAGAAGGTTTTATTAGAGGTGCATCAAAAGGCAAAACTGTGCCCATTAGTGCTGTCACTCAGAAAGTATGATTTCCAAATGAAATGCAAATGAAAAATATATACTGAGATCAATGCTTTTCAGGAACTTTAAGAAATGTATTTATTTTCCATCCTTCAAAACCATTCTGAAAAAAAAAAAAAAACTTCCTAACCAAACTCTAGTTCTGTCCTTGCTCAACACCACAATAAACTATATATTTAAATGTGAAAAAATGCCTCTTCCTACCTTACACCTCTTTACTCTCGCTTCTTCACTCATTTCCTTACTTCTATCAATTCCTCTCCAATGACTTTCTCTAAATATACTATTAGCCTCTTTTTCTCCCACTTCATATTGCAACTCCTGTTTGCATTACACGAACTTACCTTTAATTTCTCTATAAACTGGTTGAAATTTCTCTAAATATTAAATCACTGCATTCACTGAAGCTATTTCATTCTCTGTGATGCTGTCTCATTGCTATAGTTAGCAAAACTACATGGCTTGCTTACCTCTTAACATTTTTGCTCAAAACTTCTGTAGAAAACAAAAAATAATGGAGGATAAAGGCACAAAATCTGTGACAATTTTTAAATATTACTCCCAGTTACCTTAAACAATAACAGAAAAAGTTTTACATCAATGAGCATTTTCTGAACAATACGTATGAAAATCTAATATCTGGTATTATTGACTGTCTGTAATTCTTAGTGATTTAACAAAAAAAAATCGGCATTTTTTTTTTTTTTGTGGGAAGGAATAAATATGAGGCAAAATTAGAGAGAGTTGAGACATAAGATTATCTGTGTCAGCACTGTCCAGCAGGATATTTTTGTAATTTATTTTGCTTAGTCATCGCCTCTCTCAGATTGCTCAGCTGTCAGAAGTACACACTTATATCTTGGTGTAGGGCTCCTTGCGCAATCCCTGGAATCGGTTGATGAGGACTATGGAAAAAATATTTGATGCAGTCCTCATCCATAGCATTGGTAGATGAGGACTGTACCAAATATCATAGATGCTGATAAATGGGAAATCCCTATATTACGCATTGAAAATCAATGGAATATTCCCATTACTACGAAGCAGACTGCAGTGCAGGCCATGGCATATACAGTGATATGCTTTCCTTGGTTCCTATTATTAGTAAGTCCATGCAACACAGTCAACTCATCAGGTCAAGAAACCCTTCATTTTCAGGGAGATAAAGCATTTCCTTGTATGGAATCACTATCTCCACAGAAGCTAAGTGTTGTATGAAAAATCTGTACATTATTTTCTATCTGCAACACAACCTATAGAGTAATGCTAAACATTCATCCACTCATTTTGTTGCTGTTTAGTCCAGCATATCTTTAGGTTACCTAACTATTCATTGCTTATCCATTATAGAATACCTCATCCCTATGGAGAAAAAATCTGTTATTATTCCCCTGCATAAAGGTAGAAACTCCTCTAAATTGTCTAACTACATGCCCATAACTATATTCTTACCCATATTTAAAATTCTGGTAAAATGTATCCTCACTTATTTATTTATTTATTTATTGCATTTGTTTACCAGGACGGTCCACTGGGCCTAGGTGAGCCCATTTTCAGTGGAGACCAAAGGAGAAAAGCTCCATATGACATTTAACATGTTGAAGATTACAATAAAACATGTAACTATAGTTTTGTCGTCATTGCTACAGTGTATTTCTGATGACATAATTTCCTGGATTTAATGTATAAAAAGAGGGGTTTGGGAAGTCTCTCTTTTTTCTGAAGAAGTTCACGAAATAAAGGTGAATGAAAGCGCTAAAAATCATTTGGTCTCGTAGTGGTCTGTGAAGGTGTTCAGCTTAACAAGTTTTTTCAGTTTCAAGTTCGTTTGGTTTTCAATTTGTGATAACTATAGTTACAGTTACATAGACAGCTAGAAGGCAAATACATATAAATACAGACATATAGTTACAGTTACATAGATAGCTAGAAGGCAGTGCAGTAACAATCTTAGCCATTGATTTAACTGTGATATTAGAACATGTTAGAGTACCTACATATTGACCAGCTGAGTGGAAGGAGGAGGAGTAAAGTGGGAGTGGCACAGTAGGGGAAGAAAGTGAGAGGGTTATTTTTTATTTTTCTATTTTTTAAATCTCTAACTATTCATTGCCTACCCATGATTGAATCATATGTGCCATCCTTTTGGAAAAATCCTGTATTACCCCCTAGTGTAAAGATGGAATTGTCACTGGACTGTCTAACTACAGCCTTATAGCTTTACTTATAACCAAAGTCCTGGAAAAATGTGTCCAGACTCACACCCTAACCAACTTCTATGACAATGCTATACAATATCAAACCCAACTACTCACAGCATCATAGGAGGTTACTACGCTATCAACATGGAAGTCATTTCAAGTCTAGACATGTCATTGCAATGTAATACCAATGATATTCTAGTCAATACCCAGGATTGTATTTAGTAATCACATCTCACATCCTGGAGAGTTGTGGGTGATGTCCCTTTTAAGAATTTACAGTGCCCCATCCACTCATCCAGGTTCCTTTTGAACAGTGTCATAGAGGTGCTCTGCTTCACATGAATAGTCAGTCTATTGCAAAGAAGCAGCAGTCACTTGGAAACAAATCTGTCCCTCCAGCCCATCAATTTGCAGGCCATATTTACTGTAGGTCTCTGCAACGGGTGACTCTAGTCCATGTTGTTTACAGGTGTGCAGTAAATTCATTACGTTTGGGTCAGAGATTGCTCTGTAAGCCAGGCATAAGTCTCCCCTAAGAAGTCTGTATGATACTGAGTATTGCAACAGGGACTTTAGTCAGTCCCTGTAAGGCACGCACTGCAGTCCCTCGATCGTCTTTGTTAGAAACTTCTGCGGTCTCTTCTATTGCTGCAGGTGCTTTTTACTGTACATGCCAAAAGGGGAATTATACTCAATTATGGTCCAGATTAGTGATGAGTATAGAAGGGGTTATAACCTCCTTTGCTCTAGAACTGATGCCTTTGCTAATCAAGTGGGCTACGTAGAAAGCATTCCTTACTACAGTGGACACATGATGGTCAAACAATGTCACAGTCTACTTGTGATTCCAGATCCCTTAACACTTTGTAGGTACATTGGGTATTGTTGTTAATTTGATAGTGTAAAGGGATATTGTTTTTACCAAAGGAAATGATTATGCATTTCTTTGCATTTAGTTTTGATACTGTGACTAAAACACCAGTGGTTGGTTTAAGACCATCCTGAAGTATACTGATATTATCTGGGGACTCGATAATTGCACCCAGTTTGCAGTTGTCCACAAACTTGATCGGCCACGGCCCCTTAGCTTTGGCCTGAACTTCTTCAAAGTATATATCAAACAATACTGGATCCAGCACTGTCACTTGTGGCACCTCACGGGTGACAGGTCTGCTGACTGATGTGGAGTTACCCACTTTAATAGTGCGTGACCTGTTTGAGAGTCAGTTAGCAACTCATCTTACAACAAAGAGGTTTACATTCAGTTTGCTAAGTTTATTGGTAATGTCTGAATGTGGGATTGTGGTGAAGGCCTTGACCAAGTCAAGGTATGCTGTGTGCACAGATTTGCCCTTGTCAATGTCCCTGGTCACATTTTCAAAGAAATCCACCAGGTCTAACAGGCAGGATCTGTGCTTGATGAGGCCAAATTGCATCTGATCCAGAGTTTGGAGGTCGCCTATGTCTTTATTTATGAGGTTCATGGACTGTCCTCTCTGGTTCTCGATGAAACAAGTATAACTTGGTTCAGTAGTTAGTCATTAAGCAAAATAGCAGGGTACTCTTTCTACCCACCAATCGGTACAAACAAATATGTCCCAGGTCTCCATATTAGGTCCTAACCTATCAGTAATATAACATCAGCATCAAAACATGCTAATATTATATAATATCCCTGTGATTCAACCCTGGTCTCTTCAATTCACTCCTATCTGCAAATTATAATGCAAGATGTTTTCTTCATAAAAAACAGATTTTAATAGTCACAGCAACTTTTAAACCAATAAAAAGTGGTACTTTCGCTGTAGATGTCAATTATCACAAACACTAACACAAAATATAATTTTCTTTAATGATGTAAGGATTAAGCGAGTCAGATATTCAAAATTAATATGGGTGGTTATTAATGAAAAGTAAAAATACATTTGTCATAACAATAATGTTGTCCAGAGGACCAGTTGTAAACGTGGCTTGCTATGCAATACTAAACCCTGCCTCAATAACCAAAGTGGAATAAATACTGAAATGTTGCTTCTACTGCCCCATCTACTGTATTCTTCCCTTTTCTTCGCATATTCCAACATAAGCAGCTGTCCCAGCTATAACAAAGTTATAACAAAATAACCAGATTTACTACTGACTTAAACACCAGAAGTCATAATGGTATTCTTCTCAAAAAATAGAAAAAGCTGCAACTGTCTAACTTACTCAGCTATGTACAAATAAAAATAGCCATCAAAAGTATACATCAACAAATGCAGTTTAGGACAAACTAAGTTGTCCCGGTCCCTCGAGTAAGGGGGTAAAGGGGTGTGGGGAGGGTATAGTGATAGAAAGAAAGGTAAGGATTTTAGTTGGCTATGATAGTGGGTTTGTGGTGGTGAAAGGGTTAAGGAGAGAGGGAGATGGAAAAGGAAGTGAGGTCGGAGTAGGTGGGACTACTGACAGTACTGAGGGTTTGGGGTTAAAGGAAGTAGGCACATTTGGTGTGAGTTGATGGAGTAACAACTAGCTTACGTCCAGATGACCTGTAGGTATCGTGGATGAAGGTAGGCCTTGGATGGTGGAGAGAGAAGGGGTTAGGTGGTCTGGGTCAGTCCCCCCTTTGGTGTTTTCTAGAGGTTAATTTAGGGAGGGGGCTGGAGTCTGGGAATATAGTTTGAGCTTACTGGTAGGAAAGGGTGATAGAGTACTGTGTGTGTGTGTGGGGGGTGGATGGTTGGGGGGTGGAGGAAAAAAAAAAAAAAATATATATATATATATATATATATAGATAGATAGATAGATAGATATAATGAAGTGGATGGGAGTAGTGCTAGGCTTACCTGTGTGTTGAGGTTTTCTTTTCTCCCTGTCGAACGCGGGTCTCCTGGGGATTCATCGGGCCTTGTTTTGGTGGGGCCATGCAGTCGAATGACATCCGTGGGGAGAGGCTGGGCTTGTCATTAGCTCCATCGGGTAGTTGGCTGTCGGTACCATGCGGTCGGGGTAAAAAAAAAAAAGAGGAAGGTGTTCTCCCGGTGGTCGTGGTAGGCAAAGGGGAGTCTATCGGTGTAATCCAGTCCCATTTAGGTTGGGGGGTAGTGATGGATCATCCCCTCATCCTCCCTGGTGGGTTTGTGGGCTGGCTGTGTCCATTTCTGGGATAAATGGTTCTCCCAGTTGTTGTGGTAGGTGGTAGTGTTGGGGTATAGTGGAGGATCATCTCCTCGGGGGTCCATTGTTGCGTCCAGCTTCATCTGCGTTGGCTGTAGTGGTGGGTTTTCTGTTCTTGCTCCCTGGGAGGTTTGTGGGTGTTCATCTGTCTTCTCCAGTTTCTCTTCAGGATGGCATTGCGTTCGTCCGGGTGTCCCTCCATCCAGGGATTCAGTGGTGGTGGAATATCTTCTCCCTGGTAGGTCCATGGGCCGCTGTGTCCGTATACGCTATCCCGGTGGTTGTGGCAGGTGTTCCGGGGTCCATCGTACTTCTTCATTGGTGGTGATAGTGGCGGATTGCTGTTTGTGCTCCCTGGTGGGTCCGTGGGTGTCGGTCTGTCTTCTTCGGTCCTGCTGGCTTCAGGATGGCGTCGCGGTCGATCGGGTGTCCCTCCGTCCTGGATTTCGGTGGTGGTGAAATGGCTTCTCTGTCCTCCCTGGTGGTGTAGTGGGTTGCTTCTGATGTTCTTTCAGCCATTAGGTCAGAGCGCAAGTTTGTGCATGCTTAGTTTGCTTAGCCGTTACCACTATGGAGGATCATGCTGAGTGGGAAGGTAAGTGATTTTAGGCTTGTTTGTGTGAATGGTGATGGGATTGGGTGGCTGGTAGATAGGGATATAGTTAGAGGGACTTAATTAATTAATTAATTAAGTATATATATATATATATATATATATATATATATATACATATATATATATATCTATCTATATATATATATATATATATATATATATTTTTTTTTTTTTTTTTTCTCCTCCATAGATACACATGGGGATGGATATTGATAGGGGATATGCTAGGGTTAGGAAGGGGTACTAATGGTAGGAGGTGTGGCTTACAGGGTGGGTGAAATGTGACGGTGGGCAGGCAGGGGTAAGTTAAGGTGCAGGGGCAAGGCAATACTAGGGGTTGGGGGGGAGTAGGGCAGTCGGGCTTATAGAATAGTTCTAATATTTTGTTTCTCTTTTACAGTTGGCCAAATTACCAGAGCTAAGCAGAGGTGGCAAGCAATTGTGGCCCAAGCAGAGGAATTGTTCCAGGAGGCGGCAGAATTGGAGGTGGTACAGGAGCCTGAACAAACCCCAGGTCAGAAGAGGTGACGTACCCCAATTGGGAGGAAAAAGCAACAGGCATCGCAGCAGGTAATAGCAGTGGAGACATCGGTTCCCAGCACATCGCAGGATGAAGTTGCAGGTAATGGTTTTATTATGGCAGCATTGTCAGGGGAGCTAGGGGTTGAGGATTGTGGGGTGGGGAGGGATGACGACTTGTCAGTTCGGGATCTCAGGGGCGGTGTGCAAGGGATAGAGGAGGCACTGAGGCAGCTAGCACAGGGTGCTAGGTACCCAGTTAGAGATGCGACTGGGGGGGCACTGGGTTCCAGGGACAGTTTGGGCTTGGGCTCAGAGGTAGGCTCTAATTTTGGCCTATGGCCTGGGGACTGGTTGGCAATCCAATCTTTGGGGCAGGGGACAGGAGCAGTTTTTATGACTCCATACATTCCGGGTCCGGTTAAGGAAAAAATTTGGAAAGGGGAGTATGTGGATTTGTTTGAGCTGATCGATGCGAAGGGGGTCCAATGGCTAGTGGAAGCAGAGTCCTCTAACAGTAAGGACTGTTAGCAGCCTTAGCAGCATTGGGAAGGCAGAAGGTAGGTAAGCTTCGCCCTAGGACAGGGGATCATTGGATGGTTGCTTTTATTTATTTTATGGCAGTGCAGCTGGAGAAGGATGGGTCCTTGGCTCTGCTGCTGCTAGGCTATTTCCTTACCATTTGTGAGGCGCAATGGTTAAGGCCGGGTAATGCGCGGCTCTGGTATGATCAGTGTTTCCGCAAACAGAAGGCTGTGGACCAGTCAATTCATTGGGAGGTGTGTCATCCAGATCTGTGGTTGGCTACGATGATGGATAGTTATGGGGGCTTTAACAGAAGGTTGAGTGGGCCGGAAAAAGCGGGTGTGTGTTGGTCATTTAATAATGGCTCCTATTCATAGATGGGGTGCAAATTTGCCCATGTTTGTTCGAGATGTGGAGGGGGTCATTCCGCCACTGGCTGTGGTCGGCAGGATTTGTCCTGGAACTCTAATTTTATGGGTCGTGAGGGTGGATTTGGTGGGCAAGCCTTTCAGCTGGCCGTGGGAGGGGTAATTTTCCTGGGTCCCAGGGATTTGGACTCGGGTTCTTTAGAGGCAATAGAGGGAGGGGTGCTGTTCTCTATTAAGGTGGAGGTTCTCTGGAGTGTGCTTCATCAGTTTCCTGGCTTGGCCATCAAAGAGGAGATAATACAGGGTTTTCAAGGGGGGTTTCCTATGAAGTCCACTGTGGGAAGGGGTGGGGGGGTTGCAAGAATTTACGATCTGATCAAGGTAAAGAGGAAATCTTAGAGGCTTTACTGGAGAAAGAGAGTAGGGCGGGGCGGTTATTGGGTCCTTTTGACAGTTCGCCTTTTAGTGCTTACAGGATGTTGCCTTTGGGGTTGGTGCCGAAGAAGTGAGAAGGGGAATTCAGAGTAATAAATCAGTTGTCTTATCCAGAAGGGAATTCAGTAAATGATTTTATTGCAGAAGAGGAGGTTAGGGTGCATTATGCTTCCTTAGATGATGCAGTGAAAGTGATTAGGGAATTTACGGAGCCATGGTTGGTTAAGGTCGACATTGAGTTTGCTTTTTGATTGTTGCCTATTAGGAGTGAGGATTGGTCACTATTGGGGATGTGGGTAGGAGATAAGTACTACTTTGATAAAGCTATGCCTATGGGTTGTTCAGTGGCATGTGCGACTTTTGAGAAGTTCAGTACAGTATTGCTTTGGATTTGGCAGCAGAAAGTGGGGACTCAAAAGGCAGTGCATTATTTAGATGATTTTGTTTGGTGGGCGAAGGAAGGGTAGGAGCACAGGAGGGTTTGTGGGAGTTTATGATTATGTGTGAGGAGTTGGGGTACCATTGGCTCAGCATAAGATGGAAGGTCCAGCAAGGGCATTAGAATTTCTTGGATTAACAGTTGATATGGAGCAGGGACTGCTTTGTTTACCAGAGAATAAAATCGAGAGGCTTAGGTCAGTGATACGTTCGGTGTTGGGTAAGGAAAAGATTCAGATTCGTTCAGCTATGGAGTTGCTTGGGCTTTTGAATTTTGCCTGTCGAGCAGTACACCCATGGCGAGCTTTTTGCAGGTCACTGGCGTATTTGCTGAAAGGTGGTAAGAGCAAACACCATTGGGTTAGGGTAACCCAACTGGTGTGGGAGGACTTGGGGTTGTGGAATGGGTTTTTGTAACAATTTATTGGGATATTTTTTTGGCAGTCAGACTAGGTGGGGCAGGAGGAACTTCAATTGTTTACAGATGCAGCTGGGGGTGCTGGCATGGGGGCCTATTTCAGGGGTCAGTGGTTTGTGGCTGAATGGCCTCGGGATTGGGAGGAGGTATGGAAGCGGGATGTGGCCTTTCTGGAATTGATGTCTATATGGGCAGCTTCGTTGGTATGGAAGGAGCAGTTGAGGGGCAAACATGTAGTTTTTCATTCTGACAATATGGCTGTAGGGAGGGTATTGCAAAACAAGACAACTAAGTCGGGTTGTTATTGTTGGTATTACGTAAATTGGTTTTGCAGAGCCTTCTAATACATTTTTCTTTTACAGGAGTGCATGTACCTGGCGTAAGGAATGAGATTGCTGATAGCTTGTCCCCATTTCAGTTTCTCAGGTTTCGAGGGTTGGTTCCATGGGCGGAGGAGGTGCCAGAAATCCTGCCAGAGGAGGTGTGGAATCTTGAGTCGATGTAGCCAAGTGGTTGGCACGGCATTCCTGGACCCCTTCTACAAGGAAGGCGTATGGTAGGGCTCTTTCTGATTTTAATCAGTTTATTTTGCAGCTGCCAGAGGAGGAAGGGGTATGGTCAGAGGAACTACTACTGCGATATGTAGCACATGCTTGGGGGTTAGGTAAGGCTTTGCAGACTGTTAAGGTGGATTTGGCTGTGATTAGCATTTTCGCTAAGGTAGCGGGGTTGGAGGACTTCACTAAGTCTTGGACATTAGGGCATATGTTGAGGGGTTGGGGGAGAATGGTGGTGGAACGTAAGGATATTTGATGGCCGCTTACGAGGGTTATATTGAAAGTTTTGTTGAAAGGGTTAGGTTTGTTGCAAAAGGGGTCTATGGATTACTTTATGTGGGGTGCGTTATGTACATGGTTATATTTTGGCGCTTTCCGTATTTCGGAGTTGTTAGGCTCGTTATGTTGGAAGGATGTCATTATAGGGGAGGGTGAAGTTACTATTGCATTAAGGAGGAGTAAGACAGATCTATTGGGTAGGGGATGTGTGGTGGTGCTTAAAACTGACAAGAATCCTTACATTTGTCCAGTAATGTGGGCAAAAGAATTTATGAGGAGGCGAAAGGGGAGTGTGGATCAGTTAATTTTTTGTTCAGTGGATGGGAAGGTGGTAGATTCATACTTTTGGTGAGGAAGGTTTTACGTTGTATGGGATTTCCGGCAGAGAGGTTTGCAGCTCACTTGTTCAAGATAGGTAGGGCTTCAGATTTAGCTAGAGAGGGTAGTTCTATTGAATTGATTAAAAGAGTGGGGAGGTGGTCTTCAAATGCATGTTTGTCTTATATTAGATAAGTTGTGGTCTGATTATTAATTTTTCTTCTTTTCTTTTAGGGAAGCACATTATCATCTTGGGGCATTCGTTCATCCACTGGGCAGAGAAGCGTGCTTTAGTTAGATATGATGGGGTAAATTTGGGTTTAGCACATTTAGGGTGGTCAGTGTCCTGGCATGGTGTTAGGGGGCTTAGGTGGGATGGGATGTTACATGAATTTGAGAGGGCTAAACTGAAGGTGGGTTGTCCTTGTATACTAGTCACTAAGTTAGGGGGCAATGACTTGGGCATTGTTTCTAAAAAACAATTGGTGGACATTATGGTGCTAGATTTGATGAGATTACAGGCATCGTACCCGGGTATGGAAATTGTGTGGTCAGAGATGGTTCCACGTTTGTGTTGGAGGGCTGCTTATAGTTATTAGGTGATTAAAAGGGTTAGAAGGTGTGTTAATAAAAGGTTGGCTAGGCAATTAAGGATTTTGGGGATGCATACTATTGACCATAGAGGTTTTGGGGATGGAGAGGAGTCTTGGCATTGAACGGATGGAGTACACCTTAATGATGTGGTTCTGGATCTTTTTAATTTGCATCTGAAACTCTTTTTAGAGGATATGATCGCGGCTAGGGTTTAAGAGGAGGAACAGCCTGGGATCAGACTGGTGGCGGAGAAGAGGGACAGGCTTGTCCTCTTCTGTTCCCCCTCTAAAGAAGGTGGTTATTGGTTTATGGTTTGGTATGATGGTGAGGTGAGTAGGTACACTGCCTCTTTATGTGGGTGAGTTGGTACGCTGCCCCAGTGGAGAAGGTATCAGGGTGAGTTGGTACACTGCCTTGAGGTAAAGTTCATCTAGGGTGAGTGGTGACGCTGCTCGGAGATCATCGTTGCTGGGGAAGATAATTAATGTTGTTTTTTGTGTATATAGTTCATTGTATAATACAGTTTAATAAAAGGTTGTCAAATGTCTTTATGTGTGTGGTGTAGTTATTTAAAGGGGGGAGGGGACAACTACAATTTCCAGCTATTGTCAGCTTACTCCAGTGGTATATCCTTGTTAGTCATGCGACTCAGGTAAGATAAAATACAGTTTCCAGATAATGGGCAGTACAGCTTAACAATTCCAGAATGCACTGATGCCTCCTTCAGATTTATCAAAGGGACCAAGCCATCAGTGTCACTTCTTCAAACGCTACACTCTTTATTGAGAGTGGTAGAAAATTCAGCTGAACTATTTACATGGAAGAGCGGGTTTAATGTTCAGAGCACTGGATACAACACTGTTCTGTGCCAGGAATTAATCATGAGCAGCATCTCAGCATCTTCAATATTTGTTGAAAAAAGTAACTAAATGCCAAATCACTCCCACCGTATGGACCCTTGTACATTTACAGTCAGTGAGCATCCACTAAGCTGGTATGTAAAGAATGTCTTTCTTCAGTACCACTTCATGTAGAACAGGTGTTGCTTTCATACTGGTTTGAGTACCTGGAAGAAATAGAGTTTAATACAGCAGTGCATGATCCCTTTTATCACTGTAGGCAGAAAATAGTTATTTTATTTGTCACAGTTCCCTTACATTCATAGGTAAATAGTAGGCAATCGGTCTGCAGACTCTCACATGCTTTGCTAATAACCAGATACTGACTCAATGTGATTACTATTACCATGATCTCCGAGTCAAATAGTTGTTTATTTTTTTCTGCATTGTGCAGTATTGCTGAATTTAACTGATTCTGTAAATATTTAGTGAAATTGGCAAGAAATTCATGTATCATACTGCACAGCTTCATTATTGAATGGATAATTGCTAGACATGTGTCTAAATTTAAGCACTAACATTCTTTTCACCTTATTCTTAGACTTATCCTCACATATTCCATGCCTGGAAAACGCAGCACAGTTAAGTTTTCACCCAGTGAGTGAGTTGCTATTGTGCTAACTCCCCTCATTCAACACACCATTGCATTTATTCACTCAATTATTCTTCCCTTTAACCACATGTGAATGAACTGGACCAAGGCTCATTTCAGCCACAAGCTTGGGATAAGGCAGAATACAATAATGCTTATTTCTGATTGAAAAAATGGAGGTGTTCAGATAAATTAAAGTAGGTAAAGCAGTATTCTTTTCAAGAACAGTGGGTTAATTGTATAGTATTGTGGTCTGTAATGTTCTGCATATTCTTCTGTGATTTATATCAGCAGTTGTCTAGATACTGCATAAACATGTCTGTAGAGTTTCCAGATGCATCTGTGTTAACTGTAAGTGAAAGCAGATTTTATATTCTTTACTTTTTCATTAAACCATAATGGTCTCATTAGCTTATGCGTTTTTCTGTATATCTAAAATGCATGCTGGGATAGTTACTGCAGTATAGATTTATGAGATAATAAGGGACTTTTATGAAAGCAAATGGGCAGAGGGAACTATAAATGTATCCACCTAAGAATCAACAAACATCTAAACAATGCTGCAGTTTAGTAAAAAGCTATAGTATTTAACTAAAGATTTCTGACAAATACAGCTTAATTGAAGAGCATTGATCATTTGATGCCCTTTTCGATCTGTTTGAAAATAAAAGTAAAGAAAAACAAAAAAAACAAAAAATGCTTGAGGCTTCATCAATATTGTTGTTGTTGTTGTGTCTTTCGGCTTTTCCTATCTACAAATTGCAGCAAACAATTTCATTTCGTTGATGGCTGATGACAAGAAGTCTGGAGAATGACAATGTCATGCTTCCTGTAGTGCAACAGAAATCCCAATAATGGCAGTCATACTCCGTGCTGTGATAGCTTGAAGTCAGGAAAGTTTCTGTTGTTAATAATAATAAAAATAATAATAATAATAATCATAATAATAATAATAATAATAAAATACTATTATAAAAAGAAAAGCTCCAACTTGAATTGTAACCATAGCTGTAAGAGACTCATCAAAGCACTATGAAGTGTACCAAAACATTAGCCTAATGATTAGTTAGGGACTGAATACAATTATTTTCAAGTTGTATATAATATGTAATTATTTTCAAGTTGTATATAATGTAATATACTTGTGAGGAAGTCAGCTAAGGAAACAAAATAGATGAGACAAACTTTTAAGTGATTCTAATGCAACCAGTAATTACCTGTGTGTAAATCAATATGCTTTTATTTCTTTTAAAATGATAGCTCTTCTTGCAATGCTGATTTTTACCTTAGACTGCAGCATGATAGTGTCAACAATGTTGCTGGCAAAACTTCAAGGTCTTAAGTATTTCCTGTTTCTTTCATTCAGTTTCGCCTCATTTATTGATCTCCCCAAACAGACAAATGGAACAAAGTCTTTTAGAAATACAAGACTGTCTGGAAACTACTGCTTAAGGATCAAAGCCGATTAGCCAGGATGCAGGATTTCAATGTGGCACAAAATGGCTGCATCTTACATGTAATCTTATTCCTTGAAATGGATTCACATTACTTAGAAGAAACTTCCCCAAGATATTGCAAAATTGCAGGAGCTATCCCACCCACTCAAATGCAAAATTACTAATCCACAGTAAAATATGTGGCAGTAAATCATGGATCTGTATCTCCAGGACAGAAATACATGCTTTTTAACAATTCATTTTACTACATGTTGTCCTGTGACATAAGAAGAGCAGCTTTCCTGTTCAAAATACAGTTGAATCTACTTTTCTCAAATAGTTGACTTTAATAATCTGTCTATCTGCTTGTCTGTCTATCTATCTATGCTTCTTCTTTGTGTTATTACTAAAGATTTGCATTTTTTGAATAGTCTGCTTAAATTATACTCTGTGCACAAGCATTTTCATAGGTTCATAGGTAAGTACTAGGCTATTGGCTCTAGGGCCTATATAAGCCTAGCCAAAACGGTACTCTGGCTTTCGCCACAAAAGAAAATTATTTTCCTGTGCCCCTGTCGACCAGAGCCACAGAGGTGATCCCCGGGGTGAATTTACTATTTCCCATCCAATCATCAATTTTTTCTTGAAGAGTGCTAATGAGGAGTTTTGTTTGATATAGATAGGTAGCTTGTTCCAGAGTATGGGAAGTCTCTGGGACAGGAATCTATCCCTCCAGCATGTTCTGTTTATTGTGGTTACAAGGATTAGGTCCCTAGAACATGTAGCACGGAGGGATTTCTTTAAGTGGAGCATGTCCAACAGCTCTGGGCTTGACATAGGTTTGTATGTTAGTCAGAGATCTCCTCTGAGTAGGTGATATGCAACATGGAAAAGTTGGAGTTTTTTGAGACAGTCTGCGTAGGGCATCTGTTTGAGGCCGGTAATCCTATTTATGAGGTATTTCTGTGGCCTTTCCAGTTGTTGTAGATGTCTTGTGAGGTACATACCAAAAGGGGCATTGTACTCTATAATGGCTCTAATGAGTGACGAGTAAAGGGAAAAAATGACCTCTTTTTTCCTGGATGAGAAACCTTTTCTGATGAGGTGTGCCACATAGAAGGATTTGCTGATTGCTGTGCCGATGTGATTATCAAAGGAGAGACTACTGTCCACTGTGTCCCAACGTCTCTTATCACACTTTCGGTGTTAAGTAGACTACCACCTTGTGGTAGCTCATGGGTACAGAGTTTTTTCCAAATGGGATGACAATGCACTTTTTTGCATTGAGCTTGAGGGCATTGCTTTGACACCAGGCATCTGTCTAGCTGTCATTTTATATTCTCTCACTTATATTATATATATTCTCTTATATTATCTCACATAGCACACATTAGGTGTCATGTTATATTCCATTGTAGTCATTTTGTGCCTTTATTGCAAACTAGGCTATGATATTTCCAACAGCAGTGGCTATCATACTCAGTATTGACAGCAAATTAATCATGAACCACTTATTTGAAAAGAGCTCATTAACCAGATCACTGATTGAGAAACACACTCATTGAAGAAGCATGTATGCATGCACGCATGAAGCACACACATACAAACCCACACACATGTGCGCATACACAGACACAGACAGACAACTATTCCAGTACCCAACACCCCCACACAAGCAGAAACAGAGAACATGCTCCTTTTTAATGGAGGGTAAGCCCAGCACTCATTCCAAGACTAATATAACTGACTGTGAAATAGCATTTCCTTTTTGGTAAGTGCTGCTCTAGATATGCAATCTCACAAGCACTGGTCTTGAACCACATTCACATAGAACACACCAGACACAAACCACGAGACTCCACATTAACATAGCACACACCAAGCACAAACCACAAGGCTCTGCATTCACATAATACACAATAGACACACACTGCAAGGCTTCACATTCACAAAGCACACACCAACCACAAATCACAAGTCTCCACATTCACATAGCACACATCAAACACAAACCACAAGGCTTCACATAACACACACCGAACACAAACCATAAGGCTCCACATTAACATAACACACCAAACACAAACCTCAAAGCTCCATATTTGCATAGCACACACCAAACACAAACCACATGGCTCCACATTCACATAGCACACACCAAACACAAACGACAAGACTCCACAATCATATAGCACACACCAAAAGCAAACCACAAGACTCCACATTCACACAGCACACTCCAAACACAAACCACAAGGCTCTACATTCTCATAGAATGCACTAAACACAAACCACAAGGCTCACATTCACATAGCACACACCAAACACAAACCACAAGGCTCCACTTCACATAGCACACACCAAACACAAACCACAAGGCTCCACATTAACATAACACACACCAAACACAAACCTCAAAGCTTCATATTCACATAGCACACCCCAAACACAAACCACATGGCTCCACATTCACATAGCATACACAAAACACAAACTATAAGGCTTCACATTCACACAGCATGCATCAAACACAAACCAACAGGCTTATTTACACACAGTAAGTCCTAAACTCTCCACAAGCTACCCAACATACACTCTTATTATGTGTTATGTTGTATCCCAATGTTTGCTGAATGAGACATTTCAAATCATTCATACTCAGCTGTCAGCACTCAGCTGGATGGCTTGTTTGGCTTGTTTGCCAGATTACTCTTTGTATTGGATTATGGCCAGGGTGCTGATAGGTTGGAAAAGGCTGAAAGGCCTATCAAAGAATAGCAGACAGCTGACTGGTAGGGACTTGGCAAGGTCTATCATTCAAGAGGTTCAAAAACTGAGAAAAGGCAAACAAACTAATAAAAATGAAAGATGAGTGCAATAGCAGCCAGAAAAGTTTATTATTTTTTTTTATACTTATATACCTTAATACTTGTTAAATAAACTTTCCTGGCTGCTATTGCACCCGTCTTTCATTCAAGAGGTTCAGGTTGAGTTCTCTGATTATCATACCTATGTGGTTTGGGTCATGTTGTTCTCCTGGCTATAGGTGGATGCTTTTAGAGTATGTTGGAAAGATGTTTCAGTGACTCTCAATGCAGTCCTTATATGGATTTCTAAGTGCAAGACTAATCAAAGTGGATAGGATATCAAGTATGCCGAAATGGGGTGTCATTTATAAGGATTTGCCCAGTTCAGTAGGTGCAAACCATATGCAAATTAGCCTTGGGTGCCCCTCCTAATGATCTGGTGTTCAAGCTTCATTTGGATTGCTCTGTAGATTGCTCTATAAAATCAAATGACTTAGAATCTCTGCTCTGCGCTGTAAGATACAGATAGGTAGGGATACTGATCAGGCCAGGGAGGGACTGTCAGACAAATTTATCAACCAGACAGGCAGGTGCTCCTCCAGAGCACTTTTGTCTTATTTTAGATAGTTTGCATAGTGGCTGCTTTCCTTAGCTAAGCTTTGTTTCAGCTGTCACTATTATTATAATATTGGTACACTTATTCATAGCATGGGCAGTGCAGACAGCAACAATGCAGCCATATGGCTCACATCCTGTGCTTGACATTTCAGCTTGGAAAGTATTATGGAGGGGATTAACTGGACTACTTTGGGATCAGTTGTCCTCAGCTGTGCATTTTATTTTTACACAGGTAGATCAGCTGGATGTTTTATTAATACATTTTGGAGAAAATTATATTAACTTTATGGCCAAGTGGCACTTGTTGTAGTATGGAAGTTACATTAGAATGGAGCAGTCAAACCAGCACTGATGGAGTCAGCAGGAAGGTTCACCAACAGCAGAGTTACCAGGGTGACATCTCATCTGTGTTTTTCAGTCTTTGAGCACTTGGATTTTGCAGACAGAGACCCAGTACGGTTTACTTCTGATGGGATAGATTTATGTAACATTGGCTTTGACTTGTTTAAGGTGCGTCAATCATTTTTTAAGAAAGTCCGTGAGCTAGTGGCAGCTGCTATTGTGGCCCAGTTTGTGGATTAATAAAGTTTATGTAAAAAAAGGAGGGGTAGTTTAGATATTGTTAAGGAAAAAAAACATCAAGAATAGATTCAGCAACTTTTTATGTGTGTTTTTATTTGTGCATTTATAATGGTTTACCATTTTGTGGGTTCAAAAAATAAATCTATGAAACACAAACAGAGAGGGTTTATTGGTTGCATTCATTCAACAATCACTAAGTTATAATTACTGCATATTATGGTTGAATAAGACAGGCAGTTGATTTCTTTTACAGCTGACCATTTCACATAGTTTGGGTGTGACCAGGGGACCACAGCAAGTATGAACGTGAGAAGGAAATGAGGGAGGGCAGGATGTGCAACATAACTTGGTGGACTGTTAATGGGCAGTCTTCCTCACTTTTTGTTACCCCTTCCTTTCCTTGGTCACTTGGTTATGGTTATAATGGGTCACTGAGCAGTATATAATGATCTGTTAAAGTGATTCTCATGGTAGACAAGGGGTCTTTGTTGTAAGCCACTTGGCTTGTAGACTGAACAAGCAGACTGGTGTGAATGTTAAGTAATACTACTTTTTTAAAGGGCTGTCCAGCATGCTGAGGCCTCAGAGGATAGAGTAACATTCTTTATGGATATGCTTATTTGTTATTAGTATTGATTGTGTCTGTCTTGTTGAACTAGAGGTATGTAATGACAATGTCGTGCATTAATTTGGTCACATTACCTTTATGTGTGATTGTTTCTTATTTGGGGTGCAGACCAGGGGACAAACACCATTTGCTGGTAAAAAAGTCTGTCTCTGTGGATGCACCACAAATAGGGTATGGCATCTCTTTGGACACTGTGAAGGGTATTTAACCCTTGGCATTTGAAAGGCAGTATGGTAATGCAGCTGAATTTAGCTCTCCACTCTCTCCCTTTCCTTTGATATGGATGGTGGTTACTGGGTTGCCTTCCACTCCGTTTTATTTCCTCTCCTTTCCTGGGCCACTTGGTCATGGTTATCATGGGTCATTAAGCAGTGCACAATTATATAATAGAATGTTTCTTATGGTAGATGACCAGGCACTGTCATAACTCACTTGGCTTGGGGACTAGACAAGCAGACTTGTGTGGGTGGTATGTTATGCTACCTAGAAAAGGGCCGACTGCCATGTCAAGGCCTCAGAGGTTGAAGTAACACTCTTTAAGAAAAAGTTTATCTGTGACTGGCATTGGTTGTGACTGTCTTGTTGGTTAAGTATGTAATTATAATGTCATGCAATAAACTGAATAAACTGGTTTCAGCTGGTTTTATTTGTGATTGTGTCCTACTTGGGGTGTGGAACAGGGGACAAAGTGAGGTATTAAATTCAAAATTAATGTGTTTGTATATGTACATGTGTATGCATTTATAAGTTTCCATTTTATTTTTCAGATGTAGTTAAAGAATACCTCACCGTTATTTTAAGTCTTTGAGATAAAGCTGAATTCATAGTTAGAGATAATCTGTAGTCAAATTCCATAAGGATTAGGTTAGCATAGTACATATTCTCCACCACCTTCCAACATTACCCACATTCTGAATTAAAACCCCCATGCATGGGTATGACGTCATACCTGGGAGTGGGATACATCTTACACAGTACCGTGCATTGAAGTACTAAAGTCAGTGCAATCCCAAAATGCCAGGACTGTGTAAATATATTATTAAACTTTATATTCCATTACCCATTCCTGGCATACAGCAATGATTTTTGCCAAAGCCTTTGATGACCCATAACCTTCTGGCACAACAGCTCCAATTCTGTGACAGCACTGATATCAGAGGCAGTGAGACTGCTTGCATTCCCAGTGGAGTCATATAGGTGGATCTATATAATCTGGAGGCAGTATTGCATGGCAAGGTCACCTGTATGACAGACTTAAGACTGCATTCATGACAAGTACCATAGCTGTAATGCATTCTTAACATCCTCTTAACTGTCCAGGTGTGCACAGGGGTGGTTCTACAAGAAGACAGAATGTTATACTGTATCAACTTTAAATCTTTGAGTCATCCCATCCTTACTAAAATTCAGGGTTCACTCACATATCACATGTTCCTCATCTGCACAGTCCTCCAACATTCCATTGCTGGCTTGTCTAGCCTATGCACACAGCTACACTTGTAAGTTTGACTTGCTACTATAGGCAGTGTGGCTTTCTAGAATGCAGTGCCAAAAGTTCCAATTCCCTCTTCCAAGTGGCACTGTAGCAATACTTAAACGCCCATTGAATTAAGATGGATGTTGCTTTGTGGTTGGCATCAGTATAAAGCTCTAACGTGTTGCACCATTATGAATTGAGCAGAAGCATCTCCCAGTCATCACTGACATATACAAATGGAGCACTGGCAGAATTCTTTATAGAATCAGGTGTGTGGCAAATATTTTTGGTAGCAGGCTAACTCATGCCAATTTTTTTTAGAATCCCAAAACTGATATGAAAAGTAAAAATTATTTACACTTTATCTTTTAGTTTTTTTGATTATTGTATGTTTAAAACTAAAAAGTATCTATTTCTGCCATATATTTCAGTAATTTTCTGATTCTACCTAAGTTTTTTTTTTTTAATTTACCTCTGCAGTTGTGTCTTACTTCTATTTACTCATAAATGCAGACATTAAAACATAACAGGGCTATGCACTAGTATCCTGAGTTGAATTAGTATAGGATTCCAATGTATTTTCACTTATTTCACCATAGCTTCCACTGATTAAGTCTAGGCAAGATCATTTATTTTTGATTGAGTTTATGTTTGTTTGTAGGTTAAAGATGATGGTTTCATGATCTTTGTCAATTTGCAGATGGTATAACCATGTGTGAGGAGCAGAAAGCTGATAGCAAGGATACCTAAGCAATTGCTGTCACTAATTAGATATCTACTGTTTGTTCCAAATGTGTTTAACTTAATCAAATAATATTTGGACATACTTATTTAATGTTGAGTCATTCACCCATTCTTTGTTTGGGTAATTAATATCCTCCATAAGGACTATATTTTCTTTCATTTTACATCCTGTTATCAATAGTGCATTCTTATATTATATTTAATTCCACTGAAATGCATAAATGATTGCACATTTATTGTACCAAAGATATTTTCTTGGCTTCCTGCTTTAAGATCTTCTTTAACAAATACTAAGGCACTACCTTACAGCCCACTGAATATGCAAAAGTATGAATACCATGATATTTTGATAAGCATTAGGTCTTTACACAGTGTTTAAGTAACTGTTCACACATCACCATTATCCAAGTTGACACAAACTTCTAATTTACCCATTTTATTATTGCGAAATCTTCTATTTGTCAATGCTGGCTTTGCATCTGATTTTTTAATCTACCACATCTTTTTTTTATGTTTTAAACCTTTAAATAAAAGGGGGCCTTAAAGTGTAAGGCACTGGAAACATTGCAATGTTGCGCCTACACTTCTCATGGAGACATACAAAAATTCAATGTTTTCAAGTTGAGTTGCATACCTCAGTCCAGGCCAGTTGGCACTCAATCCAATGTCTATGACACCAAGTTCCTAGCCACTGACTTGAACACCATAATTTTGTTGCAACAGTTATGTGCCATATGATGTGGTTTTAAAGAACTGACTATACCTATATGTTTCTCACATATGTATTAGAATGTCAAGTAATACTTAAAAGGTGTTCCATAATCCCACCATACTGTTCTTCATATCAGCAAACAAAGAAGATATGGTACAATTGTCACAAGCATGCTTTAGTTAATTACAGTATCATTAAGTTTAGGGATTCTATTTTAGCTGCTACTATAAAATATACATTGATCATGCATGTACATGTCAGCTAAAGGATTAAAAACAAGTAATTACCTTCTCCTCATTGAATGACATTATATATTACACAGTTTTACAATATGCATTTATTTTTTTCCTTGTATCTTTGTTTTCTATAAATATTTGTACTGCCAGACAATTTATATCTGACAAATAAGATATTCTGAGACTGAATATGGACTCTAATAATTCCATTATAATTTTGGTTACTATTATAAGTACTAGCAAATAAAAATACTACTGTAGACATCAATGTTGCCCACAAAAGCCTATAGAAAGAGATTTATTATGCGCTGCCATGCACATAACTAGAATCCTTTCAAGTTTAGAATGGCAAGATAAACCAAATGTGTTCAAGAAACAAACAGTTGTGATCAAATCTGAACTCCACATTCTGTATGAAACATGTCTCTGTTGGGAAGATCAGGAACTATGGCACAAAGACAAAATAAGTTTAAGTGTTTGAGGGAAAATCCCTAATAGCAATATTCATGATGCAATCTCACAATGAGTTTGTTCCATGGTACCTCATTGCTACCACATTGGTTTAGTCAGTTGTGCATGTAGTATCATCTGCAATCCAAAGTTGTGTAGCATATTCAGGAGATGCTATATGAGGTATATGATTATGTACTAATACTAATGTACTAAATATGTACTAATAAAGTACATATTTAATACACAAATCTATAAAGTGGACATAAACATAAATTGTATAGACTTCTTAATCTTTACAATTACAGAATGGGTAACAAACATCAGACAGCCATGCAAAACAGCATCAGAAAGTAAGGCATATCCCTTATGTCACAATTTTAAATGTTATATATCATATCTTGAGAGAAAGTCATCTACCCTCATAACCAGATTGTATACAAATATTTTTGGTTCGGGATGCATGGATGACAATCAGGCTTTAATACAGCAGATCTGTTTGGGTGTTTATTGCATTACCATGTAGGATTTGGATTTACACAGTTACTCTGAGGGCATTTTCATGCTTGACACTGCCATGATGCATGGATGACAATCAGGCTTTAATACAGCAGATCTGTTTGGGTGTTTATTGCACTACCATGTAGGATTTGGATTTACACGGTTACTGTGAGGGCATTTTCATGCTTGGCACTGCCATGATGCATGGATGACAACCAGGCTTTAATACAGCAGATCTGTTTTGCTGTTTATTGCACTGCCATGTAGGATTTGGATTTACATGGTTACTCTGAGGGCATTTTCATGCTTGACACTGCCATGATGCATGGATGACAATCAGGCTTTAATACAGCAGATCTGTTTGGCTGTTTATTGCACTACCATGTAGAATTTGGATTTACACGGTTACTCTGAGGGCATTTTCATGCTTGGCACTGCCATGATGCATGGATGACAATCAGGCTTTAATACAGCAGATCTGTTTGGGTGTTTATTGCACTACCGTGTAGGATTTGGATTTACACAGTTACTCTGAGGGCATTTTCATGCTTGGCACTGCCATGATGCATGGATGACAATCAGGCTTTAATACAGCAGATCTGTTTGGGTGTTTATTGCACTACCATGTAGGATTTGGATTTATACGGTTACTCTGAGGGCATTTTCATGCTTAGCACTGCCATGGGAGGCATTTTCAAGATAATTTGTAAAACTATGATTATCTATGACAGAAGTATTAATGAGATTATACATGATGTAACAGATGAAGAGAACAAGAAATTGTGTCCAATGCAAAGTTCTTTACTGAATGAAAAGTAATAAAGTGTCTCCTTATGTGTTCTAAGTCAACTAAAAGTACTCAGAGGAAAAGATCAGTCATTCTAACTTCATACCATAAACTTCAAATAATATTCAGAGCTCAGCTAAAGATACATTGATCTAATGTGCTGTGTTATTACCAGTAGCATTGGTAGTGCCAAAGTCTCTGGATATTGTTTCATACAAATGATCTGGAAAGAAAGATGTTCTCCAGAACATATACTGCCTAGAAGGGTAATATCCCCACTGCTTTATTAAGCTGTGTGCAATTCATTTGTCACCTTATGAAATGCAGGAGCCTCTGATAAGTTGGTTTAAATTCCAGCCATCTCTAATATATCAGTTTCCAAGTGAAAGATCATGATTTAGGCCATACTTTAGATGAAATTCAAATTCAGTCCTAGCGTATCAAAATGGTTGAACTTAACCATGTCAAAGAGACATCCACTGTGAACTCATCTAAAAAGGAACTATCCATATATTTTTCTAGAGGGCTAAAGTATTTATTTAGAATAAGGAAAGCAATAAAAGAAATGTTGTAATTAATACTGATCAATTATCAACTTAGGTAACACATGCCCTGCACAATGCCTCTGCAGTCATAATAATGCAGCATGGAATTAAAAGATCATAACAAGCTGATTTACCAAAAATGGAAATAATCCAAAGGCATGCAATGGTATACTGGCTCACTGTTGTTGTGGGGTCTTAACAGCCTAATGCAATAGGATTGTAAGAACTTGGGAACATAATAGGCAGACAATAAGCAAACGTCATATGGATGAGAATCTCTGTTTGATCAGGTTATTGCTAAATCTAAATATTCTTCTGACTATTTTAGTAAACTACAAAAATACTGGCCTCTCTATTCAGTTCATTTGACAAAGGTCCAGCCTGAATGCCTCATTAGTGTCATTTAGTAATGCTCATCATAATTTATAGTATGCATTATACATTATTCAGCCTTAATACACACATACACACTTCATAATTTCATGTGTATCAGAAATCAAGCCATGTTACGTACAGTGCCAACAGCTGCATTTTACCTAAAATTTAATTATATCTATTTCCTGGTAAGCAGACAGGTGAGAGGAAGATACACATATAAATCACTCCTTTTTAAGGAAGCTTTACTTATTTTAAAGTTAGGCACTTTAAATCCTAATGGTATGAATATTTCCTGTAATTGGAACGTTTTAATTTAATTGATTCATTGTTTAATTGTAACTGGACTGGATTGTTGTATTCGCCTATTCTGTGTTTGCAGTTTTGTGGTTTACAGGTGAGAGGAAGATGTTTGGCCATTTCCATCTAGACAAAACATTACTGAGTTATTCTTGTTGGTGGATGCATTAGTTTTGCCTAGAACTGCTCCACATTTTTCTCCTTACTATGGCAGTGATCCAGAAAGGCGTTTCACAACTGGGAAGCCTTATCATGGCCATTACCCCTCCTTGTGGTAAGCCTTTCTGATTCTGAGACTGCCCTACTGAAAAGTTTTTTTGCTAGTGGGAGCCTCAGTGGTAGAGCTGTGTATTAATACATACTAACACAGTGATACAGGGGACATGTTAATGCTATTTAGCCATACACTGTCCCACAAGACATGTCAGTGGCTCCTGATTTACACCGCTGATCAAATTAGAAAATCACTTGGTAGCATAAAATTTCACTGCTGGAGGAAAAAACTGAAATACCATAAGAAAGGGTGGTCTCAAATTCCTTTCTATGGAAGCAGATACAGAGCAAGATAGTTCAGCGAAGATATAATAGTAAGTCAGAGCTTGTGTTTGCATTGTGTTAGTGTTTGTATTTGTGTAGACATGAGTAAGGATGCCTGCAGGCACATTAATGAAGCTGCATGAATGTGTGTGTGTGTGTGTGTGTGTGTGTGTGTGTGTGTGTGTGTGTGTGTGTGTGTGTGTGTGTGTGTGTGTGTGTGTGTGTGTGTGGACATGTATGCAGATTGTTACTCGGGGGGGGGTTGGTAGGGAATCAGGAATGTGTGTTTGTGTGTGTGTGTGTGTGTGTGTGTGTGTGTGTGTGTGTGTGTGTGTGTGTGTGTGTGTGTGTGCGTGTGTGTGTGTATATGTGTGTGCGTGTGTGTACGAGATGTAGCATGAATGTGGAAGAATGTGTGAATATTCTCATGACTGAGATATACTGTGGAGGAGGGTCTTGCTTGTTGATAGGTGTTTGTGTATGCGTGTGGGGGGGTGAGTACTTGTGAGTGTCTGTGTCTGTGTACCTGAGTGCATGAAAATCTGAATGTGCGTGCACGCATGTATATGTGTATTTGTGGGTGTGGGTATGGGTGTGTGCATGCATGTGCTTGTGTGTGTGTGTTTATGTGATTTTAAGTGTGAATGTTTATGAGTATGTGTAAGAATAAAAAAATGAAGTCAGAGTTACTCGATGCGTAGAAAATAAAAACCTTTAATCTATAAGCACTTTTGGCCCCTTACAAAGTTGGGACTTCATCGGAGTTAATGTCTGTGTATGTTGGTTTTATTTTTGGTGGTAGTGGATTAAATGTGTTGGACATCATGCATATATGTGTATAATTTAGTTCTGTTCCTTTAAATTGGTTGGAAGCAATTAATGGGGAAGTAATTCTGATTGGTTGATGTAAAGTTTTAACATCCTGTACAAACTGTTGTGTTTTTAACTCTGCTGAAGTCCCAATTCTAAAATGGGATGAAAGTGCTTAGTGGATTAAAGTTTTTATTTTCTACACATCAGGAAATGTGACTTCATTTTTTTTATTTTTGGGTGTTGTGTGTTAGTTTTATTTAGTGACTTTTAGAAGCATTTGTGTCCATGCATGGGTATCTGAATGAGTGTGTGACATGTGTGTTTGTGTGTGTGTGTATGGATAACTGAGTGTGTGTGTGTGTGTGTGTGTGTGTGTGTGTGTGTGTGTGTGTGTGTGTGTGTGTGTGTGTGTGTGTGTGTGTATCAGAATGAGTGTGTGGCATGTGTGTATGTATACGTGCCTGTGTGTCTGTGTGTGTGTATAGGTATCTGAATGCGTGTGTGTGTGTGTGTGTGTGTGTGTGTGTGTGTGTGTGTGTGTTTGTGTGTGGAATGTGTGTATGTATATGTGCCTGTGTGTTTGTGTGTGTATAGGTATCTGAATGCGTGTGTGTGTGTGTGTGTGTGTGTGTGTGTGTGTGTGTGTGTGTATGTGTGTGTGTGTATAGGTATCTGAATGCGTGTGTGTGTGTGTGTGTGTGTGTGTGTGTGTGTGTGTGTGTGTGTGTGTGTGTGTGTATGTGTGTATCAGAATGAGTGTGTGTGCATGTGTGTATGTATATGTGCCTCTGTCTTTGTGTGTGTGTATAGGTATCTGAATGCGTGCGTGTGTTTGTGTGTGTGTGTGTGTGTGTGTGTGTGTGTGTGTGTGTGTGTGTGTGTGTGTGTGTGTGCAGTATAGGTAGTGTATTTGCCAACATGATGCATTAGCTATTAGAGGGAACACTACTGCAGTCAGCTTCGACAGCACTAGTTTTAGCTAAAATGTGATTCATAGACATTCTAGTAGCTGATAGTGAGGTATTTCACATTACAGCCTTAGCTGTTTCTGAACTATGATTTCTTACCATCATGGAAACTGGCCAACCTGTACTAGGACATTTCTGGAAGTACTGAGCTTCTTTCTGAATTTCAGGGTATATGTTTTCGATGATGGGGGGGGGGGGTTGTGCTGTTTGATACAAATATTCTCTTTATTCTTACCCTAACTATAACAAAGAAGTTAAGTTATAAAGTACAATTACATCTAACAGTAAATTAAAGTAAAAAATTAATAAATATCTAATATACATGATAGATGTTATTGTTAATTAGCAGAATTTTGATTAATTAATTCATTTATTTATTTATTGGTATTTGATTAGATGATTTTAACCAAACACCATAACAATAAAATTTAGCAGAAGAAAATGCATATTAAAATAGGACTGCAAAAGGAGATTAATTTACAATCAAGAGGAGTATTCCTAAACAGGCAATGTTCTGAATTTAAAATAAAATGAAGATATTAATTGTTAAAATGATAAATGGCAAGTTAGTTAAAGAGCAGAATATATCAAACTAATAAAGTGTGTAATATCAAAGCTAGAGGTAAGATCAAACAGGTAGGATTTGAGGGCATTTTTAAAACTGGATAGCATGAGGCATTCTCTTAACCACTGAGGTTGAGGTTCCTCAGATGGAGAGGGGGGTGATAGTAAAAATCTCAAACTCCAGAATACTCTAAACATATCCTAGAAATCTCCCCAAAATGTCATGAATGAAAAGTGTAAGAATGTGGGTGGACAGTAAGACACTGATGCTGAGACTGTGTACTACCAAGTTAAACAACAGCAGAAGGTAATACATGATTGAATGGGCAACAAGTGTGGAGTCAGTAGAATGGGGTAAAATGAAGTCAAAAAGGAATACCTAAAAGCAGCCAAGATGTAAAATTTTGAACTAGCTGGAGACAAGTGATTTCACTTTCAAGCAGCTACAGAAGATGCCAAAGTTGCACAACCACTGAGAGGTCAACAGGAGTAAGAAGAGGTCTGAGGGAAGAAATATTTATCACCTCTTGCAAAGCAATGCAAATTCTATATATCGATTATAATACAGAAAATAAAATTCTTAAGTAAAATGGGAATGATGGAAACCTTTACATTGAGACAAATATATCTTATGTAATATGGTATTATAAAATGAAGAAATTATAGTGCTGCTAATTAAAGATAAAAATAGACAATCAGTGGTCCGCCATATGACACTATTATGGTTCTAGTTTGAGAATATGCTACTGCGTCATGTATGGAGGGGAAGGGTATGTGAATAAAAGACAGGGAGTCTATTTGATGGGATACTGAAAATTAATGGAACCAAAATAACCAAATTGAAGCAACCAATTTGTGCATAAAAGTCAGGGAGTCTGTTTGATGGTGTGAAGATTGGGTGAAGATAGATGAAGGCTGCCAGCCGAGCCAGATAGAATTTTGGAGATAATTCTGTCATCTGTAAATATTAATGTAAACCCCAGGCTTGTTATCTTAAATGGTAAAAATAGTGTTACATGTGGAACCGGAAAAAGATATAACAACAGTGCACTCTGTTGACCAAGTAAAGCATGTTAAAACTCAGAACCAGTAAGTCTAGAGTTAGGCATCCTCCCTATAGTTTTAAGGTCAGAGTTAGTGGCCAGAATTTGCATGCATAAATGTCCTTTATTGCTCTGGTTTCTGTCCAGAGGTGAAGAATGTAAATGTAGTTTCTGTTAGCCTGGGAACACAGGGAAGTGTAAAGAATGATGTAACGTTATGCAGGGAAGTGTGAAGAATGATGTAATGTGAATCAGGAATGTGATTTTAAAAACAGAGAGAATCAGAGATCATTAAGCATTTTTGTCTTGACCATCCAACTCACCAGCACTGTCTTGCTCTATATATAAGTTTGTCTTAGACTTGTGTTTTTCTCTTAGAAATAGCCATAAACTAAAAATATTAGACTAAGTGTTTTTCTGTGATGTCAGAACTGTACTACTGAATTATTTTAAGTATTTCTCTGTGATCTCTGAACTTTTGACTAGCACTGTGTGGTAAAACGTATTGTCTTGTGTTTTGACTATTTGTTATTAAATATTTTAAACCCTTTCAACTGTGGCTGTTTTTGTAGAGATAAGTTAAGCTCTTTAGTGTACTTGCATACCTTTGGTAAATTGTACAAAGCCACTTCAATAGCTTTAGCCCTGGGCTATACTACCAATTGGATAATAATATTGCACAGTAATAATTGGACACCCTTTTAAGGGCCTTTGAGTAGCTGATACATATTAGTGGGTGGTGGCAGCTGGTACTACCATATAGTCTGGGAAAAAGGGGCACAGCTGGAGAACCTGTGCCAGCCTTCCCCAAAAATGTCTGTGTGGTTGGATAAAGTCTTCTCAAAGTATGTGTGTGTGTGTGTGTGTGTGTGTGTGTGTGTGTGTGTGTGTGTGTGTGTGTGTGTGTGTGTGTGTGTGTGTCAGCTACTTGGGCAGGGACATGAAGCACTAGTTGGACAGAGAGGGTGCTGGAGGTTTTAGCTTGCCCACTAGGCTGAAATCTAGACCCTATAGCTGTGCCAGTGGGAAGTCTTATTGGGGACCTGAAGAGCAAGGTAGCAACCAGCCCTGGACTGACTGTGATCTCTGTGTGCTCTTAAGGGAAATTGCACTTTAGTTTGTTATCCTTTCCTCATATATGAGATGCCCCTCACTGATGTTAGTGGCGAGGATTGAGGCTCCTTGATTGCTGGGCGAGGGCATGGGTGTCACAGATGGGATACTGAAAATTAATGAAAAAAAATAACCAAACTTAAACAACCAATTGCAGGTAATGAAATTCTATTAACAATTGAAGCCCTTCATAATGGTGAGGCACCAGGCCTACATGGCTTTTTGACTGAATAGTATAAATTGCTCAGAAATTAAATCTCCATTTGATTACATAATTTCAATAGAGAGTTTTGGGCTAAGTGAGAATTTCCGCAGAAACTCTTAATGCTATAGTGAGGATGTTTCCAAAGCCAGCCTGGGATACTACCAGTCCTGTTAATTATCATTTAATATCATTACTACAAATGGATTTTAAATAATAGAAAAAATGCTATGAAAAGACTTGGGGGGAAAAAATAGTGCAAATCATTTAAGTTCTATTAAGGATAGGGCAAGTAGTCTCTACTAAGTATGCTTATGGCTGAATGTACAGTCCAAACACTATGAACTCAAGACAAAGGCAACAACCATTTTAATAATTTTTAGCAAGGCATTTGATGCTATACAATGGAAATTTGTAGGGTTTTCAATGGTATAAGCTATAGAACACTAATCCTACAGCAGATGTGTATTGTAATGGAATCCTCTCTTCATTAATTAATCTCCACAGAGGGACTAGGCAAGGATGCTAACTATTGCCCACACGCTTTATCATGTTAGTATATATAAGATCAATATCTAAGCCAAATTCAAGTCAAGGTTACAATGATTCCATTAACTATGTGGTTTACAAATGAATGTGTATATTCTGGCTGAAGGACTCAGAACTACATGTCAAAACCTATTCTGAATTATCTTCACATAACTACACACTTATGAGTGAACTCAGAGAAATCAGTCATGTTTTGTTTGAGTTTATTAGCTCATGAAACCCCATTCAACATCCCACAACCTCCATTAAAACTGGTCATGGAATGTACATATCTGGGAATTCATATGATACTCCAGTCAAAATATTTAGTGAGGTTAAATACCACACTGATAAGACAAACTATAGCAGAAAAAATCCTGCAACTTGCAAAACCATAATTTCTGTTTTATAGTAAAATACAAGTAGTAAAATCACACATATTACTCGAGATACAATTCCTGCTAGATACCTATCCCAGGTACATTCACCAGGTTCATTGATAAATATCAGAACATCATTATCAATTTTATATGGGGGAAACACCAAGAATTATTAGAAGATGGTTAATTATCACAATATGTAAGGGAGGTTTTTGTTTACCAGACATACCAGTCTTAATGAGTTTTCGTTATAAGATAGTATTTTGAAAGAGTGAGGCCCAATACCCCCAAGATGGGTGGCATTGTAAGTGTTCCTATACAGATTTCTAACCACTACTTCACAACCTTCATTCAAGATAAGGGGCACAGGAGAAACTGGGCATTGGTTTCTAACTCACACGTATGCAAACTCTCAGTCCACACCCAGAGTATTTCTAGTCTCCCCCCTTAGAAATTGTGATCAAATTAAATTTGAATAAAATATAATTTCTTGGCCAGAATGAGTTAAAGCAGGCATCTTGTTTGTTAAAGACTTTTGGAATCCAGAGATCATTGCTTCCATATCCTTTAGGAAGGCTACAGGTGCTGTCCAACAGGGAAATGCAGATGGTAGCAATACCTACAAATAAAGGCAGCAATAATACCCACACTGGACAATATCATAGAAGAATCATGGTTTAGCTGTGTTGTATAATAGACAATCAATGCCATAGCAAAGCACAATAAAATAGGTAGTGGGCTGCAAAGTTGGCCCAATCTAGTTTTACCTCATACTGATAGTACAATGGAGATGGTAAAAGAAGCCTGGGAAAGACTTGGTGCACACGCAACAACCCCTGAGCAATGGGAAATAGAGTTGAAGAACAGCAAAGACAACAGGCTTGCCCTATTATCCATCTTCAAATTTTTAAAGCTTGTTCATTTCTGTAAAATTACCCCTATACAGTAAGCAAAATGTAGAATGATACAAAATAGTAAGTCTTGGAGACATGAACAAATATATATTTTTATTTTCTTGTAATATGGTCTTGCTCTAGAATATAGCCTTTGTGGCAAGCTGTGAGTCATATTACAGCTAATAATATTAATAGCTCTCTGCTAGATGGAACAGACATTACATTTTGGCTATTAGGTATCAAACCTGCTTCTTTTTCAGCTGGGCTTGAGCAACAACTTCTGGATATGCAACTGTGATCTGACATTGATTACTGTCATTTTTCAACAATGGAAGGTAATACCCACAGCCTGGAAGGACACTTTTTAAGTAATGAGCTATAAGCTGAAAAGCTGGGTCATTTAGATCTGCAAAAAACTGAATCTGTATTTATTATGAACACTACAGTTAAGTAACAGTGTGGATTTGTAACTGTGTTACTAATAATAAGTGAAATGAGCAAGTAAAGACAAAATGAAAGGATACCTTGTTATTTATTATTTAGACACATTTTGTGATGATAGGTTTGTATTTGTTTATTCTCAATTATATTTTACAGATTTTACCTGATGTAAATAAACATTTTCTGGTTAGAAAACAAAAGAAAAGAAAATTCTTAAATTCATTAATCTGTTTAATAACTTTGGACACTATTATGTTAATCTGACGAGACTGAAATAGCTATGAGTTACACCAAGGAATGCTTTTCTTTGAAACACATTCAGTTTTCAGCTACTATGTTAAAATTATTAGACAACTTTGAAGAACAGATTTATGATCACTAGTTCTATCCTATGCTACTACTTTGAAAGTGCAATTGTGTACAATGAACTCACCATAACAGTTGACCTTCCAGTGTGTGTAACCTGCCCATGCATTCCACCATCCATTCCTTTGAGCAAATGTGTGAACTGGATTTCAGGCATTTATTTAAATCTCCAGTCGTATACCATAAGAATTTAAAACCAGCTGAATTTGACATTTAGACTATGGTATGACAACAAAAGGTTAGAATTGTTCAACCTGACAAAGGTGGGGGGGGGGGTTGTAATAATGGACATGGAGAACTATATCCAATGTATGTATAACATTCTTTCCAGTACCACTTACTGCCAAGTGTCTAGGAATGAGGTTAACATTGCCTATCATAGAATTAACACACAATTAAGTGACATGGTTATGGAAAGTTGCATCTCACTTGTTGAATTTAAATATTTAAAAATGAATGCCCCAGTTATTCCAACTATATTTGGGCTCCGTAAACTGCACAAACAAATTATAGATCCACCATGCCACCCCATTGTAGACGCCCATAATTCTATTACCTCCCCTATTGCTAAATCCCTAGATACCAATCTTAAATTGTTATTAAGAACTGAGAAACATCTCTGTGTCGACTCTTGGGACTTTCTTGCTAAATGTAATGAAGTACAGTTCAACAAACAGTTTTTCCTTTTTGCTGTGGATGTAAAAAAATTATTTAGTGTAATACCTCATGAGGTTGGCTTAGACTGGTTTGGTGAATTTTTATTTAGAAAAGGGATTGACCAAAATTCCATGAACATATATGTTGAAATGATGGAAATGGTCTTAAGGAATAATTATATTTATTTTGATGAGCATTTTTTTTTTGTCAGCAGACCGGGTTTGCAATGGGAGCAGCTTGTGGACCTCTTTATGCGAACATGGTTATGTGTGAGTGTGAGCGGAGATTTCTCTTTGAACACTCAGGGTTTCAAAATTGTATTCTATACTTGAGATACCTGGACGACCTGTTTTTTATTTGGAATAGGAACAGAGAAAGTATTGGCATTTTCTTAGACTATATTAATAATACAACTGACTTTCTACATTTCTCTCATAAAATTGGTGAGGGAGTATTAGCTATCTTAATGTCAAACTTGAGAAGGATGTGATAAAAGGGAGATTTTTTTCTACCATATATATGAAGCCTATCTATTCTAATGCTTTTCTTCATTTTGATAGCAGTCACCCATTATCCCAAAAGAAAGCAGTTGCTAAGGGACAATTTGTCAAGGCTGCAATGATGGTATTGAATTTTGATTTATTTTCATCTGAGTGTGCCCTTTCAGATAGTATGCTTATTAAGAGGGACTACCCCATGGGCTTTGTGCACGATAGTAAAAGAGAAATAATGGACAAGAGAAGATCTGGGTTCTATTCCCCCATTCTTGATGAAAATGATCATGACTATATTGTAAGTACATGTAATTCAACTATTCTAGTAAAGAGGGGGAGTACAGTTACCACTATTGATACCAGTTTCAAATTGTCCTTTATAACCAGATTCTCTGTGGACTTTAAATCGATCCAGGAGATTCTATCAAAAAAATTGGAAGGTTTTGTTGGGAGACGGGGAGATTAGATCTAGAATTAGTAACAAACCAGTTATAGTATGGAAAAGAGGTTTGAACATCAAAAACTTGGTAGAAAAAGTTGGTAAACATGATGATTTAAAACATAGGTACATGTATCCATGTGGGAGATGCCATCACTGTAAATACATCAATGTGGGTGAGCTTTTTGCTATCAATGGGGTTAATTTTAGAGTGAGGGGGCATTACAATTGTAATAGTTCTGGAGTTGTATATGGGGCATTGTGCTAGGCCTGTCCTGCTTTTTATATTGGCAAGATGGAGCGGATGTTGAAGCAACATATTCATGTGCACAATTACGATATAAGGGGGGAAAAAACTACCAATGCCCTATATAGACATATTCTGGAATTCCCTGAACACCACTTTAAGTTCATTATAATTGAACAAGTGCAAAAGAGTACAAGAGGTGTCCCTGGCAATTGTTCTTGGAGAACCGTGAGCTGTATTGGATTTTGCACCTGGATGCAGTGGGGTTCCCAGGTTTAAATGAAATTGCATCTATAGACGTTTGTGTTAAAAATGAATGCAGAACTGAGATAGCATAGATTTATACACATAAATATGTATTAATGGACTTATATACACACATTTACATATTTACATTTTAGCTGGTTTTAAAATATGTGCTTTTTCACATTCATATTTATGCATTATTTTCATAAATAAATAAATATAAATATATATATATATATATATATATATATATATATATATATATATATACATATATATATATATATATATATATATATATATATATATATATATATATTCTGGGGAATCTACTAATGGTTATAGGTGTTTTTAACTGTTTTTATACATTTTTATACATTGTTGCTTCAATTCATTAATTGGTGTTTGTTATGTGATAATGCAAGTCATATATATGTGCCCATTTGAATGTTGGCTTTTATCTGATGAAGTTATGTATTTTATATAACAAAAGCACTTATGTTTCTTTTATTTTGTGGTGCAATAAACTGTTGGTGAACTACAGCTCCAACCTTGCCTTGTATGTGGTTAAAACCTTTGTGCTTTTCTGTGGAATCTGATGACTGCTGTCGTAGCCTTAGCTATATGGTTTATATCCTGCCAGGGATACAACAACTTGCCAGTTTCCAAAGCTTCAAGGCATGTTCTGCATTTCCAAACTGTCAAGCAGCTTGAGATGAGCTAACCCATCTATGTCAAGCAAAGTTTATTAGAACTCTTCAAGAAAAATCTTGATGAGTGGATGGGAAATAGGAAATACACCCCATGGATCACTTCTGTGTCTCTGCTCGACAGTGGCACAGGAAAAATATCTTTCTTGGGTGGCGTAAGCCAGGGAACCTTGTTGGCTAGGCTTATGTAGGCCCTTGGGCTGATAGCCTAGTACCTACCTATAAGCCTATGAACCTATAACTAAAAGACAAGTTTGAGAGTGAAGCCATTCAGCACTTTCCTGACAGAAGAGAGGGAAGCTGAGCCCTGAAAGGACAAGGCTAGGAAGAATAAAAAATAAATGTCTACACCATAGCATTAAAAAAAAGACACCAAAAACAAGGGGAATAAAGGGAAGGAGCAGCTACTTGATCATTTGAACATCTACTGGTATGAAAAGTTTACACAACTGTACTATTTCTTTTCATATGGATCACTGTTGCAGTAGCCCTAGCTATATGGGTAGATTAGCATAGCTAACTATATTTGGGAAGAGGAAGGAGAAAGGTCCTGGAGCCCCTGAAGAATGGTCCTAGCATTACTTGATCTAGACCTAGAGAAGAAATCAGGCTTATAGCTCTTTGTAAAAATAAGTGCAGAGGACCAAATAGCACATTCTAGAATGCTTCTAGAATACAACCCTTTCCAAAAAAAAACATAGATGAGGCCAAAGGCAAGGCCCTGGTAGAGTGGGCCTTAATTCTGCCTAAAATAGATTTGCCAGGGTGAATATAAAAAAGCTAATAGCCTTAGACAACCATTTGAAAATAGTCTGTTTTGACAAAGGTTGCCCTTTCTTCTTACCTTCAGAAGGAATAAAGAACTGATCCAAAGATCTGAAATATTTACTTCTGTCGATATAGTACTTGAGCTGTCTGTGGACATCCAAGGTGTGGAATATCCTTTCTCCCTCATTTTGGGTTCTGGAAAGAAAATGAAGAAAATGAGGTGATGGATAGTGTGGCTTAAAGTAAACTTGGATACCACGTCAGGCATAAATAAGGATTAGCTCTCAAGGAACCCCTGTTCCTTTAGAAAATTTGGTAGGGTTGACTCACTGTAAGAGCTTGCAAATCAGATACCCTTCTTTCAGAGGTCAGAGCAGTCAGTAAAACTGTTTTTGATGTTAAAAACCTCAAGTCAGATAGATTAGCTGGTTTAAATGGCACAAGTGTTAACTTCTCTAACACAAAATTATGATCTCAAGGAGGGCCCACAGGTTTACTTGGAGGCCTTTTATGCAGAACTCTTTTCAAGAACATTTTGTCATGAAATTCCCTTGAAAGAAGAGGATCCATGGACAGGCATGCTGAAATGTCCAAAAAATGAATCTTGATAGAGGTGTAAGATAGGCCATAGGATAGTAACTCAGACAAATAATGTAAAACCTGAGGACATCTAGCCATGTCACCAACTACAAAACCTTTTCCATTTGCCAATACATGATTTTTTGGTACCAGACATTCTTGCCTCCATTAGTATATGCTGCACGTCCTTAGAAAACAGGTGCCTAAAAGTAATTAAGACCCTATTATCCAGACTATCAAATGAAGATGATTGATGTCAGGGTATATCAAGCACGCCTAGTCCTGTATGACTAGATCCATTTTTTGAGGATGCTTCTGGTACTTGCCCCTGGCCATTTCCAAAAGAAGGTAGAACCACGGTTGCCTTAGCCAGATGGGAGTCATCAAAATGATCACAGAGGATTTCTTCTGAATCTTCAGAAGTACCCTGAATATTAGTGGAAAGGAATACCGAAACATTCCTGTCCAAAAAAAAAAGGCATCTGCCTTCCAGGCCTTTTTGCATGGAGTTCTGAAAAGGAATTTTAATAATTGACTGCTCAGAGAGTAGGCAAAGAGGACTATACTTGAGGAACTCCCCACAGATGGATCGAATCTTGGAAGACTCCCTGATTTAGTTTCTATGTGTGAGGATCTGTCTTTGTCCTGTTCAGCTTGTCTGCCACACAGTTTTGCTCAGACAGGATGTAGAATGCCCATACAGTGTGATTGTGCTGGGATACTGTATCCAAAGCTAACATGCTTAGTCTTCAAAAGGAACATACCTTGTTCTCCCTTGCTTGCTGATGTAGATGTAGATGTACCACATGGCTATGGTATTGTCTGTAACCACTTGAAGAAATTATGGGGACAAAAGATGGTTCAGAGTCAACTGCCTCTACTTGATATTTATGTGCTTACATCTGTCCTTGGTATCCCACACCCCCTGTACTTTTAGCCCTCCTAAAACTGCTTCCCAAGCAAAGTTAGAGGTGTCTGACAGCTTTGGAAAGGGATGGAGAAGGGGAGACCTGTATTTAAGGATATCTGATGTCACCACAAAAACATTTCTCTTCTGACAAATCCCAGTACTGGAGTCTGAAAAAAATTAAAAGGTGTTGATGCTGGGGCCAAGTAGATTTTAGATACTACTATATCTTTCTCATGTGAAATCTCGCCAGGGGTATCATGAGAATCATAGATGCCATGCAACCCAAAAATCTGAAATTGTCCCTCACAGTGACCGAAGTCTGAATGGAAAACCTTAGTAATAGATTTAGATAAAGACTGATTTTTCTTGTGCAAGAAAAGCCCTTTGAACTGAGGTATCTAGTTGAAAGTCTTGAAACACAATCCTGTGTGAGGGAGTCTTGAAAGAAAGACTTCTGAATGCTGTCTTAGAATCCCAACTTGTGTAAGAGTTATCTTATCCGAGAGACAGCGAGAGAATGAAAGAGAGAGAGAGAGAGAGAAAGAGAGAGAGAGACTCCTGACATTTGAAAAAGACTCTACAAAGATAAAGCAAGTTGTCTAAATATGGAAAAGTCTGGATATCCTATAGACTGAAAGGAGCTATGATTGGAACCAGACACCTTGTGAACACTCATGGTGCAGTAAATAGTCCAAAGGGCAAAGCAGAACACTGATAATAGGATCCAGACACACAAAACCATAAGAAACAGAAGTCTGGATGAAAAGGGATGTGATGATAAGCAACGTTTAAGCCTAGTGTTATCTCTTCTTCCTAGTTTTAGGAAACTCTTACTGCTGACTGAACTTGTATACTTACTTCATGTTTAAGTATGTTTATTTCTGTGTGTGTGTATATATATATATATATATATATATATATATATATATATATATATATATATATATATATATATCTTGTTTCATATTGTTTATACTGTTTTTTTCATATTGTGTAATTATTTACTTACTGTGGAGCTTTTCTCCCCGGGCCTCCACTGAAAATGGACCTGTGTCCAGTCGGACCATCCTGGTAAACAAATGTAAAATAAAGATAAAGTTGTGAAGTGATATCATTTTGAATTTGAACAGAAAGATCCAGAACTGGTCTCCAAGCATAAAACCCATTCCCCACCTGGGAAGGAGGAACATGTCATATCACTCCTTGGGACAGCATGTGATGAAGAACAAGAAGAAACAAAATAGTTGGATCTGCAGAATGAGGAATGACCAGTGGGAAAGGAATACATTCCTCCCACTGACATCTAGATTCCTGTTGCATAATTTTCAGAACCCATTTGTCTGAAACAATCTCTTGCCAAAAAGAAAAACAGAGATTCAGAATTAATGAAAGTGATTAGGACCAGGGTGGTAGGAGTCAGAAGGTCTCTTAAATAATCCTTCAGCCTTATTGGACTCCCCTTTCTTTTGAGAGATTGAGACTCCTTTGTGTAACCTCATTGTCACGTCTTCTTAAACATCTCTTTACCTGAATTTTGTTGAGATTGTTTATTCTGTTTTTGCTAAAATTGGATGAGGAGAAAGAAAATCGTTGGGCAATTTGGAAAAGGAGTGCTGAAAAATCTTAATATTCCCTGGATCAGCTTGCCCCTCTCATCACTCTTTTTGAACACCTCTGCAGCAGGGGCACCAAACACTAAATCTCTATTTAAGGGAACATTTAAAATCTCAGTTATTAAGTCATCTGGAAGCTTCTAAGAATGCAGCCATACTTTTACAATATGTCAGAGCAAACGTTAAACATATGAGCCTGACAATTTAAAATTCTGAAAAACAAAGTTGCAGAAGTATACACTTTTCCCATTTCTCACCCTTATTAAAAAAGGAAGATTGGAATTAACTAAGTGCTTAGCAGCAGAGGAATCAACTAAGGCTATAGCTGCTGGTACAGGTTTGGGAATAGTGTACAAACATTTACAAGACTGAGGAACCTTATACATCCTATCTGCCTTTTTAGGAATAGCAGTCTGGCTATCAGGAAAATTGCAGTCAGTAACACAAACACATCCCCTAAAGCAGACAAGACAAGAGGAATGTGTGTGGGCTCTGAAAAAAAACTTCTGTAACAACTCATAGCTTTTTCTGAGAGACTGAGAAACCCCAATGTTCTCTCACTGAAAAACTGACACATTCTAACAACAGTTTCAGAGAAAGTGAACCCTCCACAGGAGGAATCAGAAGAGTTCTTAGTGAGTCTGAATCAGAAATCTGAGGACAAAAAATTGAATCTGTCCCTGCATCTTCCTGTTCAGATTCAGAATATTCAGTCTCTTCAGGAAAAGAGGTATTCCTCACTGTACAAGAATCAATAGCCTGATTTAAACAATGAGACAGTCCCAGTAAACCAGTCCTATCCAAACAAATGTGAGGAGGAATAGATAGATGCTTGGTTTTCTGTTTCTTTTTGAAAGGAAAAACGGGTCAATGGTGTTACTAATTGCAGCCTCTACTTCCCCAGGAATGGACACAGCATTCTGACATAACAGAGAAAATTTCACTGTTCCTCCTCACAGGGCCAACAAGAATGGTTCTCCTTTGGTCACTGAGGGGACTCTCGCTGCAGTGAATGTGGTTAACCCTAGTCCATAGTTTGTTTAGATGCTATACCAGAGTGATTCAGGGTAAAAGATGAGTGGCCAGTGGTACAAAATGACCACAGCAGAGTCACCCACCTCTGGCTTAGGCAAATTATTAGCCTGCTGTGGTAATAAAGATGGTTTGATTAACTTTTTCTTTTTGTAGCTGGAAGAAGCAGTGGCCATGGGACTGACAACCTGTGGTGCTTCTTTCCCAGGGAAGAGATGCAGCAAATGCTGGTAAAACTACCAGTCCACAGAAGTTAGTTTTGACAGAAAAAAAATGCAGGAAAAAGCACTATTAAATGCAATGGCAGCACCATAACAGAAAATTAAACAAAATGTCTCCACAGAAAATATGTTATCAGTTAGTTTGCACTACATTAAAACTGACAAAAAAAATGTGTGCTCATTACAGTCTTGAGACAGTTGTTAAAACACAGAACCCCTAGTTTTAAAATAACTTTCCTGAAAAGGAAAGTAATAAAACATCAGTAAATATAAGAAAATTATTTTCCCCCCAAAGGTAATTTAACTACCCAATAAAGGAATGCCCAAGACAACTAAAGTACTCAAAAGCCTCAGAGGAGCATGCTCTTCAGCAGCACTAAAGCTCAAGAGGGCTTCGAACCCAAACCTGTCCTATTCAGATCATCACATGCTGCTTGACAGTTTGGGTGCATGGAAGGTGCCCTGAAGTTTGGAAGCTGGCTCAGTGTTATATCCTTGGCAGGATATAACCCATATAGCTAAGGCTACTGCAGCACTAATCAATATGAAGAACATCACCTTTTATTCATTATACAAGTGAAAGTCCATTACTAAAACAGCATCACCTGCCTGGAACTGCGTACAGCAGAATGCATGCAAAAGATAAGATAAAGGCTTTCAGAAAAATGGTGAATGTAAGACAGGCAGAAGAAAACAAATGTGTGCGTGTTTCACTGATGGCAGTTAAATCTCCATGCTATTAAACAATATACTTCAGCATATCTGAATACAAGAAAGCATATCTCACAAAAACATACACGACACTTCAATTAACAAAATATATTGTATATACTGCAAAGATTTTGTTACAAATATTGTAAATGAATATGCAGGGTGTGTGCATGTGATGCTAGGTGTTTTTAAATCAAAAGTAATGTGTGTTTATGTGACAGTAGATGTTATTAAAATCAAAATACTGTAAATAAAAACACAGGGTGTATATATGGGAAGATTGTCCTTTTAAAGCAAAAACATAAGAGTATATATGTGTATGTGTAAATATACAAAACTTAAGGCACAAATCATGTTTCATATTAAGAATTTATTATTAATTTTTTGACACTGAACATGTAAATGTATACACATACATGAAATACACATATAATTCTAACTCATTTTATGTACTGAAAATCGGAAAAAAACTTGCTACTACTGCATTCTTTTTAACTCAGACCTTAAGTTGATCATACATGCTCTGCTGTTCCTCATATTCAAATGTGAATCAAAAAATATATCTACTACTGCATTTTGTTTTGCTTATGTTGTTGTATAATTTATCAACTGTAACGTATTATCATTTTGTTTTTGCCTATGAAATGTCTGCTATCATTTGTTATTTAACTGCTATTCATTCAGCCCACATATGTACTGTTGCATTATTTTTTATGTCTAATAGCCAGGGTCATGGCTGAAATGTGCCCTCAGACCATTTCCTTTAAGCAGTTAGCAAATGCTAAATGCAATGAAATAAATGCAATAAATATGCTAAAGATGTAAATATAAAATCTTAACAGGTATTTGGTTATCAAAGATCACAACAAGATTCTTCAACTTTACCACAATTGCCAACTCATTTTCATTATACATAATGAGAGGGTTTAGGGTTGGGCAATTAGACTCCCTCAGCATGGTGTGAGTAGTCATGTTAATAATATTGACCATGTTAATCTGCAAAGGATTAGCAGCCCAATTTTTTAACTAAACTATGCATAAAGCATTAAGTGGTTTCATTTTGATTCATTTATTGCTTCATAGAGTTACACTGCATGAGTACATTACTTGATTCATTAAGTATGTTTTTAGATGCAATGTTTCTTTAAATTTGCAAGCTGTTCACAAATTTATTTGATTAGCTCAAGTGGGTCATGTGATGTCATCACTCCATTTTTAAATGTTAGGTCTGATTATGTGTTTTTATCTTAGAAGAAGTTCAAGGATATATTAAATGAACAAAAGTACTTAGTCAATCGAGACCAGTATTGAAGACTATTTCTTTTACTGGCTTCAGTGGAATTGTTTGTTGTTTTGTGATTAGCAGCCATCCAACGTTGCATGCAGTCCAAATTTTTGCCAAGTGAATCCACTGCAGATAAGACATCCTGAGGAAAAAGAGAAGTAACACTGAGTGTCATCAGCACAACAATGATATTGTAGAACTCTCTTTCAAATGAGCTCTCCTAGAGGATGCAAGTACATGGAGAACAATGTATGACCTAAAATGGAACCATGAGGCTCTCCACATGGGATAAGACTAACCGATAATGTGTTTTTCACTGAAACAATCCATTGGGTACATCCTTTAAGGTAGGAGGCAGACAGTTCAAGGACAGTACCCAGAGTAGTGCTACATTTGGTTCTAAGATATTCTAAACTAATGGTATTATCGACTGTATTAAGTGCTGAGGGGGATCAAAGTGGAACAGAATAGAACAATAACATGGACTAAATACAGATAATTAGGTTATTCAAAACCCATGTAAGGACAAATGTGTTTTGTGTTGAAACCAGTTTAAAAAAAAAAACTTGGATGTGGTATTCCCAGAGAATGAATTTAAGCTGTGAAAATGGAATCTTTTCAATAGCCTTATCAGTGATTGGAAGGATGGAGATGGAGTGGTTGATATCCATGTAAACAGGATCAAAATGTTTCATTAAATTGGACTAACAAAGGCTTGCTTTGGTGCAGTGGGAAACACTTCAGTGCTTAATAAAGCAATAACACCAATGTAAATAACAGGTCCAAGCACATTGAGGCAAGTTATAACTATCCTAGTTCTTTAAAAATCCAGGCCACTAGTAACAGCCTGAGTTCCAAAATTAGTTTTAGTCAATTTTCTTATGTCAATGTATCCACAAATTTGATGATGTGTCATCTTACTAGGTTTGTGCTTTTGAAGGCTGCAGTCTTCTTCTTCTTTTGGCTTTTCCCAATTAGGGGTCGCCACAGTGGATCACCTGTCTGCTCATGATTGGCAGTGGAATTTTACGGTGCCGAGTTGCCAGCCTGGTGACCAACCTTCCACAGAAGGCACACACATGCATGAACTCACACCTAGGGCCAATTTAGAGTGTCCAATCCACCTACAGCATGTCTTTCGGATGTGGGAGGAAACCGGAGCACCCGGAGGAAACCCATGCGACCACAGGGAGAACATGAAGGCTCCGCACAGAAGGCACCCCAGCCGAGGATCGAACCGGAGAACCTCTTGCTGTGAGGTGGCAATGCTAACCGCTGCACCACCGCGGCTGCCCATTTTGAAGGCTGCAGTAATACTTTAAATTACACATTTTTATGTTTCATGCATCTGTCAGTGATTCATATCCAGTATGTGGTGGAATTAAACAGCAGCAGCTGATATTTCAGATAATTTCATTTGTTAAAAATGTATAGACCTTGACTTGATTTAAAATTGTTTTGGTCATGTACTGAATTCATGTGAAGGTTAACATTTCCATATGCCAAATTTATTTTTTATTTTGATAGGGTATAACTGTAAAACCCTTACTCTTCCTACAACACAGTAAGATATTTACTAGCATAAATCACCACCACAGAAAGTATACATAAATTATTGGGCCAAAACAGTGAACTACCGATAAGACTATAAGTTGCAGAAATTGAAATAGTCATTTTTGACATTATCTGTCTGAGTTCATAGAATGCAATGGAAATGGATATTACTGACTTGAAGAGGGTCTTGATATTTATACAGGCAAAAACATGGATGTTTTGGACTCAATAGTATCACTTATAATGCTTCTTGGTAAATTAAACTGGAAATGCTTGCCTGTTGAAATGCTTCTTTGTGGTGATAGAATGTCTACAGGAAAACTGAATATATACAATGTATTTTTAAACTGCACTCTTTCCATGTTAAAGAATCAGATATTTGAGGATGACATTAGTAATTACAGATATTCCAAATTATTCACTGAAGAAGGCAATGTTAGGAACAGCCATGTATTTACAATCGTGTTAACAGACAAGAAGGATTTTTTCTTTAACTGACACTCAAATTACATTGTGACTACAAACAATTATTACGTAATGAGACATGTTATAAAAGTTTGAAACTATTGGCATGTTTAAAGTTCATAAAGGTTTGGATGTGTTACTGGAATAACTGTTTACTATTACTTGTTTGTATTTAAAAGAAATGTATCCACTGCAAGTGTTGGACAGGCCTGGAAGCCATCATGCTGACTGGCAGGTTCAGTGAAAATCTCACTCCACTGTCTCCACCACATAAAGCATCCCTAATACCTGTCCCCCACCTAGAATCTACAAGCAGCAGGTCTTAAATACCTTCTCCAAGGGCAGAATCGAAGTCTCTATGGGATCAGATAACATCCCTGACTGTGCTCTACATGGGTAAAAACAGGAATTAGTATCATCATTGACCATGCTTTTCAATCACAGCCTAAGCACTGGCTTCATCCCAGTGGAATGGAAAACAGCTTCTCTTTGCACAAAGGGGGTGTATCCATGGACTCTGAGAACTATAAACCCATTAGTCTGACCAGCCTTATCTGCAAGACCATGGAATGGATCATCATGGACTTTATTAACAAAGATAAAAGAAATCTCTAAACACTCAACCCCACCCAGTTTGACTTTGTCAAGGAGAGATCATCCCTGTTAAACCTGGTGGACTTCTTCGAGACTGTCACCATAGCCCTAGATGAGGGCAAGTCTGTGCATATGACCTACCTAGACTTAGCCAAGGTTTTTGACACAATCACCCACTTTGTCATCATTGATAAACTTATCCAGCTAGGTATCAATCCATAAATTGTCAGGTGGGTTGCAAACTGGCTCATTAATATAACTCATATGGTCAAAATAGGTGACTTCACCTCCTACAGCAGACCTGTAACCAGTGGTGTTCCACAAGGATCAGTTCTGGGACTCCTAATGTTTGGAATCTACTTCTCTGAAGTACAGGCTAAAATTAAATGACTGTGGCTGACAGAGTTTGCTGATGACTGCAAACTGAGAGCAATCATTGAAACCACTAGCAATATCAACATCTTGCAAGAAGACCTTATGCAGACAACAATTGGTGCCAAAGTCGTAGGTTCATAGGTAGGTATTAGGCTATTGGCCCTAGGGCCTATATAAGCCTAGCCAAAAAGGTACCCTGGCTTTCACCAGCCAAGAAAATTATTTTCCTGTGCCCATCAAGCAGAACCACAGAAGTGATCCCTGGGGTGAATTTCCTATTACCCATCCAATCATCAAGATTTTTCTTGAAGAGCACTAATGAGGAGCTCTGTTTGACATAGATAGGTAGTCTGTTCCAGAGTATGGGAAGTCTCTGGGACAGGAATCTATCCCTCCAGCATGTTCTGTTTATTGTGGTGACAAGGTTTAGGTCCCTAGAGCGTGTAGCTTGAAGGGATTGAGATTTCTTTAAGTGGAGCATGTCCAACAGCTCTGGGTTTGACATATCTTTGTATGTTAGGCAGAGACTCCTCTGAGTAGGCGATATGTGACGGAGTAAAGCTGGAGTTTTTTTAGTTGGTCTGCATAAGGAATCTGTTTGAGGCCAGTAATCCTCTTTGTGAGGTATTTTTGCGGCCTTTCCAGTTGCTGTAGATGTCTTGTGAGGTACATACCAAAAGGGGCATTGTACTCTATAATGGATCTAATGAGTGATGAGTAGAGGGGAACAATGACCTCTTTTTTTTCTGGATGAGAAACCTTTTGTGATGAGGTGTGCCACGTAGAAGGATTTCCTGACCACTGTGGTGATGTGATTATCAAAGGACAGACTACTGTCCACCTGTGTCCCAAGGTCTCTTATCACATTTTCGGTGTTAAGTAGACTACCACCTATGTGGTAGTTCATGGGTACAGAGTTTTTACCAAAGGGGATGAAAATGCACTTTTTGGCATTGAGCTTGAGACCATGGCTTTGACAACAGGCATCTGTCTTAGTGAGGCCCTTTTGTAGGATGTCCACATCATTAGGAGTTTCCATTATGACTCCTAGTTTGCAATCATCTGAGAATTTAATTAGCCAAAGACCTTCTGTGTTAGCCTGTACATCAGAGAAGTAGATACCAAACAGGAGAGGACCCTGGACTGAACCCTGTGGTACTCCAATTGTCACTGGTCTGAAGTCTGATTTGGAGTCTGCTACTTTCACACTGTGGGTTCTGTCAGTAAGCCAGTTGGCAACCCATCTTGTGACATAGGGATTTATACCTAATTTAGTGAGTTTATCTATAATTCCAGAGTGGGAGGTGGTGTCGAACACTTTGGCAAGATATAGATAGGCTGTGTGAAGCACCTAACCCTCATCTATCGCTTTGGTGACTACTTCAAAGAAGTATATCAGGTTTAGGAGACATGATCTGCCCTTTACAAACCCGATCTGTGTGGGGTCCAGAGTTTGGAGATCTCCAATGTCTTTGTTTATGAGTTCCATAATGATACGTTCCATGGCCTTGCAGACCAGGCTCATCAGGCTAATGGGGCGGTAGTTACCGAGGTCTGTTGTGCCCCCCCCCTTTGTAGAGTGGGATAACTGTTGCTGTGCGCCATTCAATGGGCACAAAGCCTGAGGTGAGGCTATGATTGAACATGGTACTTAGGTGGGGTGCCAGTTCATTCTGTAGTTCATGTAGAAGGCAGCCTGGGATGTTGTCTGGTCCCATGGATGCTGTGTTCTTGGCTTTGGAGAGTGAGGTTTTTACCTGTGCAGCCTTGATTACAGGAACTTTTCATTCTTTCAGTATAAAGATGGGCCCTTTAGTCAGTGAGAGGGGAGTAAAGTTAGCACTGAACCTATCTGCCAGGATGTTAGCAATATCAGTTGGTTCTGTATATTTAGTGTCATTGTGCTGTAACTCAGAGCAGATCTGAGTGTTGCATTGAGATTCTTGACATAGCTATAGAATGCTTTGTGGTTGTCTTTAGAATCAGTGGTGATTTTGTTTTCATAACCAGCTTTGAAGGATTTTATGAAGGATCTCAGCTTCTTACAGAGGCTGACCAGGGAGTTCCTCCAATTGTGGTATTTTACTCTTTTTTGCAACAGTTTCTTTCTTCTGTTGTAGAGTTTGTTTATGGCAGAAGACCACCATATTGGCTTCCTTTTTGTGGAGGATAGCATCTTGGTTCTGTTAGGGACAGCATGATCCATACACTCGTGTAAGTGCTTATAAAGTGCATTTGTGTAGGATTCAGCAGTCGTACCTCTATTGTCCATCTGCATGGGTGCCGTGAAGTTTGCCATTTCTATCTTAAGAAGCGTGAAGTTAACTTTGGAGAAATTTTTTACGGTTGTTTTCCTAATGGGGGGGTGGTGGGAGCGGGATGTTGATGTCTAGGATGATTAGCTTGTGGTTGGATATGACAAACGAGGAGCTGACCTCTGGTGTGGAACACCGGTCACCAATGTTGGTGATGACCAGGTCTAGGATATTGATGCCCCTGGTGTAGGTGTGGATAAGTTGATCCAAGGCACTGGAATGGATGATTTCCAGAAAACGTTGAGCAAAAGAGTTGGTACATGAGTAGTTTTCCAAGTTAATGGTAGGGTAGTTGAAATCACCCATTATTAGAGTATTGGGTTGTAACTTAATATTTTCCAGTGTATCAAGAGAAGAGGAGTTGGAATCCTGGGGCATGGTGGGGGGTCTGTAGCAAGCTACAATCTGGATTGAGGTTTTGCCCAGAGTTAGTTGAACTTAGATAATTTCGGATGCATTATGCTGCGCAACTAGCTTGGAGGTGTGGATATCCTTAATGAATATGGACACGCCTCCACCTTTAATGTTTCGGTCTGAGTTTGGTGGCCGAAAGGTGTGGTATGAATTATAGTCTGGTAATGCAGGGGTGCACTCTGGAGCTTTGAACCAGGTCTATATCACTGCACAGATGTCAATGTTCTCCATTTTAAGGAGTGCCTCGAGTGATTGCATTTTGAGGTTTAGACTTCTAGCATTGAATAGCATTACCCTCAGATTTTGCTTGCTTGTACCTGTTACGGTGGTGAATTTGTCATTTTAACCTTGCCTAAAAAAGGCACTATAGGGTTAGCAAGATCCTTTGCCAGTATCCGGAATCCCAAGGGCAACAGTTGCAGGCCATCTCTGGCAAAGCAGCGTGGTCTGTCGATCATGTCATCCCAGATAGATACTGGATTCCCTTAGAATGACACCAGAAGCTTAGCCAATTGTTAAAGTCAGTCATTTTGTCCTTGTACTGTGATATCATTCTGGGTGACGGCAGCATGCTACTCAGGGCTAGGGTCATACCTGCCTGGGCTACAAGATCGGAGAGCTCCTCCATGTCTCTTTTCATGTAGTCCAGGGAGGTACATCTCAGGTCATTCACACCAACATGGACAATGACAGAGTCATATTTGTACTTGTTGTGGAGTGACCTGAGTGCGTGCATTATGTGGCAGATCCTGGCACCTGACAGGCAGCTGACAGTAACTTTATCCTTGTTTAGTCTGGTGAGTGGAACATCAGTGTGCCTAACTATAGAGTCACCTATGACTAGAGTGTTGGGTACATTATGCCTTATGGGCTGTAGTTGAGTGGCACACTGAGTATGTGGGCTATGTATCATTTGGGTTGTATTGAGGGGTAGAGGTTGCTTGTATTTCTGCTTTGGGAGGTCTTGGTTCTTTGGGCAGATTTTTACTGAGAGCCTCCGTGAATGTAGGTGTGTGTTTTGTGCTTCTGTGTGTGTGTTTTGGTGGTGTAGGTTTTGAGGGACTATGTGATGAGTGTGGTGCGGTGCAAGTGTTTACCTTCTCCTCTGACTGTCTAGTCCAGTCTTTGGTGAATAGAGCTTTGCTTCCAGTTTGGCTATATAAGTGCATCTCTCACAGGTCGTAGTGTTGGGTGGTAGGGGGAGATAGTTGTCTGTATACATGAGGCAATTGCTGCATTGTCCCAAGATGCCCAGATTCATCAGATAGACAGGAGAAAACACTGGAAGCTGACCTTTAGACATGCCTGAATAGGTGCTTATTTATTAAGTACTAAAAACTGTTTTCCTCTAGACAAGTGAGGAAAGTTGAGTGCTGTAGTAATTTATAACTTACTTAGTGCTTGCAATAATTTCTGAACAAGTGCTGAGCTCAAAGAAACAGATTTGAGTGCTAAAATTAAAAAGCTGGCTAGTTGCAAGGGAAATTTTGAACAGCAGACTTTATGGTGCCAAGAATAGTTTAACCCTAGTTAAGTGGGGGGGGGGGCTCAGGAGCTCACAAACAGTCCTGGACACAGCAAATCTGTATCTGGACAACACCTGCCACAGGAAAGGGGGGAAGCTAGCTTAGAATTTTTTTTTTGGTAAAAGTGGAAAATGGAGAAAGCTGGAACAGAAGTTAATTCAACGTTAAGAATCTGAACGGGTTGGCCTTCACAAATGTTCTCTATTAGATTGAATGAACTAATGACACTAGAATGGGAGGAGTGTCAAATATAAATATACAGTATGGGCTGGTAACTGCAAAGCCACCAAGTATAAGAACACCACAACACTAGGGAGGGTGATGGGGAAACTATAAACAGATCAAGGAGCAAGTAGACTCTACAGAATGCTTTTAACTGTAAATAGACAATTATAGTAGTGCACACTATTACAGTTCCTAGCTGTAGAACACAGAAACCTCAAAAAAATCAAAATTCACAGAAAAGCTCATAGTTTTAAACTTAATGTAAAAACATGATTACCACCCCCTTTGGCAAGGGTGATGTTCCTGCAAACTGCTACATCAATAGCAATACCATAAGCACACAGTCAGTGGTGAGAGATCTGGGCACACTGGTCAACAACAACCTTAACTTCAATCACCATGTCTCCACAGTGGTAAGAAGTGCATTTTATATTGCTCATCTCATAAGCAAAGGCATTGCCTCCAGAAAAAAAAGAGGTTATAATCCCCCTATACTCTTCCCTCTTTGGATCAATAATAGAATACAATGCTCCCTTTGATATGTTCCTTTCTAAACACCTGCAGCAATTGGAGAGACCACAAAGGTTCCTTACCAAGAAAATTCAGGATCTTCAAGATCTGTTTTACAGTATGCAGACAGACTGACATCACTGTCACTTTACTCTGTGCCATACAGACTGCTCAGAGTCAACCTGTGCCTCTCATATAGAGCAATATATGACCCAGCTTTAATGGAAATGCTGCATATTTGCAAGTCAAATGGCACACAGATCACTCACTCAAATGAATGTGACATCAACAGGGCTTTGTCTCTCAGAGGTTGCCCCACCTTGGGAACAAGCTTCCAATTCATGTTTAACAAAACCCTCATTGGCCCTATTTAAGAGTAATTTTCATGATTGGATGGGTAACGAGAAATTCACCTCGGGGGTTTCACTGTGCCCCTCTTGGACAGGAGCAATAGGTGGTGAGTTTAGTGTCTGCTTGAACCAGGCATCCTTGGGAACATGAGTTGAACTTGGCTAGTCTTGTAAGGGCCCTGGAGCCATTAGCCTAGTAACCTCCTATGATACTATGATCTGGATGACAGTATAAAAAAACTAAGAAATTTACATGATTACCTCTAAAACCACAGACCTTCCTAAGTTTGGCATGAAATATAGTATTTATAGTATCAACTGCCTGAACATCACTGTCTATATTATAGAGTATTATAGAGTACAAACAGCTGTATATTACTAATATCTTCAAAAAAAAGTGCAATAGAATAAATACCTTTGTTATAAGAGTATGTACCCTTCCAACATAAAATTATAATATGAAAGGGCAGTTTCTTAGGTGTTTCAGGCATACATTTTTTCTGTCTTTCTTTTTTTTTTTTTCTTTTCTTTTTTTTTAGGCTAATTAGCTTTTTATTCTGTTCTTAGCAAAAGTTTACTGTTATGATACATTAGAAAGGGGTGACTGGTCTGCACACATTACTTTAGAGAGTACTGTTCAGTAGTGAAATTGTATACAGTTACATCATTAAGTTCATTATTGTGATGGGGATTGCTTTTCACCTTCAATATGATGAGCTCAATAAAGTTAGTTTTAAGAAATGAAACCGTATTTGAGAATGAATATGCATTTTAGGGTGGTTTGCTTTATTCTTTGATTTCCCAACAAGTGGGCTAGAAACATGAAGAACTACGTAAAGTATGTTAACATTGAAGTGCTCAGTAAGACAACTACCAAATCTAACTGGATATATGTGCCTGTGAGAGATGCGTATAGTTGGAGGTTTGCAACAAACAACCCCATACTAGTACATCCAATTGCAGTTAAGGTCAGGGTGTCCAATGGAAAGCACACTTCTTGTGCTAACAATGCAATTTACATTTCACAGTGCAGGACATAATTTTACTATATAGAAAAATCTCTCATTTCTTAAGAGATCAGATAACTGAACATGTTAGACCTGTTAAGAACAAAGGCAAAATATATTATATAGACACAGTGAAGTTTGCAATAGATTGGATACATTTGTATTTCATGTATTATAGTTTTTTTTTTAAACCAGAGATCTGTTTAGTTTTGGAACTATGAGTTGCACTGTCAACCAAGTCACAATGCCCCTGAATATCCTAATATTAATTATTGCAATTAATTATAATTAAACTGTATTTAAAAGCAAAACCATTTGGATATTTATATTTTCAAACACATTTAATTAGTCTGCACTGTTTTTAAACTCTGAGTAATGTTTTGATTATTGGCGTTCATTCACCGCCAATCATTACTTAAGATTCATGTGATAGTTTGGAAGTACTTAATGCAATGTCATATACTTTTTTTCTTTTACTTGAAGATGTTCCATACATATTGAGAATGAAAATATGTATGTGTGTGCAGTAAGTAACTTTTCTCCAGATTTAGGGTGGATTTTTTTTGTCATAGCCATTTGTTATGTGTTCTCAAAAGGTATAATGGAAAATTTAGAAATTCATCTCATAAGTGAACCTCTTGAAGTTAATTTCTTACAATCCATTTCTCATACTAATAATCTTGTTATGATTAGAGAACCGATCATAATGCTGTATGTCATATTTATTGTGTACTGCTTTAAGATTTCATCTCTACCCCTATATTTACTGATGCGGCTGTTATTTGGCAATAATCCATACACTGTGACATTAGAAGTATGTTAATAAGTCAATATCATCCATCTACCCTTCAGTAATCATTTCAGTGAACACATTACAGTACCCAAATACAAGTTTGTAGCAAAATACCAAAATAGCCATCTTTACGTCTATCACTGAAACTAGACTAGCAAACATAAATTCAGAATTTACATCTCTGGTATTTTTCTGTTATTATCAGTTCTACATGACAGTACATGTATAAGATGATATATGCTTTATTTAGCTCAGCACTAATTATAGCAAATTAATATAACTGAAATCTTGTGGTAGAGAGGCCTCATTTACCATAATGCAAACACAATGTGCGCATTCATCTTTGAAATACTGATATAATTTTGTCTGGCAAATTTTAAAACAATAGGTATACTTCTATTGATTAGACAAACACTAAGCATGTTATAGCAAATTAATTCAACATTGTATAGAAAGTCACCTTCATAAGATTGCTGTATGTTTGACTTTGCTTATGTGTTTACTCCATTTAACAGCTAGTAAAATACAACAGCTACTCTACAGTATTACACATTTGTATTGAGAAAACATTTTTATGAAGATAGAGCCCATAAAATGCCTTTGGTAATAACACACTGCACAACCTATTACTTAATAAAAATTTCAAAGATAACTTTACATTTTATGGGAATGCCACAAAAATATTGATAAAGAAGGCTGTATTTAGCCCAATAATTACAAACTGATATATCAGCATGGTGCTGTGACCTTGTAAAGCCACATCTTCCTTTAGCTTTCAAAAGAAACCAGTAATGGCTATAAAATATTTCTCTAAGAAAGTTGCATTACTTTAATGAAAAGCCATAACTTATACTTAAAATAGAAAGAGAGTACCATTAAAACAAATCTAATATCAATAAAAAAGTCATGCTAAGACATGCATTTATTCCTTATGCACTTTTACTAGAAGTTACAAGGAACTGTTTCACAGTAAAATGCAGGCAGCAGCTTTATGCTGACTTGTAAATGACTTTCTAGACTTACTATAAACTGCTACAATTGCATTGATAAATCTTGTTCAAAGGTGTATGTGCAAACCAGAGACAAGAATGGCAGTGTCGCATGGTGTCTAGAAATTTTATTTAGTACTGCGTATGGCTGGAAGAAAAGGAAAAGCAAACTTCAGGAAAAGACAAATATCTCAACAGAAAATTAGAACTTTAGCTGCTAAAAAGGCAGGAACATTTCTTCTACATCACTCATTGCTAATTATTCAGTAATCACTCATGATGTACTTCAGTATAGTCCATCTGATATGTCAAGCTACAAAAAGTTTATTCCTCATAATTCAGTGTTCTCAACAATGAATTAACACAGCAACAGTGAATTAATACATCTAAATACGTGCAAGAGGAATAGAGATATGCAACAAATGAGAGTTAAGAGAACACATTAACTTTCAGTATAATTAAATTTTTTTTCAAGATACTATATTTATTTAATTAAATATTATATATGGAAAGCATGTCTTCCATGAAAAACACAAGTATTTATTTAGCATTTGTTTGTCAGGTTAGTCTCACTAGGCTGATGAACTCTTTTCAGGGGTAGACTCCAGGTGGTATTTCTACTACTAGGGAAAATTTGGCCAGGGCATTAGGGAATTTCCCTACTGTTTGCATAGGGTGTTACATTTGTGTGTGGCGCATCTGATGTTTCTGTTTCTGTTCCAGGTGTCTAGGTGGCTTGGAGAAACAGGGAGTAGTATGGCAGGTGTAAATGAAGTTAGCAAAGATACAGAAAAGGAGATTTCAAATACAGAGACAGCTGAGCCTTTGTATGAAAGGTAGCTAAAGAATTTGGAGGAAGCAGAGAACCTGTTTGTACTAAAGGTGATGGAGAGGAAAGATGTTGACTGAGCAGTGGCAGATTCAGGAGACATGTTCCAGCAGAGGTTGTTCGAGGAAGAAAGGGAAAGCCAGCACTGATGTATTTTTACAACCCTTCAATCTGGAGGGTTGAGGGATGATTATATAAAAGATCTTATGAATTGATATGAGCTGGAAGGTGAAGTGGCATTATTGTGGGGTGATATAATGAAAAAATACAGCAGGAAGAAGAAAAGAAAGCAGTCAAAAAATCATATGCAGGGAGGGAGAAAGAAGAGTCGAGTAAGTGAAGGAGATAAAGAAAATGTTTACAGTACAAGTAAGCAGCAAAAAAGAAAAAGCATTAGACAAGTATGAAGTATGGGACTCATGACTGTACCATTGGGCATAACTGCAAAAGAGGTAAGAGCATTTATTCCTATCAGTAAAGAGACATTTTGTGATATAATATTTGAAACTGGACATGCCATGTACATTTTTATAAATATGAACAAAAAAATAGAATGACAATAAAAGATCAGGTTTTGTGGTACCATCCTTCTATAGAGAGACAAAAAAGAGTTAACATTTCAATTCAGAACTGAAGCTAAAGCCAAAGAATTTAAAGAACATTTACTGTATTTTAAAGTGGTTATGAACTCTTCGAAAATTTACAATGAAAGAGGTTTATGGACTGGAGGATAGGAATGTTTTAAAAATGGAAAATAATAATGTGATACATATTCCCAGTGTAATTAATGTTTATGGCAACAGAGGTGTTTTGAAATATAGGGGACAGGTGATAAATGAAAATGTTTTATATGTGGCAAAACTGGCCATAATACAAAAAATGTGATTTAAAATGGAAGAAATGTGGTAACACTAAACATGCATGGTTAGAGTGTGAAAAATGTGTATATTATGTATAGTATGGATAAAGAAGCTGTACAAAATGTTGAGCTTGATAAAAATAAAGGAAAAGAACAAGAAGGACAGATTGAAGCACAAAATATAGAAATAAACATAAGAGAAGAAAAGTAAGATGAAGAAGAGAGGTCTGTGGATACAAGCAAATAAGAATATGTGAATTGGCAAACGGTAAGGAGAAAGAAAATTCCATAGGGAAAAGAGTGAAAGAAAGGAAAAGAAAGTTTAAATGTATTGTTACAAATGAAAACAAAAATATAAAGGATGAGAGGTATAACATATAAATCTCTGTTTGAAGGATGAAACTCTTAGTTTTAAAAGTTAATCATATGAAAAATGTTAAGAGAAGAATAGGAATCTTAGAACGGTGTATGCTAGTAAAATCTCATATTATTGTATTAGAGGATATTAGATTATTAACAGAAGAAGAAAGGAAGCAAACTGAAAAGCTATGGGATGGGTCTATCATTTGGAATATGGGAACAGATACTTGTTCTGGGATATGTATATTGTGTAAAAAAAAAATAAGATATTCAATGTTACCATTATTGAATTAGGATGTGTTACAGTGTTAGATGTAAGGTGGAATAGAAATGCCAATAGAATTATTGTTATATATGCATGTGTTACAAGGAAAGAAAGAGAAACATTGTTTAAAACAATTTTCAGTTACATCTGTTAATATGGATATAGGTTCATAGGTTCATAGGTAAGTAGTAGGCTATCTGTCCAAGGGCATTTATAAGCCTAGCCAGAATGTGTTGGCTTTCATCACCCCCTTAGTTTAGTTCCCTGTACCTCTGTCCAGCAGAGCCATTAGTTCCCTGTGCCACTGTCCAGCAGAGCCACTGCAGTGATCCCCGGGGTAAATTTTCTGTTTCCCATCAACCCGTCAAGGTTTCTCTTGAAGAGTGTTAGTGAGGGGCTCTGCCTGATGTATACTGGAATCCTGTTCCAAAGCATGGGGAGTCTCTGGGATAGGAATCTATCCCTCCAGCATGTCCTATTTATCACTGTGGTGAGGTTTATATCTCTAGAGCGTGTGGCTCTCTGGGATTTTTTTTTTTTTTTTTTTAGGTGGAGCATGTCCATCAGTTCTGGGTTGGACATGGCCTTGTATGTCAGGCAGAGATCACCTCTGAGTAAGCGGTATGCAACCGAGTACAGATTGAGTTTCTTTTGTCGGGCTGCATACGGCATCTGTTTGGGGCCAGTAATCCTCTTGGTGAGGTACTTTAGTGGCCTTTCCAGCTGTTGCAGGTGTATATTAATAGCAGGGCATTTTAATTGCAACTTAAGAACAGATAAGAGAAATAGTAGTGATATTAAAGTAATAAATGAAATAATGAAATGTGGTAAATTATATATATATATATATATATATATGTATATATATATATATATATATATATATATATATATATATATATATATATATATATATATATATATATATATATATATATATATATATATATATACACACTTTGGATTTATAGAAGAAGTGAAATAAAAACTGAAATTTATTATTTTTTTTTTGTTATCAGATAGTCTAAAAATAATACAGAAAGGAATAAACCATGCAGGATTTTCAGATCATATATCTATATCAATAAAAATAGATGAGAAGAGTATATACAATAGGAAACGGAATTAAAAGAATGAATGATAAACAATTAAAGCAAGAAGAGAGAAAAGAAAAGGTTAAGTTATGGAAAGATTTTATAAATATGACAATGTTCTATAAAAACTGGACAAGTTAGTACATATGTTGTAAAGAAAAATATAAAAAGTATTTCTTCTAATCTATCAAGAATAAGAGCAAAAAAGAAAAAGAAAAATATAAAACAGTAAGTCAAGCTATGTTTAGAGAATTGAATAATAAAGAAAAAAACTTTCTTTGAAAAAGAATATATAAAATGAATCAGGAAAGGATAACAAATTTATTATATAAACAAAAATATTGCTTACAAGGAAAAAATAAGAAGCAGTGCCTTGTTTAATTAAACTGAAGAAACAAAATAGGAAAATAAGGGAATTAAAGAATAAAGAAGGAAAGGAAGTAACAACACAAGACAGTATATCTGAAATTATTAATGAATATATAAACAATCATTTTGATGAAAGAAACAATTAGAAATTAAAATTATAATGTTAATAAATTAGTTAAAGAATATAATGAAAGTTTAGAAGAAAGATAATTTTGAAAGAGTAAAATAGTGTATGAAAAGACATTAAAATAAATGCTGCAACAGGGCTAGATGGTATTGAATACCATATGTATAATAAAATGGAAATATGGCAAAAACTAATATTTTTAGAGGTACTGAATGAATGGTTAGTGCTGGGAATACTAGTTGAAGAAATATTCACAGGAGTAGTAATATTCATATGGAAAAATTAGAAAAAGAGGATATAAAGAATTGGAGACCATTACTTTTAAATAACACTGATTTTAAATGCTGATGAAAATAAAAATGAAGAGGTTAGCAAATAAAATGGATGTCACTTGATCAAACAGTATTTGGTAGAAAGGGGAAACGGAAGTCAAGACATTATGGATTATAAAAGAAGTACTAGATGATATGATAAGAAGGTGGAAGCGAAGATCATGATAAGAGATTTAAGCAAGGCATTTGATAAAATACAACACAACTCTTTATGAGAAATTTTAGAAGCTTATAATATATGCAATGAAATAATACAGATAATAAAATCAGTTTAGGAGACGAATCAGGTTAGAATAAATGTGAATGGATTGATATCTGAGAAAATAAACATAGAATGTGGAAAAACACAGGGAATTTCAGATAGTAGCACCATGTTTTCTTTAGTCATGCATGTTATAGTAAAAAAAAATAATAAAATGATAGGTTTTGCAGGATATAGGATGACAGAAGATGTACATTTGCCTATAACATATGCATATGAAGATGATATTTCATTTATCACTAGAAATAAAGAAAGGATGAAAGAAACAAGTAAGGAATTAATTATTTTTATTAAAAAGATAGGTTTATACATAAATGAAGAAAAAAGCAAAGGTTTTGGTTGTGGAAAAAATATAGGAAATATAAAACTTAATGAAAAGTGGACAGTGCAGTGGTGCAACAGTAGTGTTGTTGCCTCACAGCAAGAGGTTCTCTGGTTTAATTCTTGGCTGGTGTGCCTTCTGTGTGGAGTCTGCATGTCCACCCTGTGTTCATGTGGGTTTCCTTCCACATTACAAAGACATGCATCTGGACCATTTCTCCCTGGACCTCCGCTGCAAATTGGCTTTGTTCCAAGTCGGACTTTCCCGGTTAACAAATGTTAAACAATTAAATAAATAAATAAATAATCCATGGAATTATTAAGAATAGTGTTTGGATTAGAAGAATATAAGAATAAGCAAGGGGAAAAACTGTACAAAGAAAGATGCATATTTTGGAAAACATTTTAACATATAGGAAGAAATGACAGAAGATGTAAATTTGCTATAATGTTATTATTTTTATATAGCATATATCATGGACGGAAGTAAGCCAAAAACAAAAAATATAGCTGAGTGCACAAGTCCCAGGATAAAAAACTGCCCAATCCTGGTAGGCACACTGGTGCCAGGACTGGAAAAAAATGACAGTGTAGAATTCTCAAAATCCGGAAACATTCCTACAATGGGGCCAGGCCAGGCCCAAGTGGAGGATGACTCCCTTCTTTTAGAAAAAGTAGCAGTCCACAGACATCACAAAAACTGATAGGCCAAAGAAGAGCCATAAAAACAATAGAGTGGACTATTGAGGATTAGAAAGAAATTATGTATTGTTACTATTATGAAAAAATCCCAAAATTAACAGACAGAGGATATACAAAGAGAGTAAGAGATAAATTAGAGGAAATAAAAATACTTTCACAGGAAAAGCTGTCAGACACTTCAGATAAAAAATTGCTTTCACTAACACAACAGATTTTTGAAAAACAGTATATAGATCAAGAAACTTTGATCTGCTTTGAAAAAGAAACATTTGAGGAAGTGTGAAAATGTAAACAACAAAACCTAGACATCTTTGAAAAGTATAACAAGGAAATATGGACATGGTAAAGAAAGAAAGATTTGATATGGTGCAATATTTATACAAAGGTGAAAGCCAAGTTAATTAATATAGAAAAAGCAGCCACAAAGATATTCAATGAGAAATACAGGCAAAGGCATCCAGATGTGAAAAATTTCACAATAAAAAAATAATATCACAGAGATGGAATGTGGAAAAGAAGATTAGTAAAGCAGAAGTTAAAGAAATTGAAGTTGAAGTTATGAGTTGTCTGCGGAGTGAAGGATTTAATGTAGAAAGTCTAACACAGGCTACATTACAGCATGATAGAGTGAGTCCCCAAAGTAAGTAGAAGCAGGCAGATCAGAAGACATCTGAAGAAGAAATATGGACATGAGAAAGAAAAAAAAGATTTAATATGGTGTAATAGTTATAGAAAGGACAAAGCAAAACTAACCAATACAAAAAGAGCAGCACCAAAGATATTTGAAGAAAAATACAGTCAATGGAATCCGGACATGGAAAACTTTACAATACAAAAAATAAGAAGACAAAGAAGAAAAGTAGAAAAGGAGATCAGTAATGGATAAGTTAAAGAAATAGAAACTGAGGTTATGGAGCACCTGCAAAGTGAAGGATTCAGTGTAGAAAATCTAATGCAGAAAGTACCACAACAGGATAGAGCAATGGATATCCAAATTAAGGGGAAACCAGTGGAACAGGAAGCAATTGGTCAGGTGCCATATCAGGATATTTTGGAGCCTTCCACAGGAAACCAGTATAAACATTCATTTAAAGCTAGACAGCAAGGGAAGGAACAGGAGACTGCAGAGACTTTGATGCAGTCAATGTTGAGGAGTGATAGGCCAGTGAGTTCCCATATGGCATTGCAATGGATGGCACAGGATGAAATTGAAGAGAAGGTGCCACAGGAAGATGCGATAGAACTTTCTATAGAATGCCTGCAGGAAGTGGAAAACAAAAAATGTGCCCTCAGTCGGGAGGAAAATGAACTAAGGGAAGAGTTGCTTGATTTAATGGACATAGACAGATATAATAACATTAATGAAAGAAATAGATTGCAGAAGGTCAATAAAACCCCAAAAGTCAGAAGTCTGATAAAACAAATGAACACAGTAATTAGTACTGCCCATAGAGATCTATGTGATATAACAGAAATAATCAGGATATAATACTGTGCAGCTAAATTAATAATTGATAAAGTTCTACCACAAGAACACAGGGTAGTTAGGGAAAGGAAGGGGAGAAATCTAATACTATCAAGGAAATATTGAATAGAGAAAAATATAAAGCAAGTAAGGTAAGAAGTGTCACTCTTAGAAGACTATAGAAGAGGGATAGATCATCAAAAATACTAAGAAAGATAGATGTGATAAAAGCAGTGAACAGTATTAGAACAGACCAGGATCTATCATGCACTATTGCAAATAATAAATTAAAAATGTTAGCACAGGCTGAAAAACTTCGAAGATATGCAGACAAATATAAAGAAAAAGTACAAAATAGGCAATTTAGTGATGATCCAAAAAAGTTTTATAGACTTTTCATCTTCAATTTGTTGATTATGTAAAACTGTATAGCTCATCAGATGAGGAGCTGAAAGTGCAGCTGCAGGTTGTCAAAACTTTTTCAGATTATGTTAGAATTTAATTTGGCCTTGATAAATGTGCAAAAGCAACCTTTAAAGCAAGGTAAAAGGGAAACAAGGTAAAAGGAATCGAAAGACTGCCAAAAAAAGAAGAAATAGATGTATTTTGGAGATGTATCTATGAAGATCCTGTGGAACACAACAAAGATTATAAATGGATAAAAGAAGTAAAAGAAATAATAAGAAGTTTAACGGTACAGGATATGAAATGGGATGAAGTAACAGCCAGAGAGATTGAAACAAAGTTAAGGAAAGCCTCCAACTGGAAAACCCCAGGCCCAGATGCAGTGCCTAACTTTTGGTTAAAAGTATTAACATCTTTGCATTAAGACCTAGCCATGAGTAAGAACTATTTATATGTGCACCCCGAACAGACACTAATCTGGCTAACAACAGGTAAAACACTGCTTCTACTTAAGAGTGAACCTGCAAGCTACCCAAAAATTATAGGCCAATAACTTGCCTTCTGACTATTTATAGACTATATACAAGAATTGATGCCGACAGAGTATATAGTCATTTAAAAGAAAACTCCATTGTGGCAGTAGAACAAATGGGCAATACAAGAAAATTGTATGGAAAAAAGGATAATTTGTTATTAAATAAATTAATTGTGGAGAATTGTAAAAAGGGGAAGAATCTAGGTATAGCATGGATTGACTACAAAAAAGCATTTGATAGGATCCCACATTCATGGATAAAAGACTGCTTAAAAATGTATAAGATACATCCTGCACTGATTGATTATGTTACAGTGACCATGAAACAATGGCAGACCACTTTGCAATGAAACCATGATAAAGGACAAATTATTATCCCGGGAATAAAAATTCAAAGGGGGATATTCCAGGGTGACTCTCTGTCACCATTGCTGTTCTGTTTTGCCCTTAACCCATTAAGCTCTTTACTTGTCTATAATTTGGCTCCTAGAAAACAACAAAGTCTAAAGACTCCTCATCTTCTATTTCTCAATGATTTAAAACTGTATAGTTCATCAGATGAGGAACTGAAAGCACAGCTGCAGGTTGTCAAAACTTTTTCAGATGATATTAGAATTTTATTTGGCCTTGATAAATGTGCAAAAGCAACCTTTAAAGCAGGAAATACAGCACCAGGAAAACATCAGTTTGGGACAAGAATGTGATCTAAAAGAACTTAAGCAAGATGGAGTGTATAAATACTTGGGAACTGATGAAGAATTAACAATAAAACATGAACAAATGCAAGTAAAACTTAGTAAGGAATATTTTAAATGATTTAAATTAATCCTGAAAACAGCATTGACGTCTAGGAACAAAATCCAAGCTATAAACCAAATTGCTCTTTCTGTCCTAACTTACAGTTTTGGGGTGATTGATTGGACCCAAAACGTGTTGGATATAATAGATATTAAAACAAGAAGGATGCTTCATGCTCACCAAATGATCTATAAAAATCAGTTCATACCAAGATTACATATTCCTCGTTCTGAAGGAGGGATGGGCCTCCTTGAAATTAATTACATGTACAGATCTGTAATCATGGGACTCCACACATATCTACTGACCTCATAAGACCCAAATGTAGTGAAAGTTTTGATAGATGAAGAGAATAAATCCAAGATAACTTCCCTGTTTAACCTAGCAGAAACATATTGGCATCAGGCAGGAATGGAAATCAAACCAGAAGGAGACAAAAATCAGGCAGCAACTGAATGTGTGAAAAAACAAAAGAAAGAATTTAAGGTAAAGGATCAGATGAAATGCCAAGAAATGTGGAACATGCATAAATATTGTTGCAAATATAGAAAACTTCTGGAAGAACCTCATGTTGATCAGGAATGAACTCAGGAATGGTTAAGGAGTGGTGAATTCAAACCAAGAGATGAAAGGTCATATTGGCGGCTTAAGATAGTGGGCTACGTACACACTGGTTTACAAAGTCCATTGAACATGTGAGAGAAACAGACAAATGTAAATTTTGTAAAACCATACTGGAAACAGTCGCATACCTCATTGTGGGTTGTGATGTACTAATGACAGAAGGACTGTATACTGAAAGACACAATAATATGGCGAGACTGTTGCACTGAGGATTGTGCAAACATTATGGTTTTGAAGTGGCTGAAAAGCACTGGAAACATGATCCGCAAAGCATCATAGAAAATGATGAAGTCTACATCACATGGAATCATCCATTACCAACAATTCAAAAGACAGATGCTAGAAAACCAGATATAGTGGTCCAGGAAAAGAAGACCAAAGTAGTTTTGATCATTGAAATCACCACACCCAGTGACTATAGTGTCTTGCATACAGAGAGACATAACGTTATAAAATATCAGGATCTGCAAGCAGAAATGAGAACACTGTGGAAGAAAGATACCCAAATAGTTCCAATAGTAGTAGGAGCAATGGGTCTTATAACTAAAATCTTATTTACTGCAATCTCCAAAAACATGCACGTTGTCCAACTGGCAATAAAATGTGAGGCAAGAAAATTCACTGTAATGTTTCCACAATCAAAAGACGAATCTTCACAATAAAAATTCTTTTATTTGAACACAACGTAGTGAGCGCTTTCGCCAACAGGCTTCATCAGACTATCAATGAACATAGTATTACTTTGATATAAATACTATCACTAGAAACCCTATTGGTCACCTACAACACATGGTGACCTACGTAATGGCTATAAAGTGCTCTTTCTGTAAAAAGTTGCTAATATACAATCAGCAATTAAAACTAAAAACAATAATGGTGCAATTCATTGTTTATCTAAAACTGATGATTTCTAAACACTGTCAATGCTGTCATATGTACAAAAATTATAATTATAAAAATTATAAGAGCGACCCTGTCTCATTATATAACACATATATGTTGCCAACAAAATATGAGAAACAATTACTGTCTATTATATTTTCCTTTATATGGGGTTCAAGACTGAACTAGGTTAAGAGGGGAATTTTGTATATGAAGGAAGAATAGACAGGATTAGGTTTAATCAATCCAGTAATTCAAGCAGCATCTTTGAACTTATATAGCATTATGAAAGCTTATTCAAATGTAAATAAGAATTTGACAAACAGTATTATATACTATAAATATAAAGGTTTTTGGGAAAAAGTAGAAATAAAGAAAAGGTTTAAATCTGTGATGAATGAAGAGGAAAAGCAGTATAAAAAATGATACTGTGGAAATTAAATGTGAATGACATTGAAAAGAATAGAAAAGACCGGTGCATAAATATTATGAGAACAAATATGATTGATAAGTGGAAACATTTAGACATAAAAAAGAAAGCAATAACAATGAGACATAAGTGGTATAAAAGTATGGAGACTATCAATAAGTAACCTGCCTGTTAAGGCAAATATGCCTTACAAAAGAAAACAAGATAGAATATGTATTAGTTGGGGTAAATATGAATCTGCAGAACATGCGTTTTTGACTTGTGTGATGGTAAATAAACTATAAGAAGAGTTATGTAAAATTAAATGTTAGAGGGAATTACAAAGATTGATCAAATAAACATGGATATAACTGAGTACAGTTACTATGGTGAGAAAAAAAGATAACCTGAGAAAATTGGACAAAATAATATTTTTTTTGTATCATGGACATTATGAACTGAAAGACTGAGTGAAATTAAGTGAAATGGGAAATAGACTCTAACAAAAATTTTGAAAAAATACATTTTTGGTTGTGGAAAAAGGGTGTGGGGAAGTGTTCATTAATATATCTTTATGTGATATTGTGAAAAGTTCAAATAATTGTAAATAATGTAAATATGTAAATAATTATTGCATATATATATATATATATATATATATATATATATATATATATGTGTGTGTGTGTGTGTGTATATATATATATATATATATATATATATATATATATATATATATATATGGATCTACTTTGTTCAAAAATGCTTTACATCAAACAAACAAGGTAGGTGCTCACTTCAGCGAAAGTGCATTTTAACAGAAGTGCAATTTTGCTGAATCCTAGTCACCGGATTGGCTGATTAAAAAAACGAAACACACAGAAAACATGTTTTTCAGGGGGGGAGCAAAACCCCTGCAGCCCCCATGTGGGGGGCTATGCCCCTACACACCCTACTTAAATATACCAACTCCAACATCGCACTACAGTGAGGAAAAGGGACTATTCCCATTCCCACTATATAGTGATCTCTGTACTCTGTTTTTGAAGTTTTGGTATTTCAAACAACTGGGTTCATCCAAGTGGGTTTCAAAGTACTGAAACTTCATACAAAGTAGACCTATATATATATATATATATATATATATATATATATATATATATATATATATATAATGTCTATGAATAAAAAATCCTACTCATCGTTGTTGTGGTTGGGACCCATTTTGGAGTAGCACATCCTGTTTCCATACTGGGTGCAGAGGTGGCCAGAAGAAACAAGAAGGCAGATGGAGAGAGAAGGAGCTGGTGGAGTGGTGAAAGAAATGGAGGAGAAAGCAAATATTGAGACCAAAGAATGTGTGCAGGATTCTGATGAAATGTTTCAAATAAATCTGTTTGATGGAGATAAGTCAGCAAATGATGGGTGCATAATTACAACCCTCCAGTTGGGAAGGTTGCAGGATGATTTACTTAAAGAAATGGTGGTATAGAGGGAGCCAAAAAATGAAGGAGATGTGTCATGGTGGAAACATTATGGAGAAAATACATAAGGAGGATGCAGATACAAGCCTGAAAAATAGTGTTGAGGTGGAAAAGAAAACATATGCAGAGAAAGTAAATGAAGACAAAAACAGAGTAGCAGAAGGAAGAGCAGAAGAAATGAAAAATGGAAGTACATGGTAAGGCTTCAAAGAAAAGAAGGCAATGAAATGGACAGACATGAAGCTTGTGACAATTTAATGGCTCCTTTTAGTGTAAAAGCACATGCGGTAAGACCATTTCTTCTACTTACACAGAGACATTTTGTGACATTATACTTAAGACTATTTGAATATGAAAAAAAAGACTGTAACCCATGGAACCTTTATGCGATAAAAACACTAAATAGTGAAACTGAAAAGAAAATCCATGTGTAATTTCAAACAGAGGTTGACAGAAATACATTGAAAGGACAAACTTTATATAAAGAAGTACTTGACATTGTAAAGGTTTATGACGAAAGGTGTTTATGGGCGGGTGACTGGGAATGCAATATTGTGTTAATATCAAGGAAAAAAATATATATATACCAAGCATGATAAAAGTGGAAGGGAATATGGATGCTATAAAATGCTGGGGACAAGCCAAAACATTTTTTTTTGTGGAAAAGAATGACATTTGATAAGTAACTGTAAGAGAAGAAAATATTATATCTGTGGAGAAAAGGGACATGGTGCAAAAATGTGAATTGAAATGTTATAAATGTAACAACAATGGACATTTATGCATAGATTGCAAAAATGAAATGAAAAGTAAGGAAAAAGTAAATGATCAAAGAGATGAAATTTTAGAAGTAGTGGAACTAGAAGAAAGATGAGGAAAAAATAAAGAGGACACAGAAGACAGTTCTGAAAAGAAGACATAAATTAGGAGACAGTAAAGGAAAAAGGAATGCTATTGGTAAAAGAGTAAAAGAGAAAAAGAAAATTTAAAGGGATGAGTACAAAAGAAGTATAACAGAAAAAAGAAAGGAAATAGATGAAAAATAACATATACGACTATTGATTGGGGGCTTGTATAATGGTTAAGGTGGTTGACTCACATACACAAAGTACAGTGTTTGATTCTCACCTTTGGGAATGAAATTGGCTAGGTTTAGAATGGCATATTTAAAAAACTTGCCTAGTAATTAGCTATGAACTTGTGAAACTGAGATAAAATTAAAATTTTAGAGTGCTTTGTGTACATGTGAATAATATTAAGAATATAGTACGAAGAATAGGAATTTTGGAGTTGTGTAATACATGTGATATAGATGTAATTATATTAGAAGATACACTAGTTTTAACAAATGAAGAAAGATTACAAAAACAGAAAATATGGGGAGGAAAGACAATCTGGAATTTGAAAAATGAGAGATGTTCTGGAATATCCATATTCTGCAGAAATTCTTTAATGATATTTGATGCAACTGTAACAAAAAATGGGAAGATACCATATTGGATTTAAAATGGAAAGAGCAAACATATAGAATTATAAAATATGTTTATGCTAATTGTAAAAAAGGGTAAAGCTTATTTCATCAGATTTTAGACTATATGGCGATAAATATGAATATTATAATAACAGGCGACTTTAATTGTGATTTAAGAGCCAAATGTGAAAAGAAAGGAAATATTATAAGAATAATGTTGGAATTTATAAGATTTGGTAAGTGAAAACTTTGGGATAAAAATTAATATACTGTCAAAGGGGTATGTACAGATCTGAAATAAATAATTTTATAGTATCAGAAGGTTTACTTACAGAAGAAAGGGTTGTAGTCGAAACAGGATATTCCGATCATCTTGTAATATGGCTAGAAATAAAGGAAAACAAGGAATTTATAAAAATAAGTAAATGAATGAAAAGGATAAATGAGAAAGAATGGAATGATGAAAGAAAGACATCAGTGATACATTTATGGAAAGGTCATAATACTATGAGAATATTTTATAATAATTGGTCTAAATGGTGGATGTGGTTTAAGGAAACATATAAAACTGTTTTTTTACAGTGGCAATATGATGTACAAAATGCAGAGAAAGAAAAAAATAAAGGAACATATAACAATCGATTGGAAGATATAGAAAATAATGATAGAAAGTACTTTGACAAAGAAAAAGAATTATATGAAGGAAATCAAGAAAAAGCACATGAACTGTTATACTAAAGGAGGATGGTAGTGTAATGAGAGAAATAAAAGATGTAAAAGGGGCAAGTCCCTTGCCCAGAAACTATGAACTCATTCCATTTTATAGTGTACATTGTCCGTATATATATATATATATATATATATATATATATATATATATAAAATGAAAAACGTTTTAAACGTCTAATTGATGGCAAAGATTATAAGCTTAATGCTTACAATAATTGTAATACACATAATAATGTAATATAATTGACATGACTATATGTGAGGAATGAAAGGCATATTTTGTTCATATGATTAATCATAAATTTGAGGAAAGAATAGGCAATCATCTTTCTGATATACACAGAAGAAATGTGACTAATGCACTTTACAAGTATATCGTAGATTACAAGTAAAACTCATACTTTTAGATTTATGATTTTGCACACAGTACATGAGCCTTTATGTGATGGCAATATAAAATATCAAACTGAACAAAAATAATTTAAATGGATATTATTACTAAGAGCGCATATTCTACCTGGATTAAATGGCACTGTTACTTTAAAATCTTAAAAGAACTACAAGCATGAGAGTAATTAATTTTGTTAATTAAATAATTGCACCATGGGATCTTATTTTAAACTATTTATATTGACTTTGTGTATTGTAGTGTATGCCTGATGAAGCTTATGAGTGAAAGTTTTACTTGTGTGTTAAGTTTTTACTAGATTGACGTATTATTAAATTACTTACCTGTTCTTATATTGTGGTTCTGATGATTTTTTTTTGTCATCATATGTTTAATTTTAAAATTTACTGAACTTGTTGCTTAATCTTCAATGGATATTTTGCTTTACTTTGGGCAGTTTTATGTTGAGTTTATCAAACTTGAGCAGATATGGAATTGTCCCTTCCATCAGCAATATGTTGGTATGAACATTATTGGCAATCAATGACTTGGTGGATGTACTGAGCAACCTTTTACTATTACAATTTGATGCAGAAAGAATGCCAAGTGAAGAGGATTTGTCACAAGGTACTGGTTTGTTGCTACAATATAAAAATAATTAGAATAGTTCAAGCAGTGATTGACGTTATTTAAACACAATGACAACGTTTAAGTTTTACAGTGTACCTCCAACATGAAATTGTACCTAGGGTGCTTAGTATTCTTAAAATGTCTACCTACCTTGACAAACACCCTGATTTGTTAGACCACTGGCAATTAATAAATTTGGATTGCTCATTCAAATACATGGAAATGATGAATGGAATGTTTGAGCTTATAGAACTTCAGCTCCACAAAGATGTAGAATTGCTTTATTCTGAACTCATCTCCAATAAAGAATTGAACGTACATTCTCATTTACTAGTTAAGATGCTTGACCTTATAATGGCATTTGAGAAGAGGCTCATTGAACCCAAGAAATGCAAACTTAGAAGGGATATAAATGATTTTAAACTTGATAATATTTTTGTTTGGACCAATAGGTGAATGGCACCTACATTGTATCATGAAGAGATAAATATAATTTCCATAACTTAACCAGAAATAGCTGTATACAAAACCACCACAAACACTGAAAAAAAACACACAAAAGAATTTCTGGAGCCATGAGCATTGCTGCTAAAATAACATTTACTGGTGCTTCTAGTGTCTCAGCTGTATGCCTTCAAGTTAAATGTTTTTACCGCACCAAGCAGCTTTTTAAATACAAGTGCCATCAATTAATTACAATCCAATTATATGATTATGTAGTTACCAATTATACATTAAATGGCAAATACAACTACAGTCATATTTTAATACACATTCCACCTTTAAAACATATTTACTAAGTTTTTAAAATTTAACTCACACACTCAATTTATTCAGCATTTGTTAAGCTTGTATTAAATCTTAAGATTAACTTCTAAATTAATTCCCTGGGTTGTATGGTCCCTTGCATTCAAAAAGCTGCTTTATGCTTTAAAAATTATTCATTGAATACATACAGCTGAGGTAAAAGAGGCAGCAGTAAAGGTTATCATATCAGCAACATTCACAAGTTATTTTGTGTGTGTTCTTTTTTCAACAACCAATAGTGTCTGAACAACAGCCTAGAACTATTGTTTATTCCAGTGGCTTTTCCCCTGTTAGGTGAATAACCACTACCTGTGTCACAACTGCGTCAGGGGAAGAAGAACTACTAGAACAATACTGAGGGCAAGAAGGCAAACCACTGACCTATGACTTAGCATCAAACCAGGAAGTGAACTGCACAACTGAACTGGTATATAATTTATCTAAGCATCAGCTTACTGAACATGAGCAACATATATTTAGTAAAGGTTTAACATTTACACCATCTCAATATTGTGACTTAATTGAAACGCTAGCTGAATTTAAATATTTTGTTAGAACGCTTAACTTGAATGTTTTGCATGGAATGCAGCTTGCATCTACATCCTATCCTTATAAGAGAAGTTGCATGCTTATTCCTAATAGAAATCACACTATACACTTGCTTAAAAAGACAGTTGAACATGAGATATATCAGCTATACCAGCATAAACATAATAAACTGTTTCATAATTTATCTCACTAACAGCTGTAAACATTTAAATCACTGACTGACAATATTTCAATTGTTATTAAGAGTGCAAACAAAGGAGGTGGCATAGTAGTATTAGATAAGGAATTTTGATCCAGGTGATGCATATGTTAAACAGAGAAGCTTAGAAGAAGATTGCCAGACAAGAATGGTATACAGTTATTAGATTTGGTGCACTTTTTTTACAAGAGAGGTGTTCAAATGGGTATATTGATGCTGATTTATACACATATTTGAATACTGCTTCTCCTAAGATACTGTTTATATATGGTATCCCTAAAATACACAAGTCTCTTGTTAACCCATCCCTCATGCCAATAGTTTCTGCAAGAGTCTGCGTTACAGAATTTTTGTCAAAATATCTGGATATGCAGTTGAGTTGCTAGGGGTACGTCCATCACTAATACATACACCAGTATAGATATGTTTATCTGGGAGAAACATCATATGTTAACAAAAGAGGTTAATCCTTACTTTAGTAATGTTGTATTCTATAAAGGATTTGCAGATGACCTCTTTTTGATATGGGAAGGTGCACCTAACATGTTTGAAAAATGTATTAATTATACAACAAATATCACCAACTTCTTTAAAAATCATAAGAGATTTCACCTCAATGGATATATTTTTGGACGTAACATCAACTAAGGATAGGCAGAGTAATCTGGATACCACACTATATAAAAAGAAAGTTAAGCATAACACATTTCTTCATAGAACAAGCATGCATTCCTTCTTTACTTTTAATAACATTGTTGGAAATCAAATGCCTTGTGTAGCAAAACGTAATACCAGAGAAGAAAAGATGGTTAAACAAATTAATAAAACAGCACATCAATTTATAACAAGAGGATACAATGTTTATCATGTTAATAGAATTAAAAATGAAGTTATTAATAATTGTGACACTGAGGGAAACTCTATTATCTCTAAGAATGGTATTACTCAGACCAATCATATAACACAGTTACATCAGAAGAAATGTATGCTTACTTATTATAAAAATACCATTAAAGTGATTATAATGAAATACTGGCCAGTTATTAGGTATATACCTGAATTAAGAGATGTTGTAGATAATTAACCTAATTTTGGATACAAAAGAAGTACGAATTTAAAGAACAAATTATGTTATATGGAACAACCACATAGATTTTATATATATATATATATATATATATATATATATATATATATATATATATATATACTGAAAAAAGTTTTAAATATCCTGCTAGTGACAGATATTATATGTTTAATGCTTATGGTAATTGTAATACACGCAATATAATTTATATGGCTATATATGAGGAATGCCAGGCATATTATGGTGGTATGACTAATCATGAATTTAAGGAAAGAACAGGAAATCATCTTTCTGATATACACGGAAGAAATGTGACTAATGCACTTTACAAGCATATCACAGATACAAATGAAAATTATACTTTTACATTTATGATTTTGTAAATCATGAGTCTTTATGAGATGACAATATAAAACATCAAACTGAACAAGAAGAATTTAAATGGATATTACAACTAAGAGGACATATTCTACCTGGATTAAATGACCATGTAACTTTAAAACCTCAGCTTAGTGAACTACAAGCACGAGTGTAATAAATTTCATTACTTGAATAATTGTACCATGTGATTTAATTTTAAACTTGTTATATCAACTTTGTGTATTATTGTATATGGGTGATGGAGCTTATGAGTGAAAGTTGTACTTGTGTGTTATTTAAGTTTTTACTAGACTGATGTGTTATTAATGTTCTTACCAGTTCTTATATCATGGTTATAATGATTTTTGTCATCATATTTCTACTTTAAAAATTATGCAGACTTGTTGCTTAAACCTCAATGGATATTTTGCATTAATATTTCAACTCTTTTTATGATTCCAGAGAAATTCTGAAAAACACGTTGTGCAATAAGTGTTTTCTTTCATATGGGGTTCAGGATTAAACCCAGTGAAAAGATATGTGTTGTATATGAGAGAAGATGAAGGGGGATTGGGGTTATTAAATGCAGTCATTTGTTCAGTTTCTTTAAATGTGTAGTGTATTAAAGTGGATAAAGGAAGAGAATGAGAAATTAATAGAGAAAATGTTTAAATATAAATGCAAATCATTGAAGAGATAACGAGACTTAGTAGAATTGATAAAAATTATATAAACAAAGAAATTAAAAATTATCAAGAAAAATACTAACATGAAAAATGAAAATTGATGACATAAAGAATAGGAAGATGTGATACAATAATGTGATAAAACAATATTATGTAAACCGACAGGAGGTTTTACCAGAAGAAGTGATACATACCATTAAAATAAGGAAAAAGTGGTCACTAAGATAGTAAAGTGTCAGGATTTCTTATGGAGACTGGTAATAAATAAATTACAGGTAAAGTGGAATATGCCATATAAATAGGAAGTTGAAAAAGAGCATTTATTTTGTGGGGCGTAAAAGACAACAGAGCATGTTTTCTTGAAATATAAAAGAGCGGTTAATCTCTGGAGAATGTGTGAAGAAAACTTATTTTAGAATATCAATGATGTAGACAATGTAGATATGAATATGAGTGTGTATGGATATTAGAAAAACAAGAAGATAGAATGTGACAGAAGGGTAAATAGTTTATTTTATGTCATATGGGCTATTTGGATTGAAATACTGAGTGAAAGTTTGTTTAATGGAAAAAGGATTTTGGCTGATGTATTGTGAAAAAGTAAGTTATGGTCATGGAAGGAATCAAGGTCAATTATTGATCAACAATAATGATGATTGTATATAGGAATGTATAACTATGCATCTATAAATATGTGTATTTTGTAAATACATAAATAATGTTTTGTTTGTGTTGTGTTAATTAAAAGTCACCTATTGTTTTCAATAGGTGCCTTGGTATCTTTTGCATACATCTGAGCTGCTACTGACTCAAGCAGATGGGTTCTCAGATTAATGTCTCATCAGAAGGACATCACAATCAGAAGAGCATTACTCCACTAATGCTGAGCTGCACTTTTGGCTATCCAGCTACTGTGTATGGAAATAGAACCTACTGCCTTCTTCATCAAAGGTGAGGGTCCTACCTGTTGTGCCATTATGCAAAGCTGAAATCTATTGTTTGGGAAATGTTCTTTTCTCAGAATTCATCAAATAAATCAGAAAGCTGTGAAAACCCAGAGTTCTTGTCTGCATAAAGGTTACATTTGAGGTAATTATATTAAACTGAAGTTGTTTCTCAGGACTTTCCCACACATAACGTATGAGTTTTTCATAAATGACAGTTCAAGTCCTTTTAATTGCAATTTTATTCATCCTGATTTTGTTTGCTATTTCTAGCATATTATATATATATATATATATATATATATATATATATATATATAATTACTCAAATAACCATATTAAAATTGATCTGTAATGTGGTTTTTCAGATTGCACTCAAGAGGAAAGTCTTATTTTTAGTAATTTATATATAGTAATTTGAAAGCATCATGACCATCACTGATATGGTGAATAGATTTTTTTTATTTGTGCCTTATGCCCCTCTGCCTTCTGTATTACAATTCTTTTCTTATTAGTCTTACGTCATGTATTATTTATTGATAGAATCATAGACAGCAACTCCAGTGAGAGCCAAAAAGCAGGTGGGGTAATATAAGCAAGTATAATGTCTACTTGATATCACAACCATTCATGTGCAATCAGCCTTCTAAAGCATTGACATTTAGTAGACCATCCAGCCTAGCAGACTAAGGGCCCTGTAGAAGAGGGCAACTACCAATATTGATTTCCTCACCACCTCAGCCCCCACAACTGCTGCTCTTCCAGGTCTGCAATGGTTAAATCTGAAGGCATCCTTAACTTGGGCAGCCACACTATACTTTAATTTTTTTTAGCCATAGCCTACCTTCTTGTAGCTGACATGAGGACCTATATTTCTGTAAGGGCTTCCTATGCTCATACTTGTGCATACATGTCCCCACATATTTGCATAATGAACTACAATCAGCAGTTTGGTAACACCAAGCCCATGTTTCAGTGCCTGTTTGACTTTTATCACTGGCAATCCTCTACTTGATGGTAGAAAACAGAATCAGATGTAAAACTGAACTGTTCTGAGGTAATACATCCTCAAGCATAGTATGCATATCTCACACTCAGATCTAAAACCAGACTACTCTGAGATAATACAACCTCAGGAATAGTATGTGCACTGCACACTTAGACCTAAAACACAAACTATTCTGAGGAAATACAACCTCAGGCATAGACTGTATACTCCAAAATCAGACCTACAGCACAACTCTGACGTAATGCAACCTAGGCATTTTTTGTATACCCCACACTCAGACCTACAGCCCAATGACTCTAAGGAAATATAACCTCAGGCATAGTGTGCATCCCCTATACTCAGACCTAAAACCCAACTATTCTGAAGTAATACGACCTCAGGCATATTGTGAATTCCCCACACACAGAACTACAGACCAACTACCCTGAGACAATACAACCTCAGGCACAGTATGTATATCCCACACTCATTGCTACAAAAAACAACTGCTATGTGCTAAACAACCTCAGAAATAGTATATATACATACACTCAGACCTAAAACTCAACCATTCTGACAACCTCAGGTATATATATATATATATATATATATATATATATATATATATATATATATATATATATACCTCACACTCAGACTTAAAACCCAACTACTCTGAGGTAATACCACCTCAATCATAGTTTGCATATCGCACTCTCAGACCCAAGTCCAAATATTCTGGGGTAATACAACTTCAGGCATAGTATGTATATCCCACACTCAAACCAACAGGCCAGCTACTCTGAGGTAATACAACAACCTCATATACATTATGTACACCACACACTCAGACCTAAAAAACAACTATTCTGAGGTTATACAACCTCAGACATAATCTGTATACCCCACAGTCAGAACTACAGTCCAACGAATCTGAGATAATTGAATGTCAGGCATGGGTTGTATATCCCACACTCCGACTTAAAACCCAACTAGTCTGAGGTAATACAACCTCAGGCACAGTGTGTATAACCACACTCAGATATACAGCCCAGCTATTCTGAGTAATGCAACCTCAGTCGTAGTCTGTATTCCACCATCTCAGATCTACAGCCCACAACTCTAGAGTAATGCAGCCTTAGGCATAGACTGTATACCCCTCATTCAAACTTGCAGGCCAACTACTCGGACGTAATACAACCTCAGGCATAGTATGTATGCACCACACTCAGACCTACAACCCAACTACTGTGAGGGAATGAGATGGGCAGACTAACAAAATGCAGAACAGGGATGATGTATTTTCTTAGCGATGTCCACTTTGATAAGGGATATCATTGTTCTCACACATACATTACTGTGTCTCTTATGCACAGCAGCATTTATGACTCTCTTCACAGAAGCTCTATGCTACATGACACTGTCCTATTGTCTGAGGAATGGATGCTGTCCATTAGCCATAAATGTGTCTGAACACAATGCTGCCATGAATGAAATTTTCAGACTGTTATCTACATGACTAGCTCATGTTTATACTTTGAAATCCTTAGGCAAAATCCTTATTAGCAAACTATCCTCCATGCATATGATGTCATGAAAAGAAGTATTTTCATTTCATCAAAACATGCTGTTTCAGTCAAGATGTGTTAGCTAGGAAGGTAGCATATAGATTGTGGTTGCAGGTTTGAATCTCTTGTCCTCCAATTTGTGTTTAAAGTTGTTAACATCTGTATGTAACACTGTGAAATGTCTATTGTGATTATCTAATGTTCATCATAATTTCTAGAACCTGTGCTGAGAAATATATAACAATCGTCACAAAGCAGAGAATGAATCAAAACTGGTAAAATATCACAGTTCACCTGATAGGAGCCCAATCCTTTAATAGAAAATATAATAAATTAACATGAGCACTTTCGTCTGCGAAAATACAAACTTCATCAGATAAAATCCCACTAATACTGAAAACTTTTACAAGCAAATAAGTGGAGTGGCCATGGGGGCGGCTTGCGCCCCCATTTATGCTAACTTGGTTTTATTAGAATGGGAAACTCTATACATTTTTGAGAGTGCATTCTTTGTTAAAATCAAAGCCTACTTCAGATTCTTGGATGATATTTTTGTTATTTGGGAAGGGACCCAGGAAGAGTTCGACCAATTTATGTCTCATATCAATAAATCTACCTCCTTTCTGTCCTTTACCTATCAAGCCAACAGGGAATCTATTAACTCATTCCCTCCAGTAGAGCTCTTTTGATTGTATACCTTTAACTCCCAGTGGGTGTGGCTTGAGCCATTAAAAATGAAGTTATTACCTTACACTTCAAACAAATACTCATTGACAGAAGTCAGATATCAGTACAGTTGTGTTTGCTATCATGTATGCTTCAAGATAAAATATTCTAATACCTTATATGTAGCAAGGTTTTGGAATTATTAATTCAAATATGAAGCAATATTTGATGCCTAGAGGCACAGTAGGCGATAACTGCAGAAACGCCTGGAGGCGTCACTCGGCTGTAATGAGTTAATTACCTAGATATTACACTCACCAAAACTCCTAGTGGCTTTAAATCCCAAGTATATAGAAAACCAACCTGGTGTAATAGTTATCTCCACTTTGACAGCCAACATCCTTACTTTCAGAAAAAAAGTATTATAAAAGGTCAAGCTGTCAGAGTGGCGAGGATGACATCCAATTTTGATGATCTTTCACAAGAATTCATTAACTTGGGCAAAATGTTTTGTGAAAGGGGTTACCCCAGTGAGTTAGTTGTTGAGATATTGATGGAGGTCTATCAGGGATGGGGCACACGTTTTAAACCTTTACTTGGGCATCCCAATTTGATTACGGATACATCAGAAGTTAGATCTAAAGATTTTTTGGGAACTTGTTCCATCCAACATAACAATTTTTCTTTGATTTTTAAGAGGATTTTACATGAAAATTGGTCTATACTCAAGACAAATACTGAAATAATGAAAATTGTAGGCAATAAACCTACTTTCATTCATCGAGTGGGCAATAACTTCAAGAGAACATTAGAAGGAAGGGACCACTCTTTTAGGAATACTAGAGGTACCCACCCATGTGGCAGATGTGCCCAATGTTCTTTTATTAATACTTCAAATAGCATTAACTTGAATAATGGTCTGAATAGCACAGTAAAATTTTGTAGGGGTAACTGTTACACCTCCATGGTAGTGCATTTAGCAACCTGTTGTCATTGCCCATGTTTCTACGTGGGCAAAACGGAGCGTCATTTGAAAGAAAGGATTTACGAACACAGAAATGACATAAAAATTAAAAAGGAAACGAGTGCCCTATACAAACACACCACTTCTTGTCAATTTTCTCCATCATTTAAATTTGGAATCATTGATACAGTGGATGTGGAAATTAGAGGGGGAGATCCTAAAAAGATTTTGTTGCAGAAGGAGATAAGATGGCAACTAAGATTAAAGTCCAACATCTTTCCCGGTTTAAATGAATATATCAACATTAAATCCATTTTAGCAGGAAAGGCCAATATAATTTGAATCAGTTTGAGTTCTTCTTTGAAACACAAATTCACACTCACACAGTGCATACACACATTTACACCTATATATATATATATATATATATATATATATATATATATATATATATATATATATATATAAATATATATATATTTTTTTTAACCACAGCATTTTCAATTTAAATGTTTTTTTAAATGTTGTTTTTTAATTAGGTGCATTTTAGCCTTTAGGCTTTTAGGTTTTGATGTATCAAAATGTCACTTATGCACATTGCCTTTTTAAGATTTTAAATTGATTAATTGAATGTAAAACCTTACTGGTTAATCATTTCTATATAAAGTTTTCAGTATTAGTGGGATTTTATCTGATGAAGTTTGTATTTTCGCAGACGAAAGCGCTCATGTTAATTTATTATATTTTCTATTAAAGGATTGGGCTCCTACCAGGTGAACTGCGATTTTTTACCAAATATATAACAATGTTATTTAAGCAATATATTGTTCATACATCCACTCTTATGTTTTCAGGCAAGGACGATCACAGCAGGAACTAAGACACCTGCATTGAGTGGATGCACAGGCTTGAGGAGAAGCAGGAGAGAGGTATGTGTATTAGTTTTCTTAGTTTATGAAACGAAATGCATCCTCCCCAGTTTACAGGCCTGAATTTTTCACAATAACATGTATATTGATTAGAATACAAGAATACCTCTCATGCATCAGTAAGGTAAGTGAAATAATCACATGATAGCTATGCTTACAACTGTGATTGAAATCTAAAAATATTGAACATTCATGTAGCAGTGAGCCATTGTTTCAGCACATATTTTTTAATTCTACTCATCAACCTAAATAACAGTTGGGTTGGTGTGTATGTTACACAATTGTTGAGCTAAATGTTTTGTATACAAGTCTAATTGCTTTAATTACTGCTTGTGATTAATGGTTTGTCATACTTGTAGGTATGGCTGTGTTCACCAGTGATTGATCTGTTGTACACATCTTGCCTATTTCCAGAATTAATGAGTATCTGCTGTGTCAGTGTTTGCAGACTATGTGGCATGCCCAAAAAAGATGAGGGACACAATGGGGTCCTTCTTTAATGATATGGCATGGGCTGTATGGGATATGGCATGGACTATATGAGATTCATTTACAGTGATAGCTCATGAGGTCATTCGGGAGTCTGAGCCCTCTCAGTCTGGTCTGTCTGGTCTGTATATATTGTCTGTGTGCTCCACTCATGTTATGCTGCCAATATGGTGATTGACATTTCATTGATTGGTCTGTATATGCACTCTTGTGTATGCATACCATGTATCTGTCATGCTTATGTGTTATAGTTGTGTGGCATTTTCTTCTGTTTCAATTTGTGCATGACACAGATTAACACATCACACTGTTCTCCCACATTCAACTATCCATGCATTGTAGCTGTCAACCTGCAGATAGTGCGGCAAGAGGTGGTGTATAAACATGTATTTACTTGGGTGAATGATGGACAGTATATGTTGTCCATCCTCTATCACCAGCAGTTTGATATGCTGTGGGATTGTGTTTTGCCATATCAGGTATCTCCAACAGACAGATATGTCATTCAACATGTGTTTTGGGCGGCAGTTGTCATAATGTCCCATCACCATGATGTGGTATTGTGTGTCATGGGTTGGTAATATCATGTGGGATCAAATATATGTATATCCTGTCTAGGGTCAGTCCTCCTTTTCTAACCGTGTCAAAAAGCAATGTAGTATCAATGTATACACAGTGCTACAGATAACACATTCTTTAACAGTATATTATGCCATGTTTGTTATATGTACAATTTCCACACCCATTGCATTTTGACATCAGATTACACCTTCCACAAACAGTTGTACACATTAACTGAATGTGCTTCTGTGTGCACATAGTTGGATACATACTGACATACAAATGTACTGTTGACAACAAAGCATTCACTGAGGTACTGCTGATGGGCTATTATAATGCTCACAGGACTGTTCCCTGCTCTGTAATGAGGAGAGTGGTTGAAATATACCTGTGTTTCTTTAATTTACATTTGTGAGACAGTATATGTGCATGTGCTTGTAATTCTTAGCTTGCTTAAGTATGCGTGTTGATGTAACATGATTGTACATTACTGTGTATGTGTGTTTTATACATGTCCAGTTTTGTGGACATCAGTGATCAACCTGGCCATTTGGCATACATTTTCCATTTGGTTAAATGTATTTCTGTGTGGCTTCTGTAGCACCCTGTATGCTGTGCAATGCATTTGCATTGTCAAATTGCCTTATCCTAGTTTACCCCGATGTGGGCTCAGGCTGTCCACCTGCCATCCACCTTCATGTTTTTTATAGTTTCATAGTTTAGTACTAGGCTATCTGCCCTGGGGCATTTATAAGCCTAGCCATAGTGATGTGGCTTTCGTCACCCCATGTTATTATTTTTTGCAGCTATGTTTGCCTTTGTTGTAACTAATAACCATTGCCAAGTATGATTTTGACACATTGATCATATGACAAATGTATGCCTATTGTACAGTGCAGGACTTGTGCACACATGTTGCTGGCTAATGCTTGCCATACATCCTTGTTCTCATTATACTTGTGTATTACCCAGTATAGTTTTTTCACATCCATGTGTTATATTTATTTTGCTGTACTATTACATTTTTTAAGATATTATCACATGTCATTGGTGTATGAATGTGTATCGGCCTTGCTTTCTTTCACATTCCATTTATGCCACTGACAGACATACATACACGTCTACATTTGTGTGTTGCCATTGACATGGCATATGTTTGCAACACATACATATTCTATTACATTTGGTTTTGTTGTGTACACCTACTGGTATATATATATATATAGCAGCCTTTGTTGCTTTTCAGCAGTACTTCTGTTTGGCACTGTGCTTGGTTGCTTGCCTTCACATGTATGGTCGTAGGTTTGGTTATGTTCTCTGGTGGAGTTATCTAGTTTTGTTAAACCTACATTTGCTCATCTGTGATGTTGCCTGGCTTACAGCTGCACTGCTGATGGATTAATTGCATATGTGTTTAATTATCCACTATGTACTGTGATCTACTTTATTAACCTAGAACACACATCTACAAATAGTCATACACATCTGTGATAGAGCATAGGTAGATGTGTTTTTCCTGCATTTTAGCATGGCTGGTATGCATACCCACCCTGTTTGTCAACTTTTCATTGCCCATGCTGTGCAGAGTGCCATCTATGTAACGTATCTATCCTTAGTGTTTGTTTTTTTCCATCCTTTGTCTATCTTGTGTTGTGCTATTAGTTCTAAGGGTATACCTGCTGTGATGTCCTTCTTCTCCTATTTCCCTATATTTATCTTTCTTTCTATTCTTACAGAAAGTGGGGCCTACTCTCACCAAAAAAATTGCCCAAGTCCTTTGACTTTACCTCAGATTTTTCTATTCCAACATCCCTCTTGTTTGTCCCTCTTCTTTACCCATACCCCAATCTTTTTTTCTATCTTCCACTTTGCTGGGGAGTGTGCCTTGTGTTCTCCACAAAAGTCCCTAACCCATTGTTAACAAATGTTAGCTGTACCAATGTGGCCACGATTGCCTTTTGCCATTAATTTTTTTATTAGAAAATGTACAGATTCCATTGGAATCCAAGTCCAAGCTACCATATTTTATTAATAGATGCGTTACAGAGATATTTGTATTTGTCTCTGAACTTACAAATGGCATTGCAGCTTTGAAGCAGTTATTTTATGTTGGTTGATGAATTATGGAAAGTGACATTTCTGGGTCTATTCCTGAAAATGTATGTATGTTAATAATGCCATTTGGCTTACATTGGGATAGTTGGCATTTTTTTTGGTACCATAATGCGGTCAGTTACATTCCATAGCTGTCCTTAATCTTACTGGACAGATACTTGAATCGTGATCATCTTTTCATAACTTTGTTACTGTGCAATCTGCTTGGACAACCATTTCTCATTCCTTACAGATTGCTTGCAGATTTGTTTAGTGGGCCATTGATACTGCAATAGTCCATTTTGCACTAAGATATTCTGAGTTTCTTGTAGCATATTTACATATTACAATGTTGTCTGCAACTTTAGTGCTGATATCAGTGTAATGCTCTGGATTCTGTGAGCTTTATGGAATCTGGCCCATTGACTGTGTCAGAACTGGTCAATGAGGAGGTAATATTCGAAAAATAAATCCAACATTCACTTAGTGGCTGCTTACTGTGCTGATTTTTTTATTTTTTGATTTTTTTTTGTCTTCATGCCCGGAAGTGACAGCTTACAGAAGCCATGTGTTCTACTGTGATGTATCAGCTGTGTTTTAGGAATAGTAATTATATATATTTTATTTATTTGGAATGAATTTTTCAATGTGGCAGTGTCATTATGACTAATCAAGGTATAGAAAATGCTCAGAACATGTTCATAGGTTCATAGGTTCATACTAGGCTATCTGCCCTAGGGCATTTATAAGCCTAGCCAGAGTATGTTTGGCTTTCGCCACCCATTTTAAATTAATTTTGCTATGCCCTTTTTCGAGGTTAGTATACTGTGCCTCTGTCTAACAGTGACACAAAAGTGATACCCGGGGTAAACCTATGATCTTCCATCCACTCATCAAGATTCCTCTTGAAAAGAGTCAATGAGGGACTCTGCCTAACCTGGACTGGGATTTTATTCCAGAGTGAAGGGAGCCTCTGGGTTATGAATCTGTTCCTCCAGCATGTCCTATTTATTTCAGTGCTGAGGTTCAAGTCTCTCGAGCACGTAGCTCGATGGGATTTGGATTTTCTGAGGTACAGCATGTCCCTTAATTACGGGTTGGACATGGCCTTATACATCAGGCACAGGTCACCACTGAGCAGGCGGTATGCCACTGAGTAGAGCTGGAGTTTCTTTAACCGGGCAGCATATGGCATCTGTTTGAGTCCTTTGATCCTCTTGGTGAGGTACTTTTGGGGTCTTTCCAGTTGCTGCAGGTGTTTGGTAAGGTACATCCCAAAAGGGGCATTGTACTCGATTATGGGCCTGATGAGGGATGCGTAAAGAGGCACGATGACCTCCCCTAATCTAGATGTGAATCCCTTCATGATTAGGTGGGCTATATAAAATGTTTTTCTAACCACTTTGGCCACGTGGTTGTCAAATGAGAGATTGCTATCAGCTTGGGTCCCCAGGTCCCTAATTACGTCTTCTGTACTTAATGGATTACCACCTATGTGGTAATTTGTGGGCACTTTGTTTTTGCCAAAGGGGATGACTATACACTTTTTGGCATTTAGCTTGAGGCCATGGCTCTGGCACCAGTTGTCTGTTTCTATGAGGCCCTTTTGGAGGATGCTTGTGTCGCCTGGAGAGTCGATGTCTAACTTTTCCACTGGACTTACAGAAAACAAAAATGTCACTTCCATGTTTTTTCCACAAATTCTTTAATGCTAAGTCTGAAGTCCATCATCAAGGTACTGTATTTCATTTACATCAATTGACAGATCATTTGATTTACTTCACACCATTTGCATAATAATCATTAAAATAATAACAGTAATACTACTCACAATAAAATAATATGATACTTACATTTAATGAACATGTATGTAGTAAAGATAATGGCTACCGGGAAGCTAAGTGTGCTGTTGCATCCAGACATTGGCAGTGGAAAACAAATCAACCCACTATTTCATTAATGGGCCGGATTTCATAAAGTTTAAGGAATATGGTGTAGTTCACCAAGTTCCACTGAAAAATAGTGGATAGAAAGAATGGAAAAACAGGGAAAGAGGGGGGACGAAATAGCAGGTACACACATATAACAAATATTGCAAGACTTGATAGGCAAAGGTTGGAAATAAACATGAAGCAGAGGTAATGTATGCAGACAGCACAACATGGGTGAAGGAAAACAGACAAGCCATGCAGTGCAGAACTACATATGTACCTTTGTGTTGAGATGTTGCAAACTGTGCGACTGTCGTACCTGGATGGGTATGACTGATGGTAGGTGTGTGCTGCAGGGATAGAAATTGGGATTTCAGTACACAGTGGATATTGAATCCAGTCATCAAGTAGTCTGTCAGCATTGCAAGTGAATGCCAAGCAACAGTACAAATCAGTAAATCCAGCCAAGAAAATGCAGGCGAGGACAGAGTAAAACCTCCAACACTGCATGTAAAAGACAAACAACCAAGTACAGTGCCAAAGAGCTGTTCTGTAACAAAGCAAGAATGTAGCTGCATAATACACTAATGAGTCCACATAACTCAAATACTGGCAGAAAACAATGTGTATGTCAAAAGTCATATTTTATTTATTTTACATTTGTTAACCGGGGGTGTCTGACTGAATTGAAAAGGCCCTTTTTCAGCAGAGGCCCGGGGAGAAAAGCTTCACAAAGAAAAATTACAGATACATTTAGTTAGACATGATCAGTATACACACAAATTACAAAAGGCATGTTTTTACAGTGGTATGCGGCACATCAAAAGTTACAGTGGAGAGAACAAACAAAAAAATATTAATTTAAAAATAAAGGTAATTAATAGATTTGTGGTGTACAGCTGAAATTTGGAACATAGGTAGAATACATGCATAGTACACAGGTACAGTACATAGATTGTAGATTAGCCAGTGTTTGTGAGTAAGAAAGAAAGCTATTATCAAGTACTCTAGTATGTATACCCTAGTATGTATACAGTGTTAGAGGCACAAGTATGTTGTATAAGTGTGACATGAAATGGATTAACATGACCCTATCAGAAAAAAGGTCAGTATACATACACCAGCGAGAAGGAATACTTTGTAAATGGTAAGACATTTATGGCTAATGCTAGATAAGAAATGACAGCTTAGGCATAGAAATGAAGAAAACTAATTCCTGGGAAATGCTCAACACACAAGTATAACAGGAACGATGATGGAATGCAAGCAATTGCCAGTAACTTGGGTGCATATGGCTTGCATATGCATAATGCCCAAAATGTTGGCATAAGGTAGTATTGTAAAACTGCAACTGCATGACAATCCTTATAATGTAGAGGAAGGTAAATGTATGCCATCTATATGGGCAAATATAGGGTAAGCTAAAAGGGGGAAATGGAGATGGACAGCACAGTCTAACATCAGTGAATAAATGCCAGAAATAGAAAGTAGGTACACAATAAAGCCAGAAAACTTTATCTAAGGGGACTCTCTGCACATGCATGTGTTTACCACACAGGGTAGAGTGGAAGCCCAGCAAAGCTATATTGAAGCAAATAGCAAACATATGTCGCATAGGCAGACTGCACTAGTGATGGCTGTAAGTATGTCTGTGTAAAAATGACACAAACACAGTTGTGTTCAACTGTTAAACAGCAAGATGCATAAGTAATCAAGGGAATATTTAGTATCAGATATGCATATAATCTAACATGCCAGCATAATACAACAGATCTAGCAAACACCCTTACTGAGGGGGGGGAATATATATAAATATATATATATATATATATATACATATATATATATATATATATATATATATATATATATATATATATATACATATATATATGTATGTATACACATGTATACATATACATATATACATACAGGTCTGCTTTTAAATCCCATATTACCAGAAGATCGAATGACACATGACTGACACCATAAAGCTGAATATGCACATTTCTGAAAGTTTAAAACACTGAGTAACAAAATACCGAAAACTGGAAAACAACCATAATGTACCTTTTTATTTCTTGACTTTTTGTAGGGGGCTACACCCCTGCACCCCCCACATCTCCTATAAATTAAATATACCATCTCTGAGATTGCACTCCTTTGAGGAAAAGTGAAGTCTAGTGATCGCTAAAGAACTGCCTCTTAACATTTCAGCACTGTTACACAGCACCTTTCCACTTCAACAAGATCTCCTGTATTATTATGACCAATTACTTTTTTTAACTAGTAATCACTACCTAAACAAACAATAACATCTATACCTCTACATTTACGAGTATGTTTCTACTTAAAAAAACAGCATTCTTTAACTTTAAAGCTCAGTCCTAAATCAACACATACTGTTCAATTATTACAATCGTTTTCATTTTTACACTTTAAACTTCCACAAACTTCTCCAAAGACAAAAAAACATGGAACGTCACCTCTGTCATATTTTTTTTACTTGCTTAGTACAAAACCTTAAAGGAAAAAGCACCATTAAACCACTTGCCATCTAACTTTTGTCTTACATTTCAGTATTTTAGAACACAATCTTCTAAAGATTTTGGTATTTGAATTTTTAGCTTTATGCCTCTGTCATGTGTCATTTGGGGTTCTGGTAATACGGGATTTAGAAGTAAACCCATACATACATATAGAACCTTCTATGAGTATGACTGATCAAAGGACAGTCCTGTGAACAATAGTACAGCACAAGAAAATGTAAGAACTCATAAAACAGTCCCTAATTATAAGCGTGTTTGTGTGTCAATCTTACCCCCCCCCCCGATTTACTAATCTTCCGTGCTGGACTAGTTTAGTCCTGCACGAAAGTGGTTATTTAGGAGCAAGATGGCAGCGCGCCATGCACATTAATGAAGGCACACTGCCTGAGCTGCAAATCCTACATGGAGCGTGTAAGAGTGCAGGGGGCATGTCTGAAAGCAGAGTTTTCAGAATATACTTGCCCCCACAAAGAAGAAGAGGAGAAAGGCCAAAAGAATGAGTGAGACCGCTCATAGGTGTCTGCATACTCCCAGCAACATCTCCCATGTGTACAACAGCAATAGTAAATACAAAGAAAATAAACATAACATTTTTCTTTTTACAAATCCGATTAAAGCTAACCATAGGTGCGCGGATTTGCCCATTGCTTAGCTATGGTTAATTTAGATTAAATGGCTTAAGAGGATAAAAAGGAAGATATATGCAAATGAAGCAATATAGCAATAGTGAAGTGGGCAGAGCATTTGCCTTACAAGCAGACATTCCTGGTTCGAGTCCCACTGCAGCACATTCCATTTTCCATGTCAAATCACGTTATGACCAATATTTTAGTTGCATAACCTAAATAAGATATATTTGTGAACTGGAGTATTGCATTAAATGCAGATGTGAGGTGTCACTGTCATAATGTTGCAAAGTCCACAAATAATCACATGTGCCCCATACAGTATATGTACACAGGAATCATGGATACAAATGGAAGGTAAAATTTGTAATGAATGATAAACACCATACAGCTTCCAAATCTCCCACCTTCCCAAGAACCATTAGACATTACTGTCTAAATCAGTACAGTTGTAAGTGGGAGTAAGCACTAGTAAGCAAGTGGAAGCACTATTAAGCAGTACTAAGCATATGTGAGAACTAGTAAGTGGGTTTAAGCCTGTTTGAGCTGGGGTAAGCAATGCGCACACAGGTTGAGCAATATTGAAGCTAACTCTCTGTAAGCATATTTAACCGGCGGTTAGCATTGCTTACCCTCATGCAAACCCACTCAAACCCACTTACAAATGCTTAAAAGTGCCTTAATCACTCTGTATCCAATGGCCCTTGTTCTGCCCAGCAACAAAATAAACAGCCTTGCAGGTCTTGAGACCAGGACCCTATACACTATACACTATAGTCACAGTAGTTAACCACCAAGACATCACAGCAGTACATAAGAATGAGGTATCACCAAACAAATCCTTACTATAGTAAAATCAAACTGAACATGTGAAAGGAATCAGTATACAGTAAAATATTCTATAACCCACTGCATAACAGAAATATGTGAACTGGAGTACTGAAGTACGCCCAGATGTGAGGTGTAAATGTAATAGAGTGTTGAAGCCCCCTACTAAGCACAAGGACCACATACAGTGTAGGTACACATGAATCATGGATACCAGACATATATATATATGATGTAATTAATAATAAATCAATGCCAAAAAGCAAATATAATGCAAAGTCAAATTTAAGCAATGCTAAGCATTGCACAGGCCAACTTAGGAAGTGTAAGCAATGTTTAGGCCAGATAACTCAATGTGCCCAATGGTGTACACCTTTAAACAATGCCAAACTTAGTTAAGCAGGTTTGCCCATAGCTTAGTCTTTTCAAAACCAGCCAATCACGGCAAAGTGCGGGAATTCATCCCTACTTAAACCCAACAGGTGGGAATACATCTCATAACTGGTTGTAGCTTCCCCTTGCTGGCACCATGACAGAAAGGGGAGAGAGAGTGTGCTTCCAGGAGCAGCGCTGGAGCATTCGGGAGTCCAGAGTCATGACAGGACTCCCTGTCAAAGACCATGAGCAGAGACTGCTGCAGAACCAGTACCAGGGTTACCAATATAAGCCAGAAGCCTGGGACCATCTTGCCCATGACCTCACCAGTACCACTGGCATAACCTGAACTGGTGAGCAGGTCAGGCATCACTATGTCAACCTGAAGCAGTGTAAGGGAGACCTCTTGGAGCAGTGGATCCAAGAGTCTAGGACGGCAGGGGCTGTCCCAGCTGTGTGTAAGTATCACTCCAATACATGTGTAATAATTGCCAGTTCGTGTATATTATGGATAGGTATGGCTAAATATTCCTCTTATGTCCTTCACAACAACAGCTGAGCAGGCTGCGAACCAGGAAGCCCATGGCTGTTGCCTGCAGAGGTTGCGATGCGAGGCAGGTCAGTAATACTCTTGCATGTACTGTCATTGGAAATAAATCTAAAAGCATTAGTAAGGTATTTGTCAGTATAAAACCTGTATTGTTTAAGGCAAGTACAGCATACACCAGGGAATATGGCAGGAAGAGTCTCATATAGTTTGTATGTAAATAAAAGCATAATAGCCTGACAGTAAAGGTCTAACTGCTGGACTGTATGTGTATACTCTGGTATCATATGGTAATGTAGATTTGCAATCACTTAATAGTACTGTTGTATTAAGCACTGTTACACACACTGTGCAACATAAATAAAACATGTAGGAATGTCTGTATATGACTGGTGTAATCCCCACAGGTCATTTAGTACAACTGAGAGACACATAGCGAGAAAACAGTGAAAAGGCCAACAACAAGAACCAAATAGCACATGCAACTGAGATGTGAACTGTTGTATTTTTAGCACACACATCCATGGTTCGAATCCTGGCAGTGGTAGTAGTCTGCATACAGAATCATACCCCACAACGGTACAGATATGTCCAGCATGTCCAGGAAAGTGGCCCATATCTGCTGCCAGTCACCCTGTCCCCCCAGGAAATCAGTGAGATGATCCCAGAGGTATAGGCAGCAAACAGGAAATACAACTGCTTGACACACATCTATGTGAAGAAAGCTGGCACACTAGCAACTCCTCAAAATCTTTTGAGAGTAATAATCCATGTATGTCCCATTTACACCCCCATGTTGTTAAGCTGTGAACAGAGTGTGTACAGTAACAAAGTGAGCTGTATGTGCATAATAGTAATGTGGAATCTGATACTGTGTGTGGCAACATTCAGGTAGTGCTAACAAATATTGCTCCCACAAGTCTGTCAGGTACAAACACTGTGCCCAGAAATAAAAGAATGATACCCTGTACTGGTACTGTTTACTTTGGTGTTGTATGGCATTGCGACTGATGCAGTTGCTCTGAATAGTAAGGTATTAGTCATCACTGTCGCCCACACTGTCCTACAAAATATATCTGTTTAGGAAATCCTGTATAACAGTGTTGCAATACAATGTCAGAATGTAAAACCAGAGGAGAATTATAAGACAGAAAGCAGATAGGAGATATACAGCAATATCTATATAGAACACACAACTGTGATGGGTAGAGTTTTAGTTTTAGCAGACACAGCCATGGCCTGAATCCTGAGAGTGGAAGTAGGCTGCATATAGGATCATACCACACAACGGTACAGATAAGACCAGCATGTCCAGTATATAGGCCCATATCTGCAGCCTGTCACCTTGTCCCCCTGGGAAGTCAGTGGGATGATCCCAGATGTTTAGGCAGCCAAATAGGGAATACATCTGATTGTCACACATCTATGAGAACAAACCTGTCACTCAAACAACTCCTGAAACTGTTATGAGAGTAATAAGCCAAGTATGTCCTATTTATACCTCCATGTTGTCAAGCTGTGACCAGAGTGTGTACAGTAACAGAGTGAGATGTAAGTGCATAATATTAATGTGTAATCTGGTACTTTGTGTGGCAACATTCAGGTAGTGCTAACAAACATTGCTCCCACAGGTACATTGGATATGAACACTGTGCCAAGAAATAAAAAGCTTGATTCCCTGTACCGGTACTGTTTACTCTGGTATTGTATGGAATTGTAAGTGTTGCAGTTGCTCTGAATAATAAGGTATTACTGATCACTGTCACCCACACTGTGCTACATAATATAACTGTATAGGAAATCCTGTATAAGAGTGTTGTAAGTCACTAAAGGTTGAAGAGGGCAATAGTCTATATACGTCCTGGTTCACCTGCATGTGGTCAAGACATGGCTAGAGTCTGTGCAGAAAGAGATGGATAGGTATGTGCATAACATCAACCAGGAATCTGGGGGTATGTGTAGAAACAGTTAGTGTTAACAAACATTTCCTCCACAGGTATACCAGGTAAGAGGTGTATACTGCAGGGAAAAACAGTTCATGTATAAAGATGACGACAGCCATATCACTGTCCAAACTAAGGCAATAGGGTAGTGTAGTAGTACTTGTAAGGTACAGATAACAGCACAGACTAGGAAAGTAATATGAACTACAGGAATATACTAGTTGTTAATTGACATCCCCCCCATATCTCCAACAATAAACTAAATACCCACCTCAACTGGCATGTGATGATTTCACTGTTCTGTTGGGACATATGTCCTATTGGTTGATAATTATTTAAATCTGTTTCCATGCATGTGGTATGTTAAAATACTCCAACATTGGTGGCATGGTGCCATCAATGTACCTGCATGCTGTTGTTATTAACACTGTGGTCCCATATATGCATGTGTTCTGTTTCCTATGCAACTGTTTGTATCTGGTGTCTGGGTTAATGGGACTATCTATGCATGCCGTTATACCTAACCCTGGAATGTGTTGACTATTTCTAACCCACATAAGTTTATACACCATAAACACCATAGCATGTATTGGAATGCAGGTCCCAGTGGACCCACCTGCCCCACCTCAGCTGGCCATGGCACTGGTCAACAGCATGTCTGGGGCCCAACCCGGAACCTCCTCGTCTGTTGGTCCTGCACCACCTTTGGGTGGAACTGCCTTAGGGGATAGGGCCCACACCCCTGGAAGTGGGTTCAGACAGGAAGCTGTCACCCATCGCCAGGTTCAGGTTGTGGTGCGTAGAGAGCTTGAGCAGCAGTTTGGAGATCTTCTACACCAGCTCCAGGGCTGCATGACTAGAGGGTCGGTCTGGCTCGCCGACTCAGCCCACAGCACAGCCACCATGGGTGGGGAATCTCAGTCCCACTGTTTCCACTAGGGGGCTCATGGGCTTCCTATTTCCCAACACCCCTCCCCATCAAAGTGTTTACCCCCACATGTGTCATATACCACCTCGGTATGCATCTTGTTTGTCTTGTCTGTTAACCTACCCAACCTACATCCCCAAATATACCTACTATCCCTCCCCAACATCCCACTCTCATCTAAAAAAAAAAGGCCAATCTGTTCCCCCCCAAAAAACTACCGCCCCATACATAGCTATCCATTTTGCACATGTGTCCACTGGACACATGTAATCTGGTCTAATTGGCATCACAACATATTAATGTTGTCCTCATTCCTCTCTCAGGGGTTTGAGTGTCCAAATCTACCTCCAAAGTCAGTGTATATGCACAGCTGTTGCTGTAGAAGAAATGGGCAGCGGTGGACCTTCCCTACACCCTCCTGAACATCCCTGGCTATTTTCCCTGCTGTCTTTCCCTCTTTGTGCCCCTTTTTCACCACTTTCCTATCAACCCTTTTCTTTTCCTTTTAAAGAAAGTAGCATGGGGTAAGCGGGAGTAAGCACTTTTAAGCAGCAGTAAGTGGGTTTAAGCCTGTTTGTGCATCGGGTAAGCAATGCCTACACAGGCTAAGCAAATGAGAAGCTAAATCAGTATACGAAATTGTAACCGGAAGTTAACAGTGCTTACCTCTGCGCAAACAACTGCTTAAAAGTGCCTTAATCACTCTGTATCCAATAGCCCTTGTTCTGCCCAGAAACAAAATAAACATCCTCTACAAAGCTCAAAGCCAGGACCTTGCACACCATAGCCAAAGTGATTCATCACTAAGCCATGTCAGATATACATAACCCTGATGTTTTCACAAACAAATCATCCAGCACAGTCATTCAACAGTACAGGAAATGTATTTAAACATGTAGATGTATGTGTGTGTACATATATTAATATCAAAATAGATATATACATATCTATATATATATATATATATATATATATATATATATATATATATATATATATATATATATATATATATATATATATATATATATATATATATACATACATATGCATATGTCTATAGATATATATATATATATATATGTCTATATCTATATCTATATATATATATATATATATATATATATATATATATATATATATATATATACACAGCAATATATATATATATATATAAATATTTATATATATATATATATATATATATATATATATATACATACATGTAAAAGTAAAGACACCAAAAAAGCAAACTGAGAAAAAACAAAAAAAGGATGACCAAAACCACGTATAAACAAACTCCAAAGATTTAATAATGTAAGCACTTTCGGAAAAACGGTCAATGCCTTTCCTTCATCAGACAAAGTTCCAAATACACAAATCACATGGTTCTTAAAGGATTAATTAATGATTAATTAACTACTAAATTAGCAACATTCCCACATCACTTAATGATGAGCTGGTGCTAAACAATAAAATAACAAACACCACCTACAAAAACCTACAAAAAATCTTTGCTTAAAACATTATAACACGATGATAACTACTTTTAAAAAACAGTATTATTGAATAACATTGTTGAAAATACTCTAAAAAGGAAGAACCTAAAAGCAACATTAAGTTGTTCTATAAAATACCATTAAATACAGGTTGTACTTCTATAAACTAAAATAACAAGCAAAGAGCAACCTCTATCTTTTGAGTGCTAACAGTTTAAGTAGACACTTAATAGAAAGCATTTCATTAAGACCTGGGGGAATGTATGAAGCTGTCCTAATTTGCCATTTTAGCTCCTCCACTTCTAAATTTAATTGCCAAGGACCCCCTCTTTCATCCTTAAGAACTTGATGCAATACAGAAAACCAAAAATAATGTTCAGGGAATTCACTAACATGCCTAGCCAAAGCGTTGTTATGATCCTTCTTTTCCACGGCGTACTGATGTTCATAAATATGTTTTCTGAGTTTTCTTTCAGTTTTTCCAATGTAAAACGATTTACATTTCTGACAGCAAGCACAGTATACTACCCCTTCAGAGTCACATGAGAAAAACTTCTGTACTCTGTAGTTGATGTCCCTTATTACTATCTGCCTGTCCAAACTCAGATACCTGCATTGTTTACATCTACCACATTTGGCCATTCCCTTGTTCCTATTGGAATTAGGGGTGTTGGAATATTGCAGTAGTGCCTTCAAGTTTTTGCCCCGTCTGAAAGTGATGCTAGGTCTATCACCTAAGATTTTAAATAGGGCTGAATCCTCCTGAATAACAGCCCAATTTTTATAAATAGTCTTCCTAATAAAGGGAACATCAGTGTTAAAAGTACAAAGAAATCTAGTGCAGGTGTCATGGTCCTTAATGGTTTCATTGTTAAGGCTTGCACCATTGATTTCATTACCTAACACCAAATTCTCTTCATTGTGTTTAACCAACAATGGTTTAAAGAAATCAGATTGTCTTTTACTGATGACCTCAAGGGAGATAGCCTCCAAAAGAGAGGCAGGATAACCTCTCTTTAAAAACATATTGTGTAAAAGGCTACATTCTTCTAAAAAATCATTCTCCTCTGAAACCATTCGGGCCGCTCTAACCAGTTGACCCTTAACAACTCCTTTCTTCTGGTGGTATGGATGGGAACTAGTAAAATGAAGAAAGGAGTTGGAATAAGTTGGTTTCCTGTAGATAGAGCTCTTAAATCTTTGTTCTATGATGTCCTTAGATAGCAAGATGTCTAAAAAACTTATAGAATCACTTCTTACCATGAAGGTAAATTCTAGAAAACTAGTAAGACTAGTAATAGAAGAAATAAAATCCTGCACATCAGTTGTAGATCCTTTCCATAACATAAACATGTCGTCCTGGTACCGTGTGTACCAGGTAACATTAGGTTTAAAAAGAGGGTTCTGAAAAAGCATGGTGGTTTCCCAGTGGGCAAGGACGCAGTTAGCGAAACTGCCACCACAGGGAGACCCCATAGCTATTCCTGATGTTTGCAAGTAAAAGTTCCCTTCAAACCAGAAGAAATTATTTGACAAGATCAGTTCTAATAACGTCTCAATGACATAAATCATGTTATTATCAATGCCTCTAGCATGGAGGAACTCCCTTACCCATTCGACACCCAATGTTTGAGGAATAACTGTATAGAGATCCCTTATGTCTACAGTCAAAAACAAATATTCCTCTTTAAAAGGGATAGTTTTAAGTTCCGTTAAAAAACCCCAAGAATCCTTACAGATTTGGGGTTCGTTGTCAATCAAAGGTTTAAGAATGCTGTCAACGTACTTCGCACATCCATACGTGACAGAGCCGCGACCATCAACTATTGGCCTAAAAGGAGGTTCAATGACCTTTTTATGGATTTTCGGAATACCAAAAAAGGTCGCGAATCTGGGGGCTGGCATTGTCAAAAAATTGAACAAGTCTAGGTCAATGGATCTTTCAATGAACAAGTCATCATGAATCCTTCTGATTTTGGAATATGCTTGGTTTAACTCATTGATACTAACTAATTGGTAGGAGGGGCTGTCTAGATGTGCTAGCATAGCCAAAACATAACTAAAATGGTTCATGCAAACTAGGCCCCCTCCCTTGTCCGGTTTCATTAACCGCACGTGGCAGTCTTTAAGGAGTTTAATGAATTCCCATTCGTCTTTTCGAATATTGCTTGTCACTTCACTAAAACCCACCTTTTTATTAAAATTCCTAATGTGAAAAGATCTAAGGTCTAACTCACACATTTTGTCAAAAGCAACAATATTAGGATGCAAAGGTGGGTTAAACACACTGGAAACCCTTAAGGGCTCAGAACAAGACAAATGTGAACTGAAAAATACATTAAAGTTAATCTTCCGGACAAACAATTTGAGGTCCATAATGGTAGTTACTAAGTCCATCCTGGCATCAGGAACAAAATTCAAACCCAAGGAAAAAAAGTCAATAATGTCTTTGGGAAAACAAATACCAGAATAGTTAAAAATAAAAAAATCCCCTGCTGAGTTGGTTAAAACTTGAGGTGCAAGGGATATATTATGGGTTATCTTCTGCGTTGGTTCCTTCTCTTCCGAGGGTGACGTTGATTGAGTGCCCTCGGGTTGTTGGAACCATTGGTCTGACGCCCCTGAAAACCCTGAGGTTCATGTTGGTAAATGTCAGAACCCAAATTGTTTTCCTCACCAAAATTGTTCCTATATGCCTCTTGCTGGTTATAGTTGCTGTTATTCCCGCTTTGTGCTCGGTCAATGTTGGAAAAATTACCGTTGCCCTGATTTTTAATGTGCTCGCTCCTTCTCGGCTCCTGAGGTACATTAACCACACCAGTTTCGGAGCCAGATGGTTCATTGTCTATTAAAGAGCCATTAGAGTCAGGGCAATGGTTACCATTAGATGAAAAAAACCAAAGGGGGGGCAGGGTAGGCAGTCCCAGAGTTATATTGTTGTATGTCTCTAGCGATTTTCTTACGCTTAGCCCCAGACAGCTTCAAAATAGTAGCATCAATACTTGAAAAGACCCTTAAATATTCGTATTTGTAGCGTAAAAAGTCAGCACTAGAAGTAATGTCTTTTTCAAGGATCTCTAGTTCCGTTCTAAGTGTCACAACATCATTTTTATAGTTTTTAATAAGCGCCTTCATAAATTCAAATCCCTGCTTATTAAATATTTAATGGTATTTTATAAAACAACTTAATGTTGCTTTTAGGTTGTTCTTCCTTTTTAGAGTATTTTCAACTATGTTATTCAATAATGTATTCACTTTAGTGCAATATAGGTTTTTTAAAAGTATTTATCATCGTGTTATAATGTTTTAAGCAAAGATTTTTTGTAGGTTTTTGTAGGTGGTTGTTGTTATTTTATTGTTTAGCACTAGCTCATCATTAAGTGATGTGGGAATGTTGCTAATTTAGTAGTTAATTAATCATTTATTAATCCTTTAAGAACCATGTGATTTGTGTATTTGGAACTTTGTCTGATGAAGGAAAGGCATTGACCGTTTTTCCGAAAGCGCTTACATCATTAAATCTTTGGAGTTTGTTTATACGTGGTTTTGGTCATCCTTTTTTTGTTTTTTATATACATACATGTAAGCAGATATATATATCTGTATATGTATATACAGACATACATTTGTAGATAAAAATGGGAGCATAACAACAACATGTATGTCCACATGCACTGTTAATGGGGTTGAGGGGGCCCAAACAACATACGTCCTGTATGAAGAGGTATCACCCCCCCCCCCCCACAGCCAAACATGTCTGCCCTGTAATACACTACCAACTGTTGCAGATCCCTTAACTAGGACCTGACACAAAATGGGCACAAGATGTTAACAGTACTCCAACCCACCTGTATGATGTCAGGCTGGTATCAGTAACATATCATGCAGTATAGTCTGGCTACCATAAGGAATGTATAATGTGGAAGCAATCAACATCCCTAGGATACATATACACAGACACATATATGCAGATACAGATATACATATATATATATATATATATAAATATATATATATATATATATATATATACATATATGTGTGTATAGGAAGATACATATGTAGAATGTGCACACAATACAGAACAGCCACTATTCCTACAGTTACCACCTTACCAACTGGACACTGTAGGAGCAACCCATACAAATGACAATCGTTGCCTGCAACATATACCCACAGAAAGGTCAAAGGATATAACACCACACACAGGTTTGCATACATGGGAAAGCTTTATTTGTGTACTATTAGAGTTGTATATGCCATGTCATATAGCTGTTTAGACACCAACATCCATATAAACAGAATAATGCAACTATGAAGCAGTTATACTAATAGAGTACTCTGGAAAGATTTACATATGGTGCTGTCCAGGCCAAGGCCTTCAAGTAGTACAATAGTAAAGACAGACTTGGCCACAGGATACCAAACAATCAACAGTAAGTAATGCAGATGTATAGTCCAGCACCCTCTATCTATATTCTGTACACAATCCCTAGGGGGTAAAGACCTCAGCTGACATAATGGGATGTAACTGTTACATAACAAGGCATAACTGACACCATCAAAATCACACTGACAAACAGAACAGTCTGTATGTCAGGAGGCGGTAGGCCTGCATTTACCCAAGGTGAATTGTATAGTAACGTACATCCAGATACCTTAAGGCAGCTTAGCCCTGATACCCCCACATGTTGTAACAGCCTAGGTTAGTTATGGTGCATTCCCCCAGACTCAATAATACCGGGCCGTATACCACTGTTACATACATTGGCCTCTAGAGTGCATAAGGACACACATGTATTGTGTAGGTGAAGCTCACACATATATGGACCCAACCCCACAGTATGTGTGGGGGACACAACAGCAGTGGACTGATGGCAGGAATGGAAGCATGACATACTCACAGCCCACTACATAACAACCCTTGACAGCATGTAATATGGACAAAGCCTGGTATGTCGCTTGAGGACAGAGGCTGGAACACAGGCCCATATGTGTAAAACTGTTGTCATACACTAAGCAAGTCACTGGTGTTACAGGAGAGTCTGCAACATACCCTTAGTCAGGAATATGAACTTAGAAACAGAAATGGATGTAGCCATGTACTGATAGCACTCAACACACACACTGCCAGTGATATATCTGACACAGGACCTGTGTGGTGGACAGATAAAACATAATAGGCACACCTCTGGCCATCAAGAGGATAGGCCTGCAGTTGAGAGCTATGCAGACAGACTGTATTCCAATTTAAACTATATGTACACACAAACCCTGTAACACCGGTGCTATACAATGCATACAACAACACTACTCACACTCTGTCTGTAGTTCTGGAACCTCCTACAGATATGTAGCTGGCCTGAGTGTGCAGGTTCACCTGTAAGAAGTTTTGCTACCTGCTATCTGTAACACTACTGCCCACAAACAGGAAGGATGTCCATCATACAGGAAAGGTAAAGGGACCATGCCCACAAGATGTAGGGATTTATAGTAGTTGGTTGCCATGACAGTGGTAATTGGAATTATTACACAGCATGCTGCATACAGGTAGTAAGTGAAGGACAGTGACTGGTGCAGAAGCCATCACCTTATCATGTGCACCACATACAAATTCCATGCTGCAATCTAGGCAAAGAAGCTCATTCCATTATTGAAGAGAGACTGAGAGAGGGAGATAGAGAGAGAGAGAGAGAGAGTGTATAAGGCACAGTAAAAAAAAAAAAAGAAAACCATCCAGAAGAGTCTGCATTTCCAGAACAGGCATGTGAATTATACATGTATGTAACTGACCTTAGTACTTGGTCCACAATATTGGGATAGATGATGTGGAATGATTTATATGTGCCTTCAGGTGCTGTTGTTGTAATGATGCTCAGCTGAACAACTGCTAAGGACAATAGAGTCCGTCCCTGTGGGTACTGGGCCATACCCATCGACTGTGCAGAGCAGCAATGACTGATAAGATGTAACCCATCATAGTGCGTGTTGTGTAATGGGAAGTATGTATATTATGAGACCAATAGCTGGTGGTGGAAGTAATGCCATTATGATAGACACGTGGGTTCCACAGCCCACCTCTTGCAGCATTCTCATGTTAACCTGTATTGTAGCATGCAGGAATGCCATATGTGTGTAATAGGATTACCTGCAATCTGGCCCTACATATACCTCCCCAATGTCAGGCTGTGTCCATATGTGACCTATACAACCACACTCCTTATCTCTCCTTCTTACTCCACAATTTTCAACAACTATTATCTAAATGTACCAGCAATTCTGCTCTCAATAAATTGCTTCAGGAAACCAAGTAGTAAACCACAATTATTTATTCTAGTGCTGCATTGTAACCACCTTCAAGGAATAACACAAGTACAAAAAAGCACACCCTGTTTATGCATTCTTAAATTACATTCAGTTAATTAATCAATTAATATATTTAAAATCATTCACTTAAAACAAGCATTTCCAGTTTAACTCATTATTTAAACCCCTAGGTATCAAATGTTATACTTTAAAATGTATATACTTTCTTTGTACATCAGTTTTTGTTTTAATACATTCTCATTATTCTAAATACATTTCATTTTTTTTCTAAAATAGTGCCATGCAACAAACGTTCATCACTATTGTGGTGTATTTTAAAATGTGAAGCTATTATTTTCTGTTCTTTTTGATTCTTCACTTCCCTCAAGTGTTCTATAAATCTAGTCCTAAACTTCCTCTTAGTTTCCACTATATAATACAGTTCACAGGGACATTTTAATACATATATTACCCTTTACTCTCAGATGTATATGTCCCCCTAGATGCAAATTTAACACCATTCACATTATCAACTGTATTAATAATATGTGAACATACACTACACTTATTACATCAAAAAGTACCGTATTGTAATAAAGGCCTGCCAATATTTTCTTTTGGTCTAACAAAAGTAGAACCACCATGTCCCTTATATTTTTGCCTCTCTTAAATGAAAGAAGGGTTTCTTTGGTAAAATAGTGGACAAAAACTTATCCTGCATCAAATATTCCCAATAATATCTGATCATATCAACCCGAAGAACATAGGAGGGAGTTTTTGGAGTGAAGATGACCAAAATCAACACCAGCAGAGCCAGAAAGGGGGCAGAAACTACACTTATAATGAATTCTACACAAACGAGAATCAGAGAAGGGACTATAAATACAGGCAGGGTAATAGACAACAATATAGCAAAAAATGTAGATGATAGCATAACTAAGGTATGTACTGAAGCTAATATTATATTGAGTTTGTCTAATTGTAACTTGACTGAAGAACAGGTTACAGTTTTAGACTATGGCCTTAAGTTTTCTCTTACAGTCATATCGAGGGCCTATGTAGTAAAGCAAGAAAATGTTAGGTTTATTCATAAATTGCATTTGAAATGTTACTTTGCCATGCAAAGAAATGATGTTAGTGTGGAAGTTAATAGTGATATAAAAATATTTAGTGATTTAGAAGAACGTTTTTATTCATGTCAGGATGAAATGGAAGAAATGAATGTTAACCTGGGGAATAATGAGTTAAATACATATTGCAAAGTGGATGTTTCTGGTATTCCTGAATTTAATAGGTTTATCCCTCCCTTTGACAACATTCATGTTAAACAGTGTGGTACCATGATAGGCTTTGAGGGTGATAATATATGTGAGGACATTTTGAAAAATAAAAGGAATATTAAATATAATTTAACTTTTAAAAAATGGCAAGCATTAAAGGAACTACAAACTAAGAAGGATTTAATAATCAAACTAGCCAATGAAGGCAGTATAATAGTAGTGATGAATGTAATCCAATATTATAAAATGTGCATGGAACACCTAGAAAATGAAGTTTATGAGAAATGTACAACAGAGGTGTATGAACAGGCCTTAATTAAATTTGAAATAATGCTGGATAAATATGTTAGGTTAGGCTATTTCCACTGCAAAAGATGTAAAGAACAAGCTGTTTGATAGAAATAGTGAGAAAACAGAAGCAGCAAAACAAACTAAATAAATAAAAATGCTGGCAGGCAGAGTTTCACATGCACAAATCACTCAGGTGATGATAAACCAAAGGTGTATTTAATGATAAAAAGACACAAGAAAAACAAGTAAAATGTGAGTGCTTTCATTAAACAAGTGTTAACTTCATCAGACCTAAGGTCTGATGAATTTAACACTTGTTTAACAAAAGCGCTCACATTTTATTTGTTTTTCTTGTGGATTTTTATCATTAAATACACCTTTGGTTTATCATCACCTGAGTGATTTGTGCCTGTGAAACTCTGTCTGCCAGCATTTTTATTTAGAAATAGTGAGAACGCTATACTTTTTTGCCTACCAAAGGTACACAAAAGTTTAAATGATCCTCCAGGTAGACCAATAATTGCACCATACAATTATTTCCTTCATAATATGGGTATAACATTACATAGTATACTACTACTACCATATGTTCAAAAATCTTCTGTATACATACAGGATAGTTCTGATTTCCTTAAAAAAATATCCCCACTTGTATGGAATAAAAAGAAGTATTGGTTGGTACTTGATGTGAAAAGTTTATACACTTCGATTAAACACGAAGATGGATTGAAGGCTATTGAATATTTTTAGGTGACACTCCCTTTACATATTTTGTTATAGAAATATTTGAATTTTGTTTAAAAACGAATTATTTTTATTTTGACAATCAAATGTATAGGCAGAAGCAGAGTATGGCAATGGGGGCAGTATTTGCCCCTATGTATGCCAACATGTTTATATAATTTTTTGAAGTTACATTTTTATGGAAGTTAGATTTTATGAAAAAATATGTTAATTTTTATTTTCATTATATGGATTATTTAACTTTTGTTTGTGAGGACGGTTGGAATGAGGTAGAGAGGTTTGTAAATGACCTACATAAGAATCCATTCGTCCTTTCGTTTGATGGTTTACAGAAAGGAGGGAAAGTGGTTTACTTGGATTTGATTCTAGAAGGTAAAGAAAATGGTAGTCACAACTAATATACATAGGAAGTTTGAGGATGGTAGCCAATATCTTTTTGCAACTAGTTGTTACCCCCCCCCCATGTAATGGATACCCTGCCATATGCAGAACTGGTAAGGTTATCCAAGTTATGTAGCGATTAAACTAATTTGGAACGAGAAATGGGGCAAACAATGGACATGTTTAGGAGGAGGGGATACAATTTAAAGTCCATAGAGGCAGCTCGGAAAAAAGTACTAGAAGGAAGGGACATAAGTAAAAAGGGAAAATAATGACAATGGACTATCAAAGTAATGTACTGAGGGATCAAAAAGTGAAGGATTCTATATATTATATCTGTTTATAATATTAAGAGTAGGGCACTGGTTGATATGATCAAATATTATTGGGAATATTTGATGCAGGATAAGTTTTTGTCCACTATTTCATCAAAGAAACCCTTCTTTTAATTTAAGAGAGGCAAAAATATAAGGGACATGGTCGTTCATGGTACTTTTGTTAGACCAAAAGAAAATATTGGCAGGCCTTTATTACAATACGGTACTTTTTGATGTAATAAGTGTAGTGTATGTTCACATATTATTAATACAGTTGATAATGTGAATGGTGTTAAATTTGCGTCTAGGGGGACATATACATGTGAGAGTAAAGGGGTAATATATGTACTGAAATGTCCCTGTGAACTGTATTATATAGGGGAAACTAAGATGAAGTTTAGGACTAGATTTATGGAACACTTAAGGGATGTGAAGAATCAAAAAGAAGAGAAAATAATAGCTTCACATTTTAAAATACACCACAATAGTGATGAACGTTTGTTGCATGGCACTATTTTAGAAAAAATTAAATGTATTTAGAATAATGAGAATGTATTAAAACAAAAACTGATGTACAAAGAAAGAATATACATTTTAAAGTATAAAATTTGATACCTAGGGGTTTAAATAATGAGTTAAACTGGAAATGCTTGCTTTAAGTGAATGATTTTAAATATATTAATTTATTACTTAATTGAATATAATTTAAGAATGTATAAAAAGGGTGTGTTTTTTGTACTTGTGTTATTTCTTGAAGGTGGTTACACCAAGGTGCTAGAATAAATAATTGTGTTTTACTATATATATATATATATATATATATATATATATATATATATATATATATATATATATGTATGTATATATATATATCTACACATATATAGATATATACCTATATGCACATCTACATATATACAAACACACACAAAAAACATGTATGTATGTAAATATATATCCCCTATATTACTACCACAGTGCTGCATGCTATGTGTGAGGAAACAGCACACATAGCAATACACACAGACATCTACAGCTCTCAGTGTGTGCAACATGGGCAGGTATGTCACATGTGAACCCATTGTTAGGACCATATTGCCCTTGTCTGTGAAGTATGGAATGGGAATATGGTGATGTGTGGCAGGTATAGTTGTGGAGGTGGTCAGGGTTGGCTCCATGCTTGGTTGGTCCTCTCTTATTTAGCATCTTTATTAATAACTTTCACACCACTCTCCCACAATGCTCAGTAATCCAGTATGCTGATTACTCTGCAATAATATACACTGCAAATTCTAGCTCTGAACCCCAGAAAATTACCCAGAATGCCCTCACATCTACTGAATCTTGGATGGTTAACAATCATCTTGCCCTAAATCCAAAAAAAAAAACTAAACTAGTAATTTTTACTCTTAAAAAAAAACACTCCATTTGATAAAAAACTCTTTACTATAGAATCCCAAGACAATACCACTATAGAAGTTGTCCCACATACTAAATTACTAGGCATTATTATAGATGAAAACCTTAGCTTTGGCATACACATAAACAGTAACATCAAAAAAAACACACCAAAAGCTTGGTATGCTCTACAGGCATCAACACTTTCTTAGCCTCTCTACTAGACAACCCTTGTAACTACATTTTTATTACCCTCTCTCCTTTATGGTGCCCCTCTCCTCACTAATATCCAAAATTCTACAAAATCCAAACTTGCTATGTGTTACAACAGAATAGCAAAACATTCCACCAAGGCTAAATTCTCATCCCATCACTGTAAGTCACTGAAACAATTAGGGTGGCTGGAACTCCCTACCATCTCTCATTCACCCAACTAACTACTGTGCACAAAATAATCTACAGACCCACAGACTGTCCTGCTCTCTCAACTCTACTTGCCAAATACCATCCCAGCAGGCATCTAAGATCTGAAAATCATCTACTTCTAAAAGTAGATAAGCCTACCTTACCTGCTGGTCAACTCCTCTATTCCTTCACTGTTGCCAAACTATGCAACTCACTTCCACCTTCTATAAGAAACACAGGCAGAACCACCACCTTCAACCAAATACTGAAAAATCATCTCAACTCTTCCTGGCTATGTTCCTGCTCTATAACCTAACCTCTTCACTCTCCTTATATGATTGCAAAACTCATATGTCTTTTGCCACTAGTGACTGATGACACTTTCTCCATATTTATTTTTTATCTTCACTTGTTGATACTGGTACAATAATACTGTTTAATATATCTCTGTTTATACCGCTCTGATTGAATTCATTGAATTCTGCTTTAATGTATATTTTCTGTATATATTACTGTAATCAAACAAACTAGATTCTTGCTTTTATGTATATATTCTGTATATGTTACTATATTTACTATCTGCAACACTGTTTCTACTTCTGCACTAATTAATGTTTATATTTTTTCTGTATCTCGTTGGAGCTTTTCTCCACGGGCCTCCATTGAAAATAGACTCTTTTAGGACAGGTGGACTTTCCCGATAAACAGATGCAATAAAATAAATAAATAAATAAATAAACATAGAGGACAGCCTACAGGGGTGGTATGTGACACATGTAGTGGGTAAACACCCTGGATGGTGTGTATGGTCTGTGATGTGGACGCCCCGTGGGTCCCAATATGGACACAATGGCAACAAACCCCCCACCCAATGCTACTCACAACAGTCCACATCCTGAAGGTTCCTGGCCTGGAGGCTGAGCAGGAGGAACATGTGGGTCTGCTGAATGTGTACTGGGTGCCTCAAGGTGATGCAGCACATCCCATATGTGTCTGTGGATCCCGTTATGGAACAGATCCTGGACCTGCCCTCAGGGGACAGGAACATGTCTGCGTGTGCCCCTGCGGGGGACAACATCCTCTGGATTGGTTCCACCTGACAGTATTGCTGAATCAGTACATGAGAAGGCCCCAGGGTGGGGCACTCATGTGATGTGGCCTGGTAACATGGGCAGATGAGTTTGGAGAGGTGGTTCTGCTGGCCAGTAGTACATATACATGCTATTGTGTCACTGTTATAGAACATATGTTGGTAGTAATAGTCTACACAATCCCAGAACATGTCCAACAGCATGCATAGATAGCCGCAATAACACAGTATGTCAGATGTGCAGCACACACATAGCAAGCATACCACAGGCATATATGGAACCATTGTGGCCCTGATAATGGTATGCAGGTGAATAGTCTGTAACAGCCTAGCAATTATATTGTCCACACAGGGAACATGGCTACAAACACATTGCACAAAGCGTGGTACAGTACAATATCTGCCCCACTGGTAGGTATGCTGTAGCCATACCTATTGAGTTGTGTGTACAGTTTGTTGTCACTGATATGGTGGGGGGATGACAGTGATGTGCATTAAGAACTGTGGTAACCTTGCTGCATGACTTGCTCACACCTGTGTCCTTCTTTATGTCTGCCAGGCACAATGTCTCATGGAAGGCTGCCAGCCTACACAGCAGCAGAAAATGAAATATTGTTGAATGGACTCTTACAGCACTATGTAACCTTGCTTGGCTGGGCTGTCCACGATCAGCAGTAGTGGACCGCCCTGTGGAATGACCTAGTCCAAAGGGTCAATGATGTCGGACTGCACAACCGCTGTTATGAGCAGTTCCGGCATCATTATTCTGACCTGCTTCACGATGCCCGTTGGCATGCTGCTGCAGTCTGGGTGATCACCTCACCACGAGGGGCATGCCATCCATCCCCTTCTGACACGTGTGGAGGAGTTCCTGGCCAGCCTTGTGGCACCTGCTCATCTGGTCAGCCACCAACTGCTGGACACCTTTGTGGAGGTGGGTGCCACCCACACACCAGCCAAGGAGGGTGCAGGTAAGGTCACAGGGCACATCCATAGACCACTGTTGCATATACATCTGCATTGGTACAGGTAGATCATGCATATCTGACATGTCATAGATATAGTTTGTTGCAGCATAGTAGTGATAAACAGATGTCCATATGTGGTAATATTGTGGAAATGTACTGTTGATGTATTTTAATACTGCACCCACCCTGTAGCAATGCCACAGTTGTGGCCACTAACTTTGCTTCTCTCACACTCTTATGTAGGTCCATCTGGGACACCACCAAGGCAGCAGCCTGTAGCTGGTGAGTATGGTTTATGTAGATGCTTGCCAATACACCGGGCATGTAATGGCAATGGCATATTCCATGCACACATCTAACACACCTACCCAGAATGCATGCTGTACATGTGCATGTATTGTTGCTGTGAAATGCATGGCATCACAGGGGTGACCATGATGGGGTACTGGAAGAGTATGTCAGACACCTGCATGATAACTAACATCCTGTCTTTGTGGAATGCATCCACAGGGAGTAACATAATGGTGGGAGACATGGCCTACAGTAGGGACATGTTTGGAACAACACCCATATACAGTGCAACACCACTGTATATACCTGTAGGACAATGGCAACTGCTGTAGAGATACACTATAGCATACAGCATTACAGTAGTCCACATTATCAGCTGGGACTAGGCAGTAACATGTGGCGTTCAGTGTGTGGGACACTGCAAAATGACACACATGTGTAGAGCTTACTTATCATGCATCTGCAAAAAGGCTGAAGGAGGGGGGAGGGGTGTCAGCATAACACACCAGTGCACTGCAGCAGGGATCCTAAGGATGCTAAGCATGGCTGTATCTGCACATAGTCAGATTCAGGACATGTGGCAGCTGTAACCCTACCCCCACAGCAATAGTAACAGCAGTCTGTGAACAGCAAGGGATGTGCACATGAGTAGACCTTGCAATCATGTGTAGGGCAGACTGAACATACACTGGCAAATGCAGATGGCCCATGCTTGTATACCACTGTTAGGAGTAGTACACACAACAAGAGGTGCAACAAGCCATCATGATTAGGTATGCACACATATGCCCATATGGTGTGTATGCATCACGGTCAGCATCCACACACCGTACACATTCCGTAGACACCGCATGTGAAAGTGCAGGACATATGTCACATATCAGGTCCATGTACTGTTAAGATATGCGGTGATGTGGTCCCATGGCAGATCAAGGATGGGTGCATCATATCAATAAGGGTGTGTACACCCCCCATAGCCTGATGGTTGTCAGGGTAAGAGTATTGGATTGGTCATACATGGTCCGTTGATGTTGAGAGCTGTGAATCAGACATCAGACATTCACAAATGACATCTGTCCACATATCATCCCAGGTAAATGTTGCGGGAAAACATAGGGGCTGTGAGCATTACAACTGACATAACTGACACAGTAGTACACATTCAGCAATGGGCTGTACACCTGTGAGGTGTAGTGCACAGTAAATGGCAGGGTGCAGAACAGGTGCACAGCAATACTGTGTACATGGGTGCAGTGGTATCCAGGGGAAGAAACTTCACCTAGTGACACAGCACATCCATCACACACATGTATAGTGTTGCTAGCATGGATTGACTATAGCTGCACTGCATGCTGTTGGGTACCATATATTATGCATGTTGACAGAGGGGTAATAGGAGGACTGTGTGTACTATCTTTGTGCAACTTCACCTGTATGTGTGTGAGTGCGTCCTGGTCAGTAATTAGTTTGTCTGTAGGGTCACTCTGGTGAAGTGGAGGGAGGTTGATGCATGTAGGATGTGTGTGCACATGTGTGTGTGTTTGTGTGGCTGGCCATTTATGCACATGTGTGATTGTGGGGTGTTCATACAGCAGTACCTCCCTCTGGGATCATGCAGTACATGGACATGGACCTCCACATTACACACCAGGAATACTTGCCATGTGTGTAATCACAGGACAACTGATAGTATAATATGGTCTGTAGCATGAAACAGGCATTGAGAGGGGAGGTAGACACTAGGTACACCCTTAATATCACATTCAGCAGAGTGGTCACCTACAACCCACATATGCAGCACTACATATGCATTGTAGAAGTACTAGCCAACACCAGGGAGTGTATCCAAATATTACAGTTGTCACATGATAGGCTGATTGAGCAGCATATCTGGCATGTACTGAGCATTACATAAAAATGATGCACCAGTGCATGATATTATGGATAGAAAGTAGTAGCCCACACATATAGGGGCCATGCTCATGATGTCCAGACATACACAGGGTGAACACCGAATGACAGCAGTGAAGCCATCTAAAACCACTATATATAGGTCAGGCAGGTAATGTAGCAGCAGGTCTTGTGTTGTGTTCACTTGTGTAGGCATTTAGATGACTGATATGTTAATGAGTGGTATCAATGTGTGTATGTTACCAAATGTGATGCAGGATGGGGTATACATGGACATATACGTTTGACTGTCTGTAAAGTCACTAACAGGTCAGTATTACAGTGTTTTGTCTGTGTGTGTGTGTGTGTGTGTGTGTGTGTGTGTACTGTTAGGCAATGCTGTACAGGTTTTAAAGTGCGTTTATTTTTTTCCCCCACAGGTGGCGAGGTGAGTCAGGGTCTCTCCTGCATGCAATCTGATGTTGGTGTCCATACAGACACCGAAGATGATGATAGTACTGTTGAGGCACAGGTGGGGTTGTCAGGGGCCGACATTGTGCCATAATTTGACATCCCCCTTTTAGCCACCCCAACCCCACACACAGTTTCTGGGCCTATACCTACCCCATCACCAGTGGCCACAGGGGAGGGACAGCTGTCGTTTGGTGGCAATGCACAGGAAAGTGTGGTAACCATGCCTACTGCGGCTGGTCACAGCAGGCATAGCTGGATGTCTGACAGGGCACCACATAGGCAGATGTCCCAGGGTGCTCATGGTAGGGCCGCTGGACATCATGCCCCTGGCAGGGGCGACATAGCTGGTACCAACAGGTGTATGTTTCAGGTTGTCATGGTGGTGCAGGCACGTATGGAACGTTACACCAGACAGGGCCTGAGGCTGCAGAGGGCTGCTCTCACATCTGTAAGTGACAACATCCGTGAACTGTCTGGTGCCATCCGTGCTAATACTCAGCTCATGGATAGATGGCATGGTGAGATGATGACCTTCATTACCCGTGGTATATCTGTGCTTGAAAATGTGTTGGGGTTGCGGTGATGGCCTCGTGGATGTAGGTCAGCAACACCAACAGCTGGCAGTAAACGCGTACATGCTAGGACACCAAGGGGCTCCCATAGTGGCAGTACCAGCCCCAGCAGTGTGGGGGGGCTGTCCACACCACACCACAGCAGGCCACATGCATGTGGTCCTGGCCAGTCCCAGGAGGGACCTGGTACCAGTGGACATTTGTCATTGGCAGGTGAGAGTAGTACACCGAGGCCTGTACCTGGACATGCCCATGGAACCCCTGGTAGGCACAGTCCACTTATCCATGGCCAGAGACAGTGAACTGCACACCCTGCCGCGTATGGTCTGCAGCTGTCCATAAACACCTGTGTAGTGTAGCCACATGGCAGAACTGTGTGTATGCATACCCACATACTGTACAAACACACCTAGGGCAACCTCATACCTACACACACCACATCACCATGCCCAGCTCATCTCAATACACCCCTCGACCCACACACATGGTTTCAAATGTATGGCCCACCCTTGGCCTCTCGCAAACCAACAACACACCCTGTGCATATGATACCTGTGCCACATCCCTGTCATCCATACTATCAATGCAGGGACAGGCTAATATGGTTCTGATGCGCACAGTGACTGTACCACAGTGTACCACAGTACTGCAGTGCAACATGTTGTAAGGAGTAAAGTGTAATGCATATATGTCAGTTAGTGTAGCCATCCAGCAATGATGCATTATAGCTGTTAGTTTCTCTGGTTGATTGTGGTCTCTATAATGTTATCCATTTGTGTTGTAGGTGTACATTTGTTAGCACAAGGATGGTCTGCAGTTATATTCCACAATGGGGTATGGCACTGTGGTGACACCATGGTTTTGACATATCTGGGGTACAGTTGAATATATGTCAAAGTTTAGTATAACTATTATTGCCCATCCCACATGGGCAGGTGACCCACTGGGGCATGTATACCCTGCAACCTGATGTAGACCCATCCACATACACGCACACTGTTACTTGGCAACACTGGGACCAGACCCCTACCTAGGTATGTAGTGATACTGAAGTGTGTGGCTTGCATTGCACACACCACACAGCATTTAGGGTGAGGTGTGTCCCACGTTACATGTTGCATGCAGAACATCCCCAGACATGTACAGTATGCTAATGGGGGATGTAATGGGTGTATATGGACAATACATAGTGTGACATACCTTCATATACACATGAACAGACACATAACAGGCAGACACACATCCGAGAAACCAGGGCCTGTCACTGCTAACTAACTTGACCATGTGTCCAGTGTGTTACAGGTAGGCTGCACACATCACATACATATCTGGCCTGGATTGTGGTATCAGTTGTCTGTATGGTTGATGGTGACAGTGGTAACCATAACGTGGTACATGGGACATATACCAGGTGGACCTTGTTGTAATGATAGTGTACACAGCACCCACATCACCAGTGGATATTGTACTCCCTGAAACCCATGATGACACTCTGCCATACCCACCATCACATATTCGCCATGACTACGATACAACCCATAGTATACGTCAACAATGGTACTACAGTGATATGCATCTAACGCACATGCCGCATGTGTAGTAGGGTGTTGCGTTGTCATGCCTCACCTATGGGCAGCAACAGCACTATCTGTTCTACTGTGTGGCAATGGGTATTGTAATAGGAGTATGTGGCCTTGGAATGCTGTACCCTACAGATATACGGGCATGCACACATACACACACTTGCCAGAACACAATGGGTATCCCATGCATATCAACCCATTTGTACAATACTGTTGTGCTGGTACTGCAAGGCTCATGTAGCGAGTTTGGAGAGGAGCTTAACAGGGTACCTGTAATGTCCCATACAGCAGCCACAACTGACTATGGTGATAGGTGTTGCAGTGGTTGTGAAGGCGCTCATGGAATTCTCAAGTACAGGTGTGCTAGCACACAGACACTGTTATACTTAGTCATGCACATGTACACGTGTCAGTACAGGGGTGCATCACTGCAAGTGTTCATAGCTGTGTACTTAGCTATTGTCCAAGGAGAGATGGATTGTGTAGGGGTTGTGTGTACAGTGGTATCCTGCCACCTGCTACGTGGCAGCAGGCAATCTATTGGCAGACACTGCTGTGTTGGCCCTCAGGGTGAGAATGACATGTATCAGCCAATCCTCCAGGTGACTCCTACACATGTCCACTGAGGTGATCAAGTTGACATGTATGCAACATGCATTACAACACATGGTTAGTGTCTGTGATTGAGACCTGTACCCAAGCATGTTCTGTTGAATGTGGTAGTGCGAGGTACCTGTGGCATGCAGTGCATACAGTGTGTCATCTCCTATATGTGCCAGCTCTTACACAGCTGGGCAGACATGTCAGTGTCAATCAAGCTTAGGTTGCCTGTACATAAGCCAGCTGGATACCTGCCATCAGCACATCTGTACAGGGACTAACAGTCATCAGCTTGGCAAGTAGCTATGCAGCAGGATGAGTGTGTTGACAGATAGACATTTGAAAACAATATGTATGCCATAACTACATGTCAGAAGCCCTCACTAAAATGTGCTGTACAGATGGTAGTCTACAGTTACATTCCACATGTCAGATCATTACCCAGGGTTTATATACTGTGACACAGCTCACACACCAGGGATACAACAGGGAGGCCTCAGAGTCTAGCTATGCCTGCAGGTGTGCCTGTTGTTAGTACTACATTTAGCACTCTGCTCTTGCCTGGGAAAGCACAGTCAACAGAAGTACCACCAAGATACACTACATGCCAGTGTGACAGCACATACCATGGGCTACTACACCTGTATGTAGCACATTCACATGGATGACAGTGCTGCACAGGCCTTATATATATCTGTGTGCCACACATGGCACTCACACCCCTTGCTACTGTAATGGCAGCACATAGGCGCCTGTATTGTACATGGCATTACATACACTAATTACAGATGTCATTACCCTGCTATGTTATCAGACTGGGTGGTGTGAACTGAAGCCTACCCTGTGTAAGTGCCTGTACATTTACCCATAGCTGATCACAACTTAGCTTCACACAAACCTGCGCAAACCCACTTAAAGCTGCTCAAAACTGCCTTAACCACTCTGTATCTGACAGCCCTTGTTCTGCCTAGCAACAAAATGAACAACCCTTGCAGGTTTTGAACCCAGGATACTGTACACTATAGTCACAACACTTAACCACTCTCCCATGACCACTGCGAAGACAGCTGGTGTTTTACCAATATATCTGGCAATACACATATTGAGTAGTATTGAACAATTGCCTTTACTTCCACAATTGTGTAGTACTTGTTATTGCAATGACTGTTGCATCACAAATGTTGTTTTATCATAATGTACACATAGCAGATACATATAGCGTGATACATCTGGGGGGTATACACAACCGTGAAGTTTACACATGACAGGAATGTGGATATATACATATGGTTGATATATATCTACATGCACATACACATGCATACTCATACATATGTCTGTATACACATCTGTATAGTGCAACATACATATGGCTATGAGCACATCTCTTTGTATGCACATCTATATATATATATATATATATATATATATATATATATATATATATATATGTATATATCTATATATATATATATATATATATATATATATATATATATATGTATGGACATCCTATGTGTACAGTTATGCCTATTTATGTGGATATATATGTAGATATCTATAACTATATGTGCATACATATCTCTTCTGATACACCTATTACTGTCAATATATATGTAGATATCCATACGGATATGTGCATATGTATCTCTATATGTATATGTGTAGACATATATTGCTCTGTATGTGTATATATCTGAGTGTTTATATGTATATATATATATATATATATATATATATATATATATATATATATACATACATATTCATCTATGTATGTTGATATGATACAAACCACCCAATGTTACAGGAACCTTTGTATAAAAGTATTCCAGAGTATCCACAAAGTCCATGAACTGCAAAGGTGAGGCTTCAGAACAGCAGCTTCAGTTAAGTAAAAAAATATACACCAAAACAGCAGCCTCAGCTTAATAAGGTGTATACTCAAATTTCTCCAATGACAGAACAAAGATCTGGATTCCACTCAGCTGCAACACAGTTTTATTGGTACACAAGCGCTTTCACAAACAGCTTCTTCAGGTGTATAACAACCATTAAAATACACACACCTTATATAACACTTAAAGTCAGTCACATGACACTGCTTAACCATTTTTAAAGGCATATATACACATTCTAAGTGTTACTTTCTTGATCCACTCTTACATAGGTTCATAGGTTCATAGGTTAGTACTAGGCTATCAGCCCTAGGGCCTATACAAGCCTAGCCATAACAATTCCCTGAATATTTCTTCCCACATTATTTACTTTCCTGGACAAATTCTAAACTTATATAGTATAAAAAATATATGTTAAAAGCATACGTAAAGTTCTAAAAAATTCAACATTCACCTATTCAATGGTCTCTTTTTTAATATTGGTCTTATAGGAACAGAATCATTCAGTCCATGCCCTGAACTAGCCCTTAACCTAATAATCCATTCAGCTTCTTTTTCCTCAGTCCTTGTTTTTATATCACCCCATCTTATATCAGTGAATGTTCTACATAAGACAACAAATTTAAAAACATGTTGTTCATTGGTAACTGACACATGCTTCGCTAGTGCATTAAAACTATTTCTTTTCTTAATGTGATATAGGTGTTCTCTTATCCTATCTTTTAAAAGATGATCTGTTTTCCTTACATAAACTTTGTGACATGCCTGGCAGATAACTACATGTGCTGTATCACATTTCGCATATGTTCGCAGATAAAATGTCTCCCCTGTGTCAGGGTGTTTAAATTGTGAATCATTACAAATAAAACTACAAAAGTTGCACTTGCCACATGGTCTAGTGCCCTTTTCATTTTCTCTACCTTTCAGCTCTCTGTCTATACAGAGCCTTCTTTTTAAATTCTTCTTATTTTTAAAGCTAAATTGTGGCTTTGTGCCTACTAACTCTTTCATTTTACAATCTGATGTTAATATATTCCAATGTTCATTTATAATATTAGTGTACAGCCCAACATCTCTTGAATAATTTAAACACATCCTTACATTCTTGTGAGTCACTTTCTCTTTCCCATTCACTAATTGTTTTGAGAAATATGGTTTAGCCTTATTCTCTCTTTTACTCTTCACATCTTCCATGTTTTTAGTTACCATTCTGTTATCATAGCCTCTATCTAGTAATTATTTTCCTGTCAAAATTAGTTGTTTCTCATATTCTTCTGTTTTTACATTTAATCTTGACGCACTTAGGAACTGGTTTTGTGCTACATTTCTGAATATAAAATTGGGATGCATACTATCTCTACTTAATAATTTATTTGCATGGCAGGTCTTTCTGTACATTCTTGTGCTACTCTTGCCTGTACTATCTTTCTCTACATAAACATCCAAAAAAACTGATACCATCAGTAAAACAATTCATGGTAAAGTTAAGAAATTCTGTAGAGTTATTAATGAATTCTAAGAATTCATATAACTGACTTTCTGTCCCTCTCCATAAAAGAAAGAGATCATCTACAAATCTCCTATAAAAGATAATAATTTTATCAAATTTTCCTTTTATAACATTTTCCATTTCCCATTTGGACATAACAGCATTGGCATAACTATTAGCACAAGGAGTGCCCATTGCCACTCCATTCTTTTGCCAATACATATCTTCCCTAAATACAAAAATGTTATTTTCAAGCACTATTTTTAACAGTCTTTGTAATATTCCTATGGTTCTACTTCCAAATTCCTTATTCACCTCTAATAGATGTATCACATTTCTAATACCAACTGGTATGGTATAACTGTAAACAGCGATACTACATCTAATGTAACAAAAAAGTACGGTTCTGATACATTTGTTTCATTAGTAAATTCATATAAATCTCTGAGAAAATGCTCTGTATCTTTCAAGATATACTTTGATTTGTATATCAGGGCCTTCAAATTTTTCTCCATGAATATTGAAGCCGGTTCAGTACATCAATTTTTTCCAGCTACTATTGGTCTCATTGGGGGTCTGATGGAATTTTTATGGAGTTTAGGCAACCCCTGAATCTTTGGAATAGTTGGATCTGTAACTACTAAATATTTGACCATATTATAATCCAAAGCTCTAGTTCCTCAAGGTGTCTAATTTCTTTTTCTACCTTTGATATCATATTTTTACTTTGTATGGATGTAATTTTTTGATAGAAGTCAGTATTATCCAGCATTTCTAGCATCAAACTATTGTAATCAACTCTATTCATAACTACCGTTTGCCCTCCCTTGTCTGCTGGCCTAATAGTTATCTGGTTATTACTCTCTAAGTCATGCATAGCTTTAAATTCTTCTTTACTTAAATTATGCCATTTGCCACTTTCCTTAAGTTGTTTCTGCTCATAATATATTTTATACATATCAGAAATACAAGTTTGCTCAAATGCATTGATTAAAGCATTTTGTTTTGGTACAAAAAGACTTGGTTTCCTGAATGTAGCATCAGACTCTTTCTGCTCATTACCAAATAATGTTTTCAAAGTCAAGTTACAGGTAAACAGTTTCATATCAAAAATAATATCAGTGATGTTCATGCCCATAGCCGGTATAAAAGATAACCCCTTTTCTAACACGTTTGATTCAGAATGTGTTAAACCATAATCTGATAAATTTACAATTAATGTCTTACTTGTTGGAAGGCCTTTTTTATTGTAAATGGACTCACCAGACCTTTGTCGCGTTTTCTCTTGTTTCTCACTATACTTCTCCCCCTCTGTTGTTGTCACGGTCCACCTCTCCCATTCCTGCTCATAGATCTCTCCCTTATAGGCAGAGGAAAATTCAAGCCTAAAGGGCCAGTTCCTTTTAAAAAAGAAGAAGTTGGATGCGCTGCTGATGCGTTTTTAATGTTGGAGGTTTCATTTTCTGCTTTGCGATGTATTTCTGCGCTTACTTGAAACGTCTTCTTCCTTGCTCCAAGGTTAGATGTCACCAGTGCATTCGAAACATCAGACTTCAAGGTGTTTGCTCTATGGTCATCACAACCACGCTTGTCATCATGACCACGCCCGTCTGCTTCCACTTGACCAATCGGTATCTCTCTAGAAGTCGAATTTTGTACAAACTGAATTCTCTCATTTACTTATTGGGGCATTGAATCAATATTAGGCGCCATACTATTATGGTCATTTACATCTCATGGCCAAGTGAAGATATGGCCCAACGAGAAGCCCTTCTGATCTCTACAAAGCTTCTTCAATTTAATTCATATACTGTCAGATTCTCAACCATATCAGTCATAGGTTTAAACAGTGCTTCTGTAGTATAAGTTTTACATATGTCAGTATATTTTTTCTTTATACTGCCATTAGTTTTTATCATTTCTCTCTCTGCTGCCACTACTAGCAGCTTTAAATACCCCAAGCTAGTGTTTATATTTAGTTGTTGCCATTCACTTAGCAATATGGAGTCACACTCAGACTGTGCAGGCATTTTGAGCACTCTTAAACCTCGAGGTATAGCACGTTCTGTTAAACAAGCTTCTAAATGAAACTTCTCATATTGTACCCATTTTAGTATATATAAATCTTTTTCTAATGAGAAAATATCACTTCTCATGGCCAAAAAATCTATATTAGATGTGTTTAAATTATTCAAGAGATGTTGGGCTGTACACTAATATTATAAATGAACATTGGAATATATTAACATCAGATTGTAAAATGAAAAAGAGTTAGTAGGCATAAAGCCACAATTTAGCTTTAAAAATAAGAAGAATTTAAAAGAAGGCTCTGTATAGACAGAGAACTGAAAGGTAGAGAAAATGAAAAGGGCAATAGACCATGTGGCAAGTGCAACTTTTGTAGTTTTATTTGTAATGATTCACAATTTAAACACCCTGACAGAGGGGAGATGTTTTATCTGCGAACCTATGCGAAATATGATACAGCACATATAGTATATCTGTCTATCTGCCAGGCATGTCACAAATTTTATGTAGGGAAAACAGATTGTCTTTTAAAAGATAGGATAAGAGAACACCTATATCACATTAAGAAAAGAAATAGTTTTAATGCACTAGCGAAGCATGTGTCAGTTACCAATGAACAACATGTTTTTAAATTTGTTGTCTTATGTAGAACATTCACTGATATAAGAGGGGGTGATATAAAAGCAAGGACTGAGGAAAAAGAAGCTGAATGGATTATTAGGTTAAGGGCTAGTTCAGGGCATGGACTGAATGATTCTGTTCCTATAAGACCAATATTAAAAAAAGAGACCATTGAATAGGTGAATGTTGAATTTTTTAGAACTTTATGTATGCTTTTAACATATATTTTTTATATTTTTTATACTATATAAGTTTAGAATTTGTAAGAGTGGATCAAGAAAGTAACATTTAGAATGTGTATATATGCCTTTAAAAATGGTTAAGCCGAGTCATGTGACTGACTTTAAGTGTTATATAAGGTGTGTGTATTTTAATGGTTGTTATACACCTGAAGAGGCTGTTTGTGAAAGTGCTTGTGTACCAATAAAACTGTGTTGCAGCCGAGTGGAATCCAGATCTTTGTTCTGTGGTTGGAGAAATTTGAGTATACACCTTATTAAGCTGAGGTTGCTGTTTTGGAGTATATTTTTTTACTAACCTGAAGCTGCTGTTCTGAAGCCTCACCTTTGCACTTCTTGGACTTTGTGTTTACTTTATATATGTTGATATGTATATGTGTATATATCTATATAGATATATGGATAATTATATATACATATATGTTCACCATATGTCCTGAACATGGAGTGGAGCTCTACCTCAGCCCCAATAGTCCCAACATCTTAATGCAAGGGGATTTCAGGTATGTATTGCAGGTATATTTGTAGACTATTGCTTCTGTAATAGGGATTGTCTTCACAGACATGTTGTGTGTGGGAGGTCACATCTGCTTTTAACATGTGCGGCATTGGCTACTGACAGACATCCTAAGGACATCATAGTACAGTACTACTGCTAGCACAGTAATGATCCTGTGGACTACAGCAGAGATATGGCCAATATATGTGGAGAGTCTGACACACTCTGGTCAGTTCAAAGGTATACACAGGACCCCATGCAAAACATGTGAACCAAGCCTGACAATGTAGATGTTAACAGCCATGTAGATGGGTATATCATGTAAATAGTGGTATACATTTGCCCCCATAGGTTATGCATTCACACACCACTGTCTTTCCTGACACATAATAACCGCTGGTACAGAGTTGCCATGGCCACATACTATCCACTAGTTAGTTTCATACATCTGTTCAGCATCCCACTGCTTTGTCTGACATACATGTCTGTTATGGTGGCCCGGCAGTAGTACATCTGGCAAGTATCTGGACATAACATCTCACTGGGTAAGTACACTAAGCTGCTAGGTCTGTAACAAAGCACTGTGCAGGCTGCAGGCAGACTACCACAACACTGGCCTACATTTCCTATGGGGGAATACACATGTACCTGCATATATAGCAGGTTCTACAGGCATGTCACAGCACAGAGTAACAGACACCTGTGTGAAAGTGCATAACCACAACCAATGTGAACACAGCCACATATGGTAAGCTAGTGTAATACTACAGTATATGGACTATCTGATCAGCACCATCCTCATATGTGCCACTCACACACTAACCCTACATATACTGGGCCGCTACGCAGTGTGGTCCGATGCCTGTCTGTAGTCTGGGACATGTGTGTGTTTGGCCTTACAAACATTTAAGCCAATAGGGTGACATACAATGGAGCAGCTAGATTGCTAGAACAGGACCAAGAACGATGACATCTACCACAGTCTGTATACAGGCTTAGGTACATATTCACAATACACACACTGTCGACAATCACCATAAGTACACAGACCTCAGTACTGTACACACAACCACAGAATGCCCAGGTTATGTCCTCAGATATAAACACTACCATACATAACATGTGTAGCAGTCTGATATCTCACTGGCTTGTAATCAGATATGATGTCAATAAATATAGTGTACAGAACATATGCACCTTTTACTACATGATATATGTACAAAGGTTGACAGAGTTGTGGCTGGAGGCACAAACACATTTACTGTTCGTAGGTTCATAGGTAGGTACTAGACTATTGGCCCTAGGGCCTATATCAGCATAGCCAAAAAGGTACCCTGGCTTTCACCACCCAAAAAAAATAATTTTCCTGTGCCCCTGTCGAGCAAAGCCCCAGAGGTGATCCACGGGATGAATTTCCTATTTCCCATCCAATCATCAAGATTTTTCTTGAAGAGTGCTAATGAGGAGCTTTGTTTGATATAGATAGGTAGTTTGTTCCAAAGTATGGGTAGTCTCTGGGACAGGAATCTATCCCTCCAGCATGTTCTGTTTATTGTGGTGACAAGGTTTAGGTCCCTAGAGCATGTAGCGCAGAGGGCCTGGGATTTCTTTAAGTGGAGCATGTCCAACAGCTCTGGGTTTGACATAGTTTTGTAGTTAGGCAGAGATCACCTCTGAGTAGGCGATATGTGATGGAGTAAAGCTGGAATTTTTTGAGACAGTCTGCATAGGGCATCTGTTTGAGGCCACTAATCCTCTTTGTGAGGTATTTCTGAAGCCTTTCCAGTTGTTGTAAATTTCTTGTGAGGTACATACCAAAAGGGGCATTGTAGTCTATAATGAGTCTAATGAGTGATGAGTAGAGGGGAACAATGACCTCTTTTTTCCTGAATGAGAAACCTTTTGTGATGAGGTGTGCCATGTAGAAGGATTTCCTGACTACTGAGGCAATGAGATTATCAAAGAAGAGACTACTTTCCACCTGTGTCCCAAAGTCTCTTATCATACTTTTGGTGTTAGGTAGACTACCACCAATGTGGTATCTCACAGGTACAGAGTTTTTACCAAAGGGGATGACAATGTACTTTTTGGCAATGAGCCTGAGGCCATAGCTTTGACACCAGGCATCGGCCTCAGTGATGCCCTTTTGTAGTATGTCCACATTGTTAGTAGTTTCGATTATGGCTCCTAGTTTGCAGTCATCTGTGAACTTCATTAGCCAAAGACCTTCTGTGTTAGCCTGTATTTCAGAAACGTAGATACAAAACAGGAGAGGACCCAGGAATGAACCCTGTGGTACTTCACTTGTCACTGGTCTGAAGTCAGATTTGGAGTCTGCTACTTTCACAGTGTGGGTTCTGTCAATGAGCCAGTTGGAAACCCATCTTGTGACATAGGGATTTATACCTAGTTTAGTGAGTTTATCTATAATTCCAGAGTGGGGGATGGTGTCAAAAGCCTTGGCGAGATCTAGATAGGCTGTGTGAACCATGTTACCCTCGTTTGTGGCTTTGTTGACTACTTCAGAGAAGTCTATCAGGTTCAGAAGACATGATCTGCTGTTTAAAAAGCTGAACTACGTGGAGTCCTGAGTTTGAAGATTACCAATGTCTTTGTTTATAAGTTCCATGATGATACGTTTCATTGCCTTGCAGACCAGGCTCATTAGGCTAATGGGGCAGTACTTCCCAGGGTCCATGGTGGTTCCCCATTTGTGGAGTGGGATAACCATCACTGAGCACCATTCAGTGGGCACAAAGCCTGAGGTGAGGCTATGAATGAACATGGTGCTTAGGTGGGGTGCAAGTTCATTCTGTAGTTCATGTAGAACGCATAATGGGGTGCTGTCAGGCCCCATGGATGCTGTGTTCTTGGCTTTGGAGAGTGTGATTGCTACTTGTGCAGCCGTGATTACAGGGACTTTGCATTCTTCTGGTATATAGATGGGCCTTTTAGGGGGTGAGAGAGGGGTAAAGTTAGCACTGAACCTATCTGCCAGGACATTGGTAATATCAGTTGGTTCTGCAGATTTAGTGCTATTGTGCTGTAACTCAGAGCAGATCTGACTACTGCCATTGCGATTATTGACATAGCTATAGAATGTTTTGTGGCTGCCTTTAGAATCAGCAACAATTTTGTTTTCTTAACTAGCTTTGGAGGATTTTAAGAGGGATCTCAGCTACTTACTGAGGCTGACCAGGAAGTTTCTCCAGCCATAAGATTTTTGCTCTTTTTTGCAACAGTTTCTTTCTTCTGTTGTAGAGTTTGCATATGGCAGGGGACTACCAGATTTGCTTCCTTTTTTCTGAGGATACCATTTTGGTTCTGTTAGGGATTGCATGATCCATGCACTCGTGTAAGTGCTTATAAAGTGCATTTCTGTAGGATTCAGCAGTTGTACCTCTATTGTCCGTCTGCATAGATGTCATGAAGTTTGCTACTTCTGTCTTAAGAAGCGTGAAGTTGGCTTTGGAGAAATTTTTTACTGTGGTTTCCATAATGGGGGTGGGGGTGGGATGTGGATGTCTAGGGTGATTAACTTGTGGTCGGATCTGACCAACAAGGAATTGGCCTGTGGTGTGGAACACCAGTCACCCATGTTGGTAATGACCAGGTCTAGGATATTGCTGCCCCTGGTGGGTGTGTGGATAAGTTGACCCAAGGCATTGGAATTTATGAATTCCAGAAAATGTTGAACAAAAGAGTTGGTACATGAGTAGTTTTCCCAGTTAATTGTGGGGTAGTTGAAATCATCCATTATGAGTGTGTTGGGTTGTACCCTAATATTTTCCAGTGTAAATCCTGGGGCATGGTGGGGGGACTGTAGCAAGTTACAATTTCGATTGCAGTCTTGCCTAGAGTTAGTTGCACTTGGATAATCTCGGATGCATTATGCTGAGCAACTAGCCTGGAGGTGTGGATATCTTTAATGAATATGGACATGCCTCCACTTTTAGTGTTTCAGTCCAGGTTAGGTGGCGGAAAGGTGTGGTATGAATTATAGCCTAGTAATGCAGGGGTTTTCTCTGGAGTCTTGAATCAGGTCTCTATCACTGCACAGATGTCGATGTTCTCCATTTTAAAAAGTGCCTCGAGTGAATGCATTTTGAGGTTTAGACTTCTAGCATTGAGTAACATTACCCTCAGATATTGCTGGCTTGTACCTGTTATGGTGGTGAATTTGTCATTTGAACATTGCCTAAAAAAGGCACTATAGGGGTGGCAAAAGCCTTAGCCAGTATACGGAATCCCAAGGGAAATAGGTGCAGGCCATCTCTGGCAAAGCATTGTGGTCTGTTGCTCATATCATCCCAGGCAGACAGATACTGTATCCCCATAGAATGACACCAGAAGCTTAGCCAATTGTTGAAGTCAATCATTTTGTTGTTGTTGTAACAGTGTTTGTTGCAACATATGTCCTATAAGGGATATTAAGTCAGTAACTCTCATGGCTGCCACCATGTACTGACTGCAGTCCTCACACTATGCTTCTGCAGTTCACAGATAGGTGTTCTGTGGTTAACACAAGAAACAAAAAGCACCAAACACTGCCCAGTCTGCAGATGACCCTACAGATGGGGGGTTCCTCATAAACATAGCACTGACATGACAGGTATTAAAACATGTAGGACAGCCATATCCACACACACCCTATTAAACCAACATTACTCCAAATGCAGTATAGCAGCATTTATATTCTGTAGTCATGTCAGGCACATCCCCCTCCTGTGTGTTGACCTGTTTCCACAGTGTATGTTGTTAGAGGTAAATCCCCAATCCATCTGTGATGCTGTTTGCCAAACAACAGACCTAGGTCCTGCTCACAGTGAATGAAAAGGCCCAACACCAACATGACGTTCCTAGATATTGGAGTGTGTTTCCATGCAATTGGTTATGGGAATGTTACCACAGCTGTTCCACATGCAATCAGCTAGAGGAGGGCTGCAATTCGTGCAGAGGCCATCAGCTGATCATGAGAATCACTTACAATACACATGCTTCTGCATAAGCAAAGCAATTGTAAGTCTCCACATGCACCAGGGAGGGAGTGAGAGAGGCAGCCAGAGTCAAAGATAGGTTGGGGGGGGGTGGGAGTGTAAAACTTAAGCATGTTTGTGTCACACACCTACCAGTACAGAGTATCAAACCCCTGACAGATTATGTATTGCTGTCACATGTCTATGCAGTTATTAGATGTGCCACATAGCTTCAATCCAGAGCAAAACAGACCAGTAAGCTTACATGTAGAGGAGACCTCCAAATGTATATGTGATGGTGAATGACATCTGCAACAGGGATATGGTAGCTATACAGTAGGTGTAGTACACGTGCCTGTCCACATGAATAGGTGTCAGCGTCAACACAGCCACACTGTCTCAGGGACCCACACACATTGACACACTTGGCAGGGTCAGGAATACAACTCCTCACTAGTTAGATTTCTACAATACAGTACTGTGCAGGTATCACATGCACCACAGGGGTTATCCAGAGGTTATATGGGCAAAGGGTATGTGGAGGTGTCTGACATCAGACAGCATGCTTCAGTATTCCAGTGGGGGTTGTGGCGAGTATGAATGGGGTCATAGGCATCATACACCACACACACACAGTCACAGGGTGCCAGCACTGACATGCATGGGTACATTGCTTCACGGGTGTGTAGTGGTCGACTGTGCCAGATGACTATACAAGTCTAGGTGATGGGTATACCTTGGCATCAGGCCACATGACAATGGTGTGCAGTGTAGCTCAGGGGTGTAGTGTCTGGATTGTCTCACACAGGTTGGTTTTGTATCCACCATCCAGTCACCTGGGTTACTATTAAGTGTGGCCATTGCTGTGCATTGCGTGCCATGTATGTGTTCCTTAGTCCATGACATGGACAGTGTTTGGGATGTGCACACATCCCACATGCATGTACAGTGACATGTGTAACTGTATGTGGGGTGTTTGGCCCATGTTGTGTACACAGACTGTTATCATCAGATGTGCTAGTCCTGACTTCATGTGGTGGGAACTGGTAATGGATAGCAGGTTGACCCTGCACCTAAATTTATAGCTTGATACAGGTATTCCCTGGTATCAGTGGCATCTGTCCATACAGGGCATATGTTTAAGGCATGGCATGTCCTTTGTGGGTCACATTTGATGGCACCGTAGGTGTTGCAGGTGTCCAGTGGGGAACATAGGGAATGTGCACTGTCTGCATGTACACGCCTATTGGACTGATGGACAGGGTGCCATGCCCTCTGTAGCCCATTGCATTCACACCATGGTTACTATCAGTGGTCAATATGCAGCATACTACCAACATAGCAGTTGTTGCCTAGGCAAGTGTGTGTGTATGACACATGGGTTGAGAGTGTTCTCTGGGTAATACAAGGGTTACTAACTTTGTTCGCCAAGCCTTGATGTCACATGTAGAGGTATGGATTTGCACCACAGCCTCTTGGCTATTTCACATCTGTTATCCATGCAAGGTGGATATTGTGACATATAATAGGGCCACCATATAAGAAATTTGCAAAACCCACTCCACAATGAGTCCAGTTGGTGCCACCTCCACACAGAATATGAATGACAAACACAGACACACACACACACATCTGACATGTCTGAGATTAGAACTCCTACCTAACTAGTTTATTACACTAAAGCAATACACAGTTATAGGACATGCCACGGAGATTACTAGAGTACTTCTTTCCCAAAGGTATATTACACTGTGAATGACATCAGCAGGCTTGCCAAAGTAGGACATTTGAATTGTAGTGAGTGTGACTAGCCTAGAAAGCATTGCTCCCTACACAGACATCCACACTTACCATGTGTGGGAATAGAAACCCTAAAAAACGAAAAAGCAGGCAACAACGATAGTCCATGAATGACTTTATTACCTAAAGCACTTTTCATACATACAGTGTACGAACTTCTTCAGAGAAACCAGATCATTAAAATCAGTTCAATTAAATACTCTACCATAATCAGCTGATACTAAAAGGCAACAATTATCTTAAAAATATAACACCGTAAACATGTATTTGTCCTAATGATTTTTAAACAGTATTAACAATTTAAAAATATTTTATGCACTTATATCAAAAATATATATATTCATAAAAATCCACAAAATAAATTGATTAAACTGCATATAATATCAAAAATAAAAATAAAAATGAATAATAACAAATAAATATAATATATAAACTATTTCACTATGGCTACCAAAACAGGAACTATCAAACCAATGACCAACCTTAAACTCCTAATAACTTCAATATAATAAACTAATAAAATAAAATAAAATACAATTCTACCTATTAAGGCTCCTAAGCTTTAATAATACCATAATAGAATATAAATCATTCAACCCTGGCCAATTATAAGAATATAACCTAATCTGCCATATTAATTCCAACCTTTCCAAGTATAATTCAAAAGGACCACTCCTAATATTAGACGTTATTTGATCCAAGACCCAAAATTTAAAAGTATGTGTGGGATGTTCAAATACATGTTTAGCCAGAGAGTTATCCATTATACATTTCTTAATACTAAAAATATGCTCATAGACTCTGTCTCGAAGCCTCTGAACAGTTTTGCCCACATAGAAACATGGGGAAGATTGGCATTGGGCTATATATACCACCATTTTAGAGTTACAGTTAGTTTTATACTTACTTTTCAAATCAAAGTTATTAATTTTAATATAATTACTAACCAACATGAATTTACAATACGGGCATAAACCACAATTAAATGAGCCTTTATTAAGGGTACTACTTTTATTGTTATTAATACTTTCAAGCAGTTGCTTAAAATTCCTGTCCCGTCTAATTGTAAATTTTGGTGACCTACCTACCTTTTCAAGTAAATCTTTATTTTCTTTTATTATATTCCAATTCTTAGATATTATTCCTTTAATAAAATAAAAATCAGAACTAAAGGTAAGGGTCAAACTATATTCAAAAGGGTACGAATTATTTTCTGGTGGATTATCCAAGGAAGCTGGAAATTTTTTTGAAACTGATAGCCCAAACTCTGAGATGTTTAAATCATTATATCCATTCATCTCATGCCCACTAACTATAGGCTTGTTAAAGCCTCAATGTCTTTTATCAAGAATTTCATCCAATATTCCATCAATAAATTTCCTAGGGTATGCTCTTCTAAGAAACATACCCTTTAATTTCTCACATTCTTCAAGAAAATCAACATTTCTTGTAGTCATACGTGCAGCCCTAACTAATTGTCCTTTAATCACGGACTTCTTTTGATACAAAGGGTGAGCACTAGAGAAATGTAGGAACATGTTGGAATAGGAGGATTTTCTATATATTTTAGTTTCAAATTTCCGGGCCGAATTATTCTTCATCAGTAAAACATCTAAATAAGCAATATGATTTTCTTCGAAGTTAAATGTAAAATGAAGAAACTCAGTACTGCAATTAAAGTAATCCACAAGGTTTTCAGCCACTTCCCTATTACCTTTCAAAAAATGAAAATATTGTCCAAATAACGAGTATAGTAAACGATTTTAGAAGAAATACTTTCATAACTAAAAACATATTGTTTTTCCCAGTAGCTCATAACTAGGTTGGCAAAACTTGAACCACAGGGTGAACCCATGGCCACCCCACTTTTTTGATGGTAGAAATTGTTTTTAAAAGTAATAAAGTTGTGTGCCAGAACTATATTTAATAATTCCTCTATAAGCCATAGTTCTGATGAAGAAGCACCTTTTTCTTTCAAATTCAAAACAACCCATTCCACTCCCAAATCCTGCGGAATAGAGGTGTACAGAACCTTTACGTCTATTGTGAGTAAGTTAACATTTTCACTAAAGGTGATATCATTAATTCTTTGTAAAAAAGACCAGGAATCTTTACAAATAGCTGATTCAAGATTAACATATTTTTTGAGCATACCGTCCACCACCTTAGCGCAAGCATAAGTTGCACAATTTCTACCATTGACAATTGGCCTAATTGGTGGGTTAACTAAATCCTTATGTATTTTTGGTATCCCGAATAATATAGGGGCTATAGGTGAGGGCATAATTAGATAATTATAGAGATCAATATCAATCCTCCGATCTATAAATAAATCATTAATATATGATTTAACTCTACTGATGGCCTGGTTATATTCATTTAAAGAAACTTGCATGTACGACTCAAATGATAGCATATGTTCAATTTTATTTTCTTTCACGGACTATCGTTGTTGCATGCTTTTTAATTTTTTTTGGAATAGAAACCCTACCAGAGTTTTATATCATACTACAGCATTACGCTGTTATAGGAAGCACCACAGGGATTACTGGAGTACTTCTTCTTCAAAGGTGTATTACACAGTGAATGACATCAGCAGGCTTGTCAAAGTAAGACATTTGAATTGTAGTGAGTGTGACTAGCCTAAAAAGCATTGCTCCCTACACAGACATAGAAACATACACGCAAACATCCACACCTGCCATGTGTGGGAATAGAATCCCTAGCAGAGTTCTATATCACACTACAGCATTATGCTTTTATAAGACATGTGATGGGGATCCTTCCCCAAAGGGGTATTTCACAGTGAATGGCATCAGCAGCCTTGCCAAAGTAGGACATTTGAATTGTAGTGAATGTGAGTAGCCTACAAAGCAGTGCTCTATACACAGACAGATACACACACACAAACACAGTTGCCATATCTGTGATTAGAACTCCTACCTAACTAGTTTATCACACTACAGCAGTACACAGTTATAGGACATGCCACAGAGATTACTGGGCTACACTGTTCCCAAAGGTGTATTTCAAAGTGAATGACATCAGCAGCCTTGCCAAAGTAGGGCATTTGAATTGTAGTGAGTGTGGCTAGCCTAAAATGCATTGCTCCCTACACAGACAGGGGCACATACAAACAGTTGCCATGTCTGGGATTTGAACTCCTACCTAACTAGTTTATCACACTACAGCAGTATGTAGTTATAGGATGCTCCACAGAGATTACTGGGCTACAACTTTCCCAAAGGTGTATTTCATAGTGAATGATATCAGCAGCCTTGCCAAAGTAGGGCATTTGAATTGTAGTGTGTGACTAGCCTAAAATGCATTGATCCCTATACAGACAGGGACACACTCAAACACACACACTTGCCATGTCTGGGATTAGAACTCTAACCTAACTAGTTTATCACACTACATCAGTACACTGTTATAGGATGCTCCATGGAGATTACTGGCTTACACCTTTCCCAAAGGTGTATTTCACAGTGAATGATTTCAGCAGCCTTGCCAAAGTAGGGCATTTGAATTTTAATGAGTGTGACTAGCCTAAAAAGCATTGCTCTCTACACAGACACACACACACACACACACACACGCACACACACACGCACACACACACGCACACACACACGCACACACACACACACACACACACACACACACACACACACACACACACACACACACACACACCCACACACACACACACACACACACACACACAGACTCACAGTTACCATGTCTAGGATTAGAACTCCTACCTAACAATTTTATCACACTACACCAGTACGCAGTTATAGGATGTGCCATGGAGATTACTGGGCTACATCTTTCCCAAAGATGTATTTCAAAGTGGATGACCTCAGCAGGCTTGTCATAGTAGGGCTATGGGGAGACCAGTGTGTGTGCATGGGCCATAACCCATTCATCTAGCGGTTGACACACCACATGCAGGCACAGACAGGGGTATATTCCACAGGTACGTGTATAGTGCTGCTAGATGACTGCTTGCTTGTACAGTCATGTTGCACAGCTAGCACTTGCACCACATAGTCTGTAATGCTGATGGATACCGGTGGTTATTGTCTACAGTGAGTGACATTTACACCTCATGTGGCTGTAGCCATTTGGCTGTGTGCTAGGTGGGACACACCTTATGATAGATGGCTCCTTGTTGCAGTCACTCTCTTCCACAAATGTATGTGCATCTACTTTTGGCTTATTATACTGTGTTATCCTTGGATATATGTCTGTATTCCTATCCACTGTGTGCAAAGCATGACTTGTGCATATTGAGGAGTGTATGCACTAACATCTGCAACTGCCAGATATGTATGGTCCACTGTTGTTTGTAGATATGGGCTTCATTTGTTTAAGTGTGTGAGCATGCCCAGTATGCCCTTCTGTATTGAATGTGTGGATCGATTCCAGGTAGTTTGCACTGCAGTGTAGACCTTTGTGTTGTATACCTACAGGTAGCAAACTGTTTCTGCAGGGTATTCAAATAATCATTTGGCAATATGGGGACAAACTGTGCAGGGGATAGTGTGTACTGTAGGTGATTGTGTCTGTGCTGCTTGAGGTACATGGTACTGCTATTAGCAGAGATATTCAGACATATTTACTGTTATACACTGTGATGATTTCTGTCCTCATGTACTGTCAGGTGGACATTCTTGCTCACAATGATGTCTTGGGAGACATGGGTGACTGCAGCTTTGTCCGGTATTGTGGGCAGATGCATACATATTCATGGTACGTTATGCCATTCTGGAGGGGGAGCTGCAGACATTTGCTGCTGGGTCTGTGTATCCAGTTCAGCACCTTGGTACAGTGCTGGCAGAGGATGTCATACTTGTGTATCCATCGACATGACAGTATGGCCTTATCTTGCTGTGGCAATACCTCACAGCTCTACAGATTCGCACAGGTTACCCAGACGCAGGGTCCATGAGTCAGGACATTACCCCTATTGTGGTGTACAGGCAATTATGTAGCCATCCATTTATGTGTTTGCAGCCAGGGATAGTGTGTGCACACAGCTTTGTGTCGGACCTTGCACATTCCATGCTGCCCATGCTCCCACCCCCCATCTGTTATTCTATCCTCTTCCATACATTATGCATACATTCTCTGATACTTTCCCTAAGGGTATTACCCCATCACAGCTGTGTTTTTGTGTTGGTCCACAGTTCATGCAGTGGGACATGGTGGACATGTTACTGTGGTTTGTTCACATGGCCTTGCATATGGCTTATGCGGACTGTGTTATGTTGTTATTTGGGTGTCCATGACATAACATGCATTGGCAGTACGTGTGAGACACAGGCCTTTGGCAGAGGCCTGTGGGCCATTTGGTGTTGATGCAGGCCAGATGTGGCAGGCTGTTGCATTCTGTCAGTCCTACAGTCTCAGACCACCATACAGTATATTCCCCTGGGGTGACAGGGTAGGTGTTCATGCCAATACTTTCTATCAGTCTTGATCAGGTGGTGCGGATGCTGGCAGGGTGCTACCTACAGCTAGGGACACACCTGCATGGGACACCTGCAGTGCATTCTGCATTCTTTTGCTATTGCCATATACAGGTGGAGTCATATTGTACCCATTCACCACAGCAGGGATATGACCAGAGAGGTACCTGTGGGTGGTGTTTGGTGAGCTGGTGCATGTGTACTATGGACACTACTTGCATCTGACACACAGATATGCATGGGGAATTCCAGTTATGCTGGCATGTGTATGCACATCAGCTGCTTCCCAATATATCAGTCCTACCTCCTTTGTGATCTGCTAGTGTTCGAGCAGACAACATCTGGTATCCCCTACTACAAGTCCAGATAATGTGATGCATACCTGTTTGTACAATTCCAAGGGTGTGTCCATTTCACAGTTACACAATATATACTGTATGTCTGTGGTACTTTCCCCTGTGTACTGCTTGTATATCTAGCCCAACAGCCATGCCATGACAATCTTTCAGATGGTGACACATATTACCACCATACATTTACAATCGCTTACTGCTAGCATGCGTTATACTGGTGGGAATTGTCTTAGGCACTGCAGTCATGAAGACTTGGCCCTGTCATCAGAAGTAGTGGGCAATGGCCACCAGATCATACCTCAACATGCATACATACTGAACAGTCTCACACAATATGAAACATACACCAACCTAACACACACATACCTACATATTGTGCAAATGCTACAATCTATCCTGCTACCTTGGCCACATCTGGGCATTTGTGCTCTACTGGTATTATACCTACACGTACATGTTACTACATTTCTACATAGAATTGTGGCGGGGGCACACCTGACTGTTACAGCATGTGTACATCGGATTGGGGGGATACACCAGACCATTACTACATTTCTAAATAGGTTTGGGGGACACACCTGACTGTTACTACATTTCTAAGTAGGGTTGGGGGAGCACACCTGACTGTTACTACATTTCTACACAGGATTGGGGGAGGGGGCACACCTGTCTGTTTCTACATTTATAGGCAGAGGTTGGGAGGGGGCACACCTGACTGTTACTACAATTTTACACTAGATTGGGGGGGGGCAGACCTGACTGATTCTACATTTCTACACAAAATTAGGGGGGGCACATCTGACTATTTCTACTTTCCTACACAGGACTGGGGGGCACACCTGACTGTTTCTACAGTTCTACCCAGGATTGGGGGGTGCATACCTGACTGTTACTACATTTCTACATAGAATGGGGGGGCACACCTGAATGTTTCTACATTTCTACACAGGACTGGGGGGGCAAACCTGACTGTTACTACATTTCTACATAGGATGGGGGCACGCCTAACTGTTTCTCCAGTTATACATAGAAGTGGGGGGGCATGTCTGACTATTTCTACATTTCTACACAGGTTTGGGGTGCACACCTGACTGTTTCTACATTTCTACACAGGTTTGGGGTGTCACACCTGACTGTTACTACATTTCTACATAGAATGGGGGACACACCTGACTGTTTCTACATTTCTACACAGGACTGGGGGGGCACACATGACTGTTACTACATTTCTACATAGGATGGGGGCACACCTGACTGTTTCTACATTTACGCACATAAGTTGGGGGGGCACACCTGGCTATTTCTACATTTCTACACAGGTTTGGGGGGCACACCTGACTGTTTCTACAATTCTACACAGGATTGGTGGGGTCACACCTGACTGTTTCTACATTTCTACATAGGATGGGGGGGCACACCTGACACTTGTACACATTTGCTATGACTGTACTGGTATGTCAGGTACTCCATTTCATTCTGAAATCTATCCTATCATGCTGACAAGAAGCATATCAGTGTACTACAGGTCTTAGGTTTGATTGACCTACATATTAGTTTCTGACTTCCTACCCTTCAGAACTAACATCCCACTGCCTGACCTGATGTGGTCTGTCTGTGTAGGCCTGGGGGTAGGTTACCCATAGGCATCATTCAGAGGCCATAGCACAGCCTTTGTTTGTATTTGTCTACACCTGTCTTGTTGGCTGAGACTGTTGTTGGGTATGTGTACCTCCCTGACTGGCATGTGTGAGTCATATGGACACACATGTGGCCCAGCACATTTTCTGCAGTGGGTTTTGTCGCCCTGTGTAGTACTGGCTACTATGGTGACACCAGTATTTGTTACAGATCTCATGGTGCCACTGTAGGTGTCTACTATCTGCTGGCATACCATTCAGCCACTTGATTCCCTTGCTTGCTCACATCCATACCATAGATACAGGTAACAACACATACTACTCCATTTGGCAATTGGTAGGTTGAGTGACTTACCTTGTGGGTGTGCCAGTATTGAGGGTGGTGCTGCAGGGCTGCCTATGTCAGATGCACATAGTACACTCCCTACACATGGTTGAGCATGGGTAGTGTCATGTTTGGCATCCATTTTACTGTATGTGCGAGTCAGATAGTGGTGCCATTCCCTGAGTCCCTCCTGTGTCAGTGGATGTGCTATGCATTGCCTCTTTCCCAAGTCCAGGGCATACTGGGCATGCCTCCTTCTGCCTACTGGGGCAGGCTCAGGTTGTTCCTCCTCTGAGTTACTCTGTGCCTGTGCAGTCCTTGGCAGCTGTTTCCATGGGATCATATTGTGTAGCATGGCACATACAATGACAATTTGGGTACATGTAGCTGGTGAGTACTGCAAGGCTCCACCGGATGTGTCCAGGCACCGGAACCATGACTTGAGCATCCCAAACACATGCTCTAGTGTAATTCTAGTCTGTGCCTGTGCCTCATTATAGAATTCTTGTTTGGGTGTGTGTGCATTTCTGATGGGTGTCATCAGCTATGGCTCCAGTGCATAACCAGCATCCCCCACTAGGTGACCGTAAGGGATGTCACCATTGGCAAATCTCTGGTACAGCTGCATCAGATGCCAGATGTGGGAACTGTGATAGCTTCCAGGGCAGCCAGCATACACAATCATTATTGTGCCCTCGGCATCACACACGACCTGGCAGTTGATGGAGGGGAAGATCTTGCGGGTGATGTAGACCCTACCCTGCTCACCAGGTGGTGCTTTGATGCATATGTGCATGCAGTCTGTAGCACCCACTACCTCAGGGTATTCTGCTATTTGGTGGAACAGTTGTATATTACTGGCCAACGCCTCACTGGTGTTGGGGAAATATACGTGCTCACTGGCATGTGCTGACATGGCATCCAGGAACTGGTATAGTACCCTGGATGCTGATGCCTGTGAGATCCCCATCATATCCCCAGTTGGCCTTTGGAAGGTACTGGTAGCTAGTATTCTTAGGCCTACACATACCTTGGTATCCACTGGGATGGGTTCCCCTCTGTTAGTTCTGTGTATCAGGCATGGCCAGCACAGCTCAACAATTTGCTGTAAGAGGTCCCTGTCCACCCTATAGCGCTCCACTATCTCCAGCTCATGTAGCCCCTGGTTGCTTACCCTGGGTCTGTACACTCTTCTCCGTTTCCTCACTGTGGGTTGTTTGACAGCATTCACATCCTCACCACCTTCAGCCTCTTTCACATGTTGTTGTATGATAGCTATTGCAGCCCCTATAATTTTATTGTTTTGTTTGTTAAAATTTCCCAGCTTGTATACACCGGTGGTGTAGAGTATGGAAAAAACCTGAGGGAAACATGTTTGCATAGCTTATAATAGTGTTCTGGGCTAGTTTGGTCTGCTGCCTGTGTAATTGGCTGATTCTGATACATTTCACCTGCTAGCTATGGTAGTTCTACTAGATTACCTTCCTACTGCTGTTTTCCCTTCCCATTGCCTTCCCGTTTAAGGCGGGGGGGGGGCGTTGTGCAAACAGAGTGCGGAAATGTGCGCAGTGTTTCTATTTCCTGGTTTACTTTTTTTTTTCCTTTAAAACCCAGTGTACACCCGCTTAGGCAATGTAAAGAGTGCTAGACAGCTTCAGACACACCCCTTGCTTAGCTCTGCTAAGCTAGGAGCAAGCCCGAGCCACTGGGATGCAATCCATTTACAGTATGCCTGACACCCCCCATGATGTCAGCTAACTCCTAGGCTTATACCAAGCTATTCTTAATGACTGGCATGCAGGGGAAATCTGGGATTCAGTATCATTCCTCTCATTTGCATAGAATTGCCTGCTAATGCATAGTTACATGTCCCACACTGAGCCACCCCCCTTAGCAATCATTATTCACTGGCCATGTTGTCTTCTGCCTGCCATTGAGTATAATAGCAAAATAGTGATTTTGGTTAGAATGCTTATTTTATGTTTTTTTTCTTATACTCCCCCATCCCGTTTGCGCGCCGCTGCCCTACGCTTAAACAGCCGAGATCAGCCAAAAAAAAATAAAAGTTGATTTTTTTATTTTTCCAAGTGTTTTCCATGCCAATGTCCTTATAGTTTGCTATTGGTATGCTTTCTACATGATATCCACCCTTTATTTGGAGCTGTCATGGCTCCGTTTTGTAATTTGCAGAAATGTACTCCGCTACTGGTGGAGTACATTTCTGCAGATCACACTAGTCCTGCACAGCTGGCTTCCAGTTTCCGAGATCACAAATTCACCTCTTTTGCATGGATTTCTCCCGCAAATGGGGTAATTTGCATACAGGGGCTGAGTCCGTGCAGGACTAGTGCGGGAGCGCTCGTGCACACCCCTACAGGTTATTCCTGGATCACATGGCAGACATATTGCCTGCTGGAGCTCCTGCACTAGTCCTGCACACCATGCATGGCTTGCAGAATCCTGGGGTTAATATTTTCATAAACATGAACATTAAGTGCATAAACATGGGTATGATTGCAAATCTGTTTATGTATGCTGTAATATAACAGAGATGGGCAAACAAGGCATTGCTAAATATCAACTTCACTACAGATACACTAATGGAACAATGGCTGTCTATGCAGTATGTGAAAGATACCTGCCCATATATAGCAGTCACAATAACTTGCTATGACATGCCACAATATTTGTCAGTAAATGATACACACAAAGCAATTGTGCTAGTGGCACAACATGACACAGCAATATTAAAGAAATCCCATGAGCAAGGACATGTCATGTTGATGAACAGACAAAAGACAGCAGCAACTAATATAAGAATACATATGATGCATACACAGCTATAACGTGCAAATAAATGAAACAGACCCACCTCACTGTGTTATGCTTGAAGTATGAGAATAAGTAAGTTGCTGTCATCCTTCCCATGTATGCAGTGGAGCAATACCAGCAGAACAATTATGTCTCACTTTTATCATGGTAACTGCAACAGTCATATCTGTCATATACAGGGCTGCAGTGCATTTGACATAACAATACTATGCTCACACACACACACACACACACACACACACACACACACACACACACACACACACACACACACACACACACACACACACGTGCACAAATAAGGAGTAGCACCCCTGCCCATATGAGGCAATGTATGCATTAAGTACAGCATACCATGTACATCAAATTAATTACTGTATGTGTAATGTGGTAAAGTGTGTCATACTGCACGTGCAATATTAAGCCACCTATCACATGATATCTGCAGTTTACAGTACGATGTATATCAGTGAAGTATGAAAACAATATGCTATGGCTGCACAATTGTGACTATACAGTAAATTTTGTGATACTGCAAACAGCATGGTGGAGCATTACATAACTGGGTCACACAACAATAATTACTGCCCTTAGGGGTAAACCCGGATCAGTTTGAACATCATGAATCATCTCATGTGCACACTCCCAAAAGTAGTCTCACATGGCCCTTGCCATGTCCTGGAAAAAAATTCTCCATCAAGTCCCTCATCTGTGACTGGATGATGTCTGTCATTACCTCCTGGATCTTTTCTCATGAAACCTCTCCATCTGGTGGTAGTAGACACTTTTTATGGCAAGCAGCAGGAACAATGGCATATGCAGTTCCCATTCTCTCATTATCATCATCATCAACCCTGTTGTCATCCTAATTCTCGGACTCTGAGTTGGCTGTCAGTGCTAGAACATCATCATGTCCAGTATCTGACAGGAGAATCATCACAGGTCTTATGTTATGTCAAGGTTAAACACAGTAAAACATTCATACATAATACATGCTCCCTTAAGGCTATGAGTATGCAACATATACATACCTAAACAATGTACAGGTGGAAACTCTTCTGTATATCACATTAGAGTACTGTATTACATTATGCAACTGTATCACCATATTTGATGAAAGGCATGATTTGTTCAATTCATAACAATGTAAAAAAAAGTTGTCTAATCTACATCACAGTCATTTGCTAAACAGCTATTTCATAAAACACAATCATATTTACACCTAAATAATGTTAAAGACAGTATATGATATACCTTGATCAGGATCAGACCGTAACTGTGACATTTTGCTCAAGGTATATCATAATATAATATGGCTCATAATGTGTATTTATACTTTGTATAATAAAAAGAATTGAGAGTAGAAGATGTATGGTCATGACCATGCAACAATCCTCATGTCCTGCTATCAGTATGAATTTAATATATCAATAGAAGGCTACTATTATTTATTTTTATTTTTATTTATTGGCATTGGTTTACTGGGAAATTTCACTGGCTAAAGTGAACCTATTTTCAGTGGAGGCCCCTAACCATAAGAATTACATACAATTTCAAAAAAATTGCAAAAAATTAACAAAGAAGAAATTTGCATAAAATTATGGAGAACAGATAAAGGTGGCTTAAACAATATGCTAACAGCAAAGTTAAATATGGCCATAGTACAGGCAAAGTTGGCATTGCATAATACAACGCAAAAACAAATACGAGTTAAAACAAATAGTTCATTATTATACCTATATGAGCACCAAGGAATGCATGTAATTTAAGGCATCACAGAATGAACAATAGACTGTAAGTATGTACCACAGAGAGCAAGGCATGAGAGATGTTAATGCAGGGGAGAGAATGAAGGAGGAAACAAGAGAGGACAAGAAGGAGAGAGAGAGAGGTAGGGGAGGGAATAATAAAAGGGATGGACAGTAATAAAAGAAAGGGAGTAAGAGGGAAGGAAGAAGAATGAAGTAGAAGGAAGTGCAAGACAGGCAGGAGAGAAGAGGGGAAAGGGGTTCCGGAGTTAAAGCAATAGAAGGAAATTAAGTAGTTAATAGTTCATTATGATTGATCAAGAAAAAAATATTAGAACAGAATCTGAAAATAAACAGTTTTAGGATTAATTGGTAGATTAAGTAATGGCAGAGGGAAGAATGGAACAGTTGCATGTCCAGTTGGATAAGAGATGATTTTGCAGTGCAGTTTTAAAGGTGAATGGGCATTGTTGTAACTGAATAAATGTAGGTAAGTTTTTTCCATTATCTGGCAATGTTCCTGGAGTAATAATTGGCCTACAGGTAGTTTGGGTTTATGAACTTGAAACAGATGTTGGTGTTCAGAGTGCAGAGGCCTAATATGGTTGTAAAGGGTGAATAAGGAGCTCAGCACAGGGCAGTCTTCTGGCTTATAAATAAATGTATGTGTTGTGAGCTGAAGAAGTAATAGGTAGTGGGGGAATTCATGCCACTGTAATTGTATTAGGGCAATGCAGTGATGAGTAGAATGGCAACTGTTTGTAGCAACTTTAGAAATCTTGTTATAGCAAGTTTCTAATTTTGATTTCAAGAAAGACTGCAGGTTGGTTAGTAAAGGAGCACCATAAGAAAGTCAAGGTAATAGGTAAATAGCTCTAATACTTGTTTTGTAGGGACGGAGAGGAGCTTGTTATGTCTATAGAGTAAAGTTTTTTTGTGGGTCTTACTTATGTTATTTTGAATGTGCAGATCGAATTTGAGGTTTTCATCAGTTATTATACCTAACAGCTTAGTGTGGGTTACGAGCTCAATTTGGTAGATTTAAGAGAGAATATACTGAGGTCAGCTTTTTATTTATTTACATATGTTTACCTGGTAGTGTCCGACTGGGCTAGTAATCCCGTTTTCAGCAGAGACCCAGGGAGAAAAGCTCCACAAACAGATAAAATAACAAATAACAAATATAGAGTTATATATATGTTCATACAAATTATTACAGTGCATTACAAAAAACTGTGAAAAAAAATAAAATAAGAATTAATACATCATAGTAACAAACCTTTAACGTGTAGACCTCAGAAAATCTTGTTAACTGGGAAAACAATTGAGACAGAAACAGTGAGCATGTCTAATGAAAAGATTTAAGCACAAGTACAGTTTCAGAGTGAGTAAACAAAGGAAAAATATGAAGCACTGAGAGTAAAACCAATTAAAACCATTGGGAGGTGATCAAACTATAACAATGAAGAAGCAGATAACAACCAGCTATAAAGGGAATGGATGGGTGTTGTTGAGGACATAGTAGGAGAGAGAAAGAATAAGGATCATAAATTAAGTTTTAGGGGGATTTAAAGAAAGGTGATTTTTGTGAAGCCATGTCTCCATGGTGGAAAATACTGTTTGGTTGGTTTATTGTAGAATATTTGTGTTAGAAGCACAACAATCTATAGTGAAGTCATCTGCATACTGGACTAGGGAGCCCTGCTGGAAAGCTTGGTTGAGATTGTTGATAAAAATGTTAAACAGAAAAGGGCCTAAAATTGAGCCTTGGGGCACATCTGTTGGGTTGTGAAGGTAAAGAGAAATGTAGTTCTACCATTTGGCAACATGCCTTCTGTTGGAAAGAGAACTTTTTAACCATTTAACTGACTGGGGGAGATAGTCCTATAGCAGAGACCTGAAAGAGGAGTATAGAATAAGAGATGGTATCAAACGCTTTTGACAGGTCCAAGAAAAGGGCTGATGCAATGTATCCTGAGTTTCAGACTGTTTACTATGCCTAAGAAGGATATTAGTGCAGTAGATGTGCTATGACCTGGATGGAACACATGCTGTGTGGGGGAGATGATTTTGTTTTTTAGAAAGTAGTCTAAGAGTTGTTTTTGCACACCCTTTTCTAAAACTTTAGAGATAGGGGTAGAGTATAGCAATAGGTCATAAATTGGAAATATTGGTTGAGGAAACACTTTTAAGAAGTAGTAAGATGATTGATGTTTTCCAAAGGGAAGGGACATGGGATTCTTGAATGGATCTGTTTATCAGAATGCTAATGGGACAGGCCACAGAGTCAGTAGTGATTTTTAGAAACTTGGCAAGAATTTTATTGGCTGAGTCTTTTGATGTAAGAGGTGGGGATGGGGGATGGGAGTCAGATTGAATTCTGGCTGCGAAGATTGCTGTGTGCAGTTTGGAGGGGGTCTGTTGAAGCTTGCAGAGGGATGATGTAAAGTATCTGAGGTGTTAGGGAAGCTCTGAGTTAAAGTATGTTGAAGGGCAGAAGGAGGAGAGGGAGGTATAGGAATAGTGATATTTGGGAGAGGTAAAGAAAAAGCAGTAATACTTGCAGTGATGTTAATAAAGTGGGAGATAAAGATGCTATTTGTTCAGGAGGCATGTCAGAATGTGGGCGGGGATTAGGTTTGGTGCTAGGGTTTAGGAGATTATAAATGGCAGACCAGAACATTTTGGGGTTCTTTTTTCTGTGTGTTTTCTGGTTCCAGAAATACTGCTGTTTGTCTTCAGAGATGAGTTTTTAACTTGGTTAAAGAGCTGTTTGTAATGAATGAGGTTGTGTGGATTGTTAAATTTAAGCCAGAGTTTCCATACTTTGTCCCTGTTAGTCATGATTTCTTTGGTAGCTTTTGTTAGCTGGGGGGTATGACCGGTTTTGAATCTTTTGGTTTTGGTAGGAACTTGGCTATCTAAGATTTTTAGAAAAGAGTTATTAAAGTAGAACAGAATGCCATCCAATGGAAGAGTTTTAAGATTATTCCAGTTAATTCTTTTAAGGATGTCATTAAATGTGTGGGGGTTAAATTTAGAAAGGATTAGCACAAGTTTAATATTGTGGATTTTAGGGATGGATGAACAGGCTTGTATAGGATAGGTAGGGAGGTGGTCACTAATGGAGTTGGACATAGTGCCGGAATAGTAGTAGTTAGGGGAGTTAGCATTTGTAGGGTAGAAAGTGGTAGAGGGCCCAGGGTTAGGGTGGATGTCTCAGATAAGGGAAGAAAGGGTATGGGAAAGATGGCATATGATAAGTGAAAGTTTGAAGATTAAGTAGTAAAAAAAAAGAGTATTGGGCATTGCGTATATAATGCACGGAATAGTTTATAGAGAGCATTTATGTTTTGCAACAGAGAAGCGGATTTCAATGATATGGGGTAGGGTTTATGTTGGAGTAGCTATTCTGAGCGGAGCATATATAGCTAGTTATAGATTTTGCTTTGGGAGGAAAAGAGTTAGGGTTTATCATTGTTACATGTATTAGCAGAAGAAGGAATACAGAGAGAAAGAATAGGTATATTGTTTGTGGAATGAGGGGAGACATTTTGAATCAGTGAATGTAAAGACAGGAAGTGAAGTTTGTTTGCAAAGATGAAGTATAGAGGAGGAAGTAGGGGAGGTTGATTGGTTGATGGGAGGGTGTGGTTAGAAGAGTATAAGTGTAATGAAAGAGAGGTGGGTGGGAATGGGGGTATGATAGGGGAGCGGAGTGAGCCCGAGTGTAGTGAGGGTGAACAGAGTGGGTTGATCCACAAGGTGGAATGGCACGTTGCAAAGAAAACATTCAGCCACACAGAATTTGTGTAAGGTCAGTGACCTAGTCACTTAAGCATAAAATACAGGAATAGTAATTTAAACTTAAAGTACAATGACTGACTAAAGAAATGTTTGCAGAGCATAAGCTGACCAAAAGTAATGTGCTTACCACTAGTCTCAGAGGGCCGAACTTGAAAATGATTTAGTCTGGCTAAGGAATATAGATTTAACATACACTGTGCAGTTAAAGTATAGATTCTTTAGTTCCTAGGTTATTTGCACTGTTTAATTATGCTGGGCTGGCACTTCTGATTGTAAACCACAGATAAAAATGGTAAAGGGAGTGGCGGGCGCACTACTTAGGAATGCTGATGAAGCCAACTGCACAGATAGCTATTTAAAAATGTCAATCATGCAGTGCCATTAGGTTACTTCATTGCATTACGTGTCGGCAATACACAGTTTATCAGACAAAATGCTGTTATTACTTTTTCAGGTATGAACCAACCATCAGTATATTTGGAAAAACAAACATGTACAGCCAGAACACATATCTGCCATGATATATTAAGACATGGATGCCATGCACTTGAGCTCAAATCCAGGCTGTTTTCCATTAAGAGGGTTTTTATTCTGCAGTGAGCAAAGGGCTTATTCCACCTATTCAAGTTTGGAACTGCTACTGGAAGTTGTATTGTATGTTTATCTGATTGGCCTGAGGGCTTAACTGCATAAATGTCTTTCATCCTGCTGGTATAAAAGCCTCACATTTTTGTGAGACTGCTCATTTATTCAGAGCTTCCCTGTGCCTGGCTAGGAAACCTTTGACTACATCTTGGTTTGCATCTAAAACCATATGTAGACCTACAAAACTGATAGAATTATACAGATATATATATATATATATATATATATATATATATATATATATATATATATATTGCTCGTATTCTATCACAGTGCTATTTAACAGTTCTGTGCAACATTTATTGATTTTGTTGCATTTATCACTGTTTTTCAGCCTGCACTTGTTAAATAAATGCCATCTGTTTGTTCCCTAACTGCTTTTAGGTCATTTTAACAGTATTCCGATATTTCCTAACCTCCTCTGATACTGCAAAAGTTTTTCTGAGATTGCCAACGTTCTCTTGATCTTGACAACATATTTCTAAGCTTTGCAAAGTTTTTCTGTATTTGTAGAAGTTCTGAACTTATTTTCAAGGATTCCTAATACTGCAGGGGTTCTGCCTTTTATTGTAAAGCATCTGTTACTGCACTTCAGCTCAAAACCAGTTCATTTTACATCAAGAAGGCTTTACTCTGAACCTTGGTAGGAGCAGAGAGCTGATTCAACCCATCTAAGCTGGGAACTGATTTCACTGAAACTCATTTCACTTAAACTCAGCTGCCTAAGCACAATTCACTCAAAGCTCACTTTACTGAAAACTCATTTGACTTAAATTCATTTTGCTGAAAGGCATATGTCCTGTTCCCCACTGTAGTGTGATCCTGGAGTTAGTGTATATAGTAAGAGGGAGGTATGGGGGCATAGTCCCCCACATAGTTTGGGCATATATTGTCTTCTGGAAAGAGTTATTTATTCGATTTGTAAGTATCTATGGTTTACAATGTTTAAAATAGGTGGGGGCTACAATGAAATAGACTATAGATATATATATATATATATATATATATATATATATATATATATATATATATATATATACACAAATGAGATAAGCACTGAAACATGGTCACTGGCTGAAACATGGTTACTGGCTGAAATTGAAATCCCAACATTATAGATCTGGAAAGCATGCAATACCTTAGAACAACTGGGTAATCATAACTACAGTCGCAGCATGTGACTTCTACAGATTTAAGGTATGTCACACTCACTCATTACTGTTCATCAAGTAATATATCACTGTAACTACCTGCATTTATAATATTCTTACATTTGTAGGATTCTTATATAGCTGTACATTTCAAATATTGTAATTATAATAGTCAATTATGTAACAACCAGACATTACAGAAGAACATGTTTGGCTTTGTGTACAATTATAGAAAACAGAACACAGTTTGAGTTAAACAAACCATTACAGGTATGTTACACAGAAGTGCAATATATCTTGAACTGGTGTACATGCCATAACTTGCCAAGAGCATTCAGAATACTGACAGCAGTACCTATTCAGTAATAGAATAAGCAAGCTATACAAAACATAACAGAAGCTAGCACCACTGCCCGATTTACAAGTTCACCAACTTCAAACAGAGATAATAGCAAAATCAACTTACATACAAACCATTCCAGCTAAAAGGACTATGACAGTTACATACAGATGTCAGTAATTTAGGTCGTGACTTAAAAAAAATGAGGTTATCGAACATTCCCCGTTTGCAACTCAAAGTACAACACTTCAATTAAATTATAATGTTATTCACAAGAAATCAGAGACTTCTGCAATTACCTTGCAGATGTATTATGGGTAGTCTGGCATTAATATTTTAGCATGCTTGATACAAAATTGATTTTCACATTAACAACAATTTCACATTCAGTTATTGCTGTGTCATTCCCAAAGCTGCACACACACACATGAGAGGTACTGCATGCAAGCTGGAAGAACTGCAATTCAGACTTACAACTCTCATCTATGCTTTCATTACAACCTTGACACCTACCCGCCTAGCTATTCCATCTTGGCTGTGATGGTATGGACTGATGTATGTTATACAAATGAAATGTATGATTATGCAGAGAAGAATTAAACACATAGATTCATGGTTTTAAACTGCAGGATGGATAAAAGCACAGTCCAACTTCCACCATGTGCTTCGCATTGAAACACAAAAGCAAGCAATCCTGACTGCATGTCAGCACATTGCTCACAGCACTAACAAATAGCTGTAACAATTCAGAGTTCAGAGTCTCAGACATTGCAATACAACATATGGATGCACTTGGCAGACATAAATATACATGAAGTCATGCTCATCCCTGGTATCTAATACATCAACAAGTAAGTTAGTTAGGAGGCTAGTCCATGTTAAATAAGAATGGATTATGATGTAATATTGTGACATTCAAAATGTACAGGTAACATATATATGTGTTATCAGACATTTACACATACAAGCTGTATTGGCATAGGTAGGATGTTTCTAGAAACTTTGGGGATAACAGAGATATTCATCGTCATCCAACACCTAAGACCTATAGGCATTCGTGCACCACTTACTAGATGTGTATAAAAGCTATACTTCATAAATAAACAAGCAATATCTCCCATACCTGTTTTTAAATAGTATATATGGAAATATCAAACTAATATTAAAAATATTCTATATGAGGATTCAGACTCATATGTATCTAAGACATATTGCTTAATGGATAGAGCTAAGAGACAGCACAATTTCTACTATCACACAGAATTACTATGGGATGTTTCCATGGCATCACAACAGAGTCCATCTTATATCAGTAGTATGACTCAGTGTTCAACGGTTTTATAGTTGCATTATTTTTTACAAAATCCAACATATGTAAGTCATGCTGAAATGCATTGCTCATACAAATCATGAGTACATCAATTATGGAAAGTACATAAGGTACTCTCTATAATGTAGGCCTTAGCAATGTATGAATGTATACATGTACTAGTCAGCATTCAGACATACAGAGGTATACCATGTGATGTTTCTTGAAACATTACAGATAATGGAGAAATGCTTTGTCATCCCCATCCTAAGCACTATAAGCATCAGTGAACTACAGCCGCTTGATTTGTAAAAAGCTGTACTGCAGAAGTTGACAAGCAAACATAGATCTTCCATATGTTATGTTCAATATTATTGACATAAACACCACTATTTAAAAAATAACCTATAATAGAATTTGAACCCACACATAGGAGATCAGCAGTCATCCTGACTTATTGTTTAACCATTTGTGCTAATTGACAGAAAAGCTCATTAATGATGCTGAAAGGAATGCTTATGGCGTATCATTCACACCTATGTGTGATGTGCATATGAAAGTACAGTCATAATCTAATTTTATTCAGACTGCATATACTGGCAAGGTACACTTACGAATTATCCAAGAAGTTATTGATACACTAATGTTAACTACGTATTGATACACTAATGTTAACTATGTATTGATACAGTAATGTTAACTACATTTGCATTACTATTATCAGCACAGACTCCCATTAAATACAGGCAAAACAGTCTCATAAACATATATACCTAACAAATACATTTATTATGATGTAGGTGTTAAGGTTTGGATTATGGAACTTACTGTAGGCATCAGCTGACTGGTGTCAGACCTCTGCAACCCTCCTGCAAAGTTCCTCAGCATCCCTTTAATGCAAATCATCATAATAGTGATGTTTGGCGTATCTCGATCTGACTGCTGTGCTTCTTTGGAATCCAGTTCCATATGTTGATCATGGTAAAGGTCCTGAGGTATGCACACATCCTCTGCTCATGTCCGCCATATACAATGAGCATCTAGGGGGCCTCATCCTTGGTTCAGTTCGGTGCCCACACACATTGAAGCCTCCTTTCAGTCAACACCCTTAGTCTTGAAGGTGAAAATTATTCCAAAAAATACCTTAAGAAAAATGGTAACTGTGCTCCCACTCAGCAGGTAGCAATGGTTGGGGCAGTAAATGTATCAACATTTCATTTTAAAGTCAGTGTATATAGAATGGAATCGGACCATTGGAGGGCATTGTGTATATGTTTCAGATAGTCCTGTTTACTGACACCTATAGGGCTGTTGCACGGAGCACCTACCTGTTATGCCAAGCTATTGGTTAACATTCCAAATTTCAATTACTTATGTGGACTTGTGCAAATGGGATTCCAAAAACACTGAATGTTTATGAACTTCGTTAATTATAAATTGCACAAATGGTACTTAAAAGCTGTGTGCATATAGCTGAAATCACTTTAAGGCATAGCTGAATTACAGTTAGCTACAAAGGTAATATGTTACCTGCTGGCATTGCTGTGGTGGAATAGACTGCTCTTATTACATATCTATGCTACTCTTATTACATGTCTATGCTATCATTAATCTGTATAACTCAAATTAGACCTGTTGGCAGTCCTTTTTATTCTGGCTAAATTGCCTACAATACAACCTATCTGTGACATAATGGAGGGGTGTAGAGCGGAACAACATGCATAAAAATGGGTAAATGTGCATTGGTGACAAGCAGATTTTCCATACACCATTTTGTAGAGATAAAAGGAAACAGTCCCAGTGAAGAGTAGATAAAGACAGAATGAAATATATTTGTAGTAATTACTGATTACCCTGCAATGTCCATAGTATGATTATGGAAATTGATGAGTTCTGAAGCTGTCTATAAGTTGTATGTTCACTGACTTGTTTACAGATACTCTGATGTTTGTTATTATATATTATATTGTTAATACAATGCATTGGAAACAACATGAGAATGGCTGTGATTGTTCAATTTTTATTGTGTTGACGTAGCCATGAGTGCATAACAGTTCATTTTAATATGAATGACTGTTTTCTTCAATGTTTCTGTATAACTTCCATTTTGTCATGCATGCCATATAATGACAGTAACATTTGTTATGATGTGTGTCACTGACTGCAGTTGTGTATGACAGGCATCCAACATTCTTGGGGTACATATGCTAATTATGTGGAAACAGCATTACTATATGAATGGATGTGTGGTGCAATTGTTGCTTGGTTGTCCTTTACTTGTCTTGTTGTCCATTGCCATGGTTTCCAATCCCACATAAGACCTAAACAACTGTTTTAAGGCGCTGGTACATGTGATGATGTTGTTACATGTATTACATATGAAGACATTTGTTTCATATCCATTATGTTCTTCTATACATAACAGTAATATATATGAAAATGATTAGTTTGCATAGCTTTGCACTGTAAATGAGGAGAGCAAGTCAATTGACATATGCTTGTAAAATCATCGCATCAATAATGTGAGCCCCCATACAAAATATATCATGAATATCACATCATCTTTCAGTTGTTAAAGTAAAGTAGGAAAGGCATTTTTTTGCATGGAGAGAATGAAATTATAATCAATGCTCTGTGCCAGCATGGCTTTAGTTTCCTTGGATGGAGAGAAATACTGTGTGGAGGAATGAAGTCTGTACAAACCTGGCAAACATAATTAAGGCTTTGGGTGATCACATCAGATTCAAGGAGGGCTGTAGGCAATGTTGCTCTGACATGATCCTCCATGCAGCTAACAGAATACTCCACTATGGGAAGACATGGAATGCAACTGGAGGCCACCCTTGACTTCCCTGGGCAATATAACTGTGTCTCTGACATCTCATCATAACATCAGTCATGATCATCGGATATGCAGGGAGGTGTTGAAGCAGGTATTCAATGACGTACATGATGCATATGTATGTCCAACATTTAAAAACATTGCAGCATACACACTACCTCACTACCTCTCTTTATTTCATAAATATTAATGTATAGCTATCTTTGTGTTTCAGCAGCAGAAATGCACAGAAAATGTGGAAGCACACATTATGTGAAGGCACAGCATAAGTATTACAACATGTTGGCTTATGTTGTACATACATAACTCTCCCAGCAACATATGTGATATTTCAGTTTTTCAATTGCAGAGGTCCATCAGCATCTGCACAGCAGCAACACATGTGATGCAAGTGTCTCCATATACTGTTTCTGTGATCCAGAGCTTTCTGTGCCTCTGCCACCTGCCATGGCAGTGGTGTATATGCACATGTTTTGCTCCTGCCATTGTAAAACAAGACACCAGCCATGGAGGTGAATATACAGACAAACCAGGAATGGTGTTGTCTACCTTGTTAATAGGCTGAAACACTTTGTAGCACAATGGTAATGTATGATATTCATGTTGCTATGCTCCATACACATGCACATCTGGATGATACATGCACCATTTGTCACAAACTTGCCTCCATATCCTGTTAGTGTGTGCTACACTTGTCATTTGCCTCTGCCTGCATTCATGACTGTGAAAGATACCCAGATGTTGATATCTGTGTGCCTTTTCATACAGGATCCACCTTACAACAGGTGATACACATCCCAAAGAAGGAGGAAATAAATGGTAAGACAATCCAACTTTTAATACATGTCATTATTGATAATCCCACCTGTGCCCTTCATCAATACTATGCTCTTCTTTACCTGCTTAGGACATCAGCAATGTGCACATCAGCCTTGACCAACCTGTATTTGTCTGTATTATCACCTGTGTGTTATACCTGTGCTTGAATGCAAAATAACTGCCATTATGTGTTTAATGATGATGTTTTGATGTCTATTGTTCCCCATGACAGCAGAGCAGAATCATGGTCAAGTGGGACCCTAGGCAGGGTAGTGGATCAGTGCCTTCACACGCATACACAGAAATCCCCCACCCCCCACAGCAGTACCCCCCCCAGACATTCCAGTGTCCCATTAATTGGCTATTTCTCATCAGCTACCATAGACACTGTTCAAACCTCATAGTGGACATGTCTTTGCACACATTTTTAGGACCATGCATACATGCATATGTTCATTTATTCACCTTCCTGGATATATTAAATTATATTCTTGGTATAATACAGTACCACTTGTTATGGTGTGTTTTAAATTAGTTGTGTTGAACATTTTTCCAGTAAGCAATGAAACAAAATGTATGAACCATTAATGAGAAAACTGCCCATTTCTGAACATTTCAACCATAAAAGACCACTCAAACTTCTGTCATTGCAATCTACCAATATCAATCAATATGCATAATCTCTGCAGAAGTAACAGTCATCTGAATAATTCCACATTAAAGAGATCTGTAACTAATGAAGAAGTTGCTGCTAGCAAACAACTATATATTTTAGTGTTTCATCCACAAATTAAGTGCCCGCTGCCCTTGAAGAATAAACTGCCTATGTTAAATTTAAAAAAAGTATGCAATATGGAGTGGATAGCAAGCTGACAGCAGGTTCTTAGTTACTAGGCATCTCATTCAAAGGAAGACACACTCAGGACTGCAACATCACCCCCCTTTAATGTGCAGTATAGTATCAGCAATCCATCTACATAATGTGGGGGAATGAGCCCACAGCCTTCTGCATTAAAAGCAAGTATGCTAAGTGCTGTGCTACTAACACTGCTTTCAAATTCTGTAGCACAAACAATGATGACCATTTGCTAAACAAAAGAAATGTACATTGAAAATAGATTCAGCAAGAGCAGCAGTAAATTTCTGTTTCACTGAAGCTCACAGTTCCTTGAAAATGAACTGAAGCTCACAACTCCTTGAAAATGCACTAAAATTCAGTCCCTAGAAAATGTTCTGATACTCAGTTCCTTGAAAATGCACTGAAACTCATTTACTTAAGTAGTCTGGTATTTGGCATAGAGGAGTCAGGCTCCTGTCCCTTGTAACCAAGGTACAGGGTTTCAGCCTGTGCAAATTAACTAATCTGCCATCCCTAACTAGGGCATCACATACCTAACTGATGGATAGTTCAGTATGATCTGTGCTTAATTTTGTGAAAGGAAGCTTGTCTGTGCAAGTGCATTTATTGTCCAGGCAGCAGGAAACATTATGAAAAAGAAAAGTCAAGGAGGAACATCTTGAATTTAAATTTTGCTCACAGAATACAGTAAAGAAGAAGCAAGTAGTATGTTGATGCATTCAGGGAAGCACAAAGAACACACATTTTTTTTTTAATTAAAATAATAAATATTGTAGAAACACCCTGGCTGCTGGGCCACTCCCAGGCAGTGGGCCCTAAGTGATTGCCTAGTACTAAATCTGGCTGTGCATGATTGTTGCATTTTGCACAGGCATGACATCCTGGTAAATCCATATCCCCATTAAAATTGTAGTTAGAGGGTAGTCCCATATGTCATTAATAAGCTGCATCATGTGATTTGTGTGAATGTATGTGACCTGTGTTACCTGTCTCTTCTAGTAGCCCTTCTGCTAATTCTGTGATGGGATGTGATGTGCCTCACTGTGATAGCATGGCCCGTGGCACTCAGGCCACTGATTTGGTTATATTGTCTATCCCAGAAGAAGGCAATTGTGTAGATCATGTATAGCCTCAAATATGGAGGAAAATATGGCTGGCCATTCTGATGCCATGGGGACTTCAGATGTTGGACATTATGATGTCAATGACCCACTGTCCCATTAAGAGTCTGGTAATGATATCAACTCCTCCCCATGATGGAGCACTACTGCCCATTGCTGTACATGTGAGCGTGTACCTGGTACTCCTGAACACATTTTAGAAGATGTCTGTCCACTCTTACAGGCAAATTAACATTTGCAGCAATGTCATAGATCTGACCTTCAAGCACTTGCCCATGCCACTGAACATGTAGCAAACCAGCTGTGTGAGTTACATGAAGATCAGGAGGGCAGACATGGTTAGGACATGGCAGCATTGGCTGCACATCATGACACTGTGGTATTTGTTGAATGATCTGTTGAAAGCCTTGTTACACAGGTGAGAAAGTAGTGCCATAGATCGAAATAGGTGTTACAAGCCCTAACTGTACTTAGCAAATTACTTCCATTTGGCAAAGGCAGACCTCCTCTCATTAAACTCACACTTTTTCATCATACATCAATTTCTGTGCTTTAATTTGCACACACATCTGATGTCAGCCTCGCCACTGTCAGCCCAGCAGCCATGTCCAGATGGGCACATTGCAGTCATGTTCCTTCTTATCCCAAACTGTGTCCTCACATGCTAGTGTCACCACATCCTGCTCTTCAGTACACCAACATGGGCCAACTATTTCTAAATATGGCAGGGGCAGCCAGGACCCTGGTGTGAACCATCAGTGTGGGTGTCCTAGACTTTGTTAGAGTAACGTTGACAGCTGATCCAATGTCTGTCCTGTTGTGTCATTCTGACACTGTGGCAATTATGCCCACTCTGCTGAACACTGATAAAGTAATTTGCAGGGGGCTATTGAAATGTCTGATGCCACAGGATGTTCTGATCATTTTTCTGACTTAGCTGTCTAGATTCATGTACCGATATTTATTACCACTTTAACATTGGCATATGTTAGCAATGATATCGATAATGGTAATGCAATATGTGATGTCATGCTTTCATCTTTGCATCATTTGATAGGGGATAGATAGGAGTGATGTTTACATTACAGTTTTCCTTGTTGTCTGCCTTTCACACATGCACAACTATGCCACTGTATGCATACTTGTGTCACTTATGCCATTTTAATATGGTACCACACATGCCTAAGCCCAGCACTCAGTTATTACATTTCTGTGTACCTCTTTCCATTTTCAATCACCATGCTTACTTGTATTTCCCATGTGTGTCTTCCCATATTCAACTGAATCCGCAAACACATCTGTATATATCTGTGTTTCTGTATCCTCAACACTGATGCATTTTGCATGTTTGTTGTGTGGTCACTGTCACTGATGCTCTGCATGATTGCACATATATTACCTGAAAATGACCCATGTTTCAGGGATAACATGTGCAAGTGAGATAACACTGTTATTGTATGGCCCCTGTTTTGGGGTATGCATTTGCCGATATATTTCCATACATGTGATGGACCTAGATTTCTTCTTATGCTGGCTGTTTAATGGGTGATATTCCATGCTATTAATCTGTATGATGAGCTTCTACCTATCCAATGACAATTTCTGTTGTGCATAATTCATATGTCCCACACATGTGCCTGTGTATTCTTCTTTAGTAATGTACCTTGTAAACTGTCTTCCTGCATTGATGTTTCCACTCAGTGTTTTGCAAATATTCATATTTGTATACCTTAAGATTATGTTCTGTATGATATTCAATGTATACACCTAATGGACCATTTCCATTAGTTGTGATGTGTAGGGCAACATGCGAATATCAACGTTTACTCAGTGCATGACTGTGTTTCAGGCACTGCCTTGTTGCCTGAGCTAGAACATGTGGTCACATCCTCCATCATTCATGCAATTTCCTTCTCCTCACTGTGTCATCCTGATCCTCCTCTGACAACTGCAATATGTCCTTTTCACACATCTGGGGTTCTTAAAGTAGGTCAAGTACACCTGCAGTTGGCAAGTCACTATGTTTTAATGTTAAAATGTTGTGCAGTGTGGCATACACAGTTATCATCTGTTCTGCTTTTCTAGGTGTGTATTGCAGTGCATCCCTGGATGTGTCCAGACATCTGAGTCTGGATTTCAGCATGCCAAAGTCATGATCAACGGTGTTTCAAGTCATAGTGTGTGATCTGTTCTTTCTATCCTAAGCAGAGCTGGATGGGGCTCTGTGTAGTGTCGTTAGCCACAGCAAAAGTGGATAACACATATGCTGTTATCATGCATACTGTTGACAGTTGTGGATTCCAATTACATCATAGCTGTGGTCCTGTACTTACTAAACAGTAGTCTCTCATGTATTTCATCATGTTGGAAAGCAGCTCTCAGACCACTTTCCCTTCAGTAATAAGGAAATTACTCTCATGGTGTATGACTCTGGCCTTCATCGAGTGCTTTTATAAATTTGTTGATGAAGCTCTTTGTCCCATTTAAGTTGCATTGGACTCACATTCTGTGTTTTGGTGTGAGCAGATAATTAATTAGACTTGTTTTTAGCATACTTTATGAAACCGTGTCTGACGCTGGTGTGCTGAAGGCTTCCTTTGGCATGATGCACTGCCCCCAACTTTATTTTAGAATCCACCAAAATATTTGAGGAATGTCTCACTGAATATCTTGAAGCTTAGTGAAGAAACAGAAAGACTCTGTGAAGGACTGATTAATATAAATACAAATATTTTCTCTCATAGTAGCTACACCCAAAAACACACTGAACATATGAGGACTATAAGTGATACTGGTACTAAATTACAAAACACAAAGCTGAAGAAGTCTGAGAGAGAGGAGAACAGTTTTCTGTTTTTTGAGTCTGGAAGTAACACTGATACCAACCATATAATAAATAAGACAAACCTACTGAAGTTAATTCTAGAGTCCACCAACTCATCTCTGTCAAATTCCTTAACAACAGATACATTTTGTTCCCCTTGGAAATCAATAGCCATTGTGCTGAGGAATTAAATGAAGTTTAAAGCTGATAGCCGTTTTGTTCTTTATTTAATCAGCATTTCATATAAACTTTAATCTGGCCTAGACACTCATGTATAGGCAGCAGAAGAAATCCAACATCCCAGTTGGAGGTATCAGGTTACTATTGGAATATGTAGTTTAGAAATTTAAGGGAGTTGATGAAAACATAATAAATTTGTTGAAATGGTTTCAGGAAGAGGTGAATCCCCAGATTTAAAATGAAGTTAGAGGGCTGGATTCCGTAACATTTGCTGAATCTGGCTCTTTTTGCCAATATCAGCGCAAAAGTTATGGATAAGCCTGTAATATTCTAAAACACTTCAGTGAACTTAGAATATGTTGGCACAAAACAGAATAAAGAAGCAGTGTCAGTGCACTACCTAGCGGTCACAGCCACTCTGCAGTTCAGGAAAACTGTTGCATAAAGCTTCATGTGCATCAGGAAAGCTATGCAAATTATACTATCCAAATGCAAGCTGCATGACATTCAAATGTAATGCAAATCTTCAGCAATCCCTCAGTAAGCCCAGAGACAACTGCAGCTGTCTCTGTAAGTCATCTACCAATAAAATACACAATTGCTGGAAATTACAGATTCTGATGGAATTCATAAAATTTCTAATAAAAATAAAATAATAAATGCAAAGGCCAATCACAGTCAATTCAAAAGAGCTAACAGCACCTAAAAATGGGTGTGGGACATGGGAAGCAAACACAAGCAACACAAACATACACACAAGGAAGTAGGGCGATAGGAAAGCATGTAATGGGTATGTGAAGAAGAAGAACGCATTAGAAATGCGTTGAAATACGAAAATCTGAGGAACAGTCAGAGGGACATGGGTATTTATTTTTTTTTTTGTGAGCATAGAAGGAAAAGAAAGAAGAGAAAGAAGACGAGGAGTGCAAAACAGCAGAGGTGCACATATAACAAATATCACAAGACATGACAGACAAAGGTCGGAAATAAACAGATAGGAAAGGTAATGTACACAAAAAGAATGATCCACAACATGGACAACAGAAAGTTGACAGTAGGGTGCAGATTCATACCAACCGTTGTGAAATGCAGAAAAACATATGTACCTATGCACCATTATGGTATGACATGTTACAAACTGTGTGGCAAGCATACCTGGATGTGTGCAACTGATGGCAGTTGTGTGGTATGGAGTAATAAAAAGGGACCACAATACACAATGGGTATAGAATCCAATACCCAAATAGTCTGTCAGCAGTACAAGTGTAAGCCAAGCAACAGCACAGATGAGCAAATGCAACCTGCAAAAATGCTGGAGAATTCCAGCAGAAGACAGAATAGAACCTCCGGCAATGCATGTAAAAGGCAAACAACCAAGCACAGTGTCAAAAAACAACTGTAGCAAAGCAAAAACTGGCTGCTACTTACACAAGTAGGTGTACACAAGCCAAACAGATTTGGAATGAAATGTATATGCTACAGACACATGCCATGTCAGAGGCAACACACAGGTATAGATATATAGTGTATAACCTTTATTGGCATAACAAGCAACTATCAGAAAGCAATCTCAACACACATACATACACCAATGACATGCA
>NC_056727.1:20165929-20335929 GCF_019279795.1 Protopterus annectens | reverse complement strand
TTAACAAAATATTGTTTGTGAGTTACTGCCAGTTGCACACATGTATACAGTGGAACTCTAGCATCAGTAGCAGTATGTTAACTGAAAAATGCATAACTATGGCATACAGGGCCACAGTGCATTGCTCATAATAGCAACATGCTGCACTGCATGAACAGGAGTACACATACACACACATGTAATGAGTACTACACCTGCCCACATGGAGCAATGTATGCATGAGGTGCAGAAAGTCATGAAAAACAGCATAATGACTGTATGTCTAATGTGGTAATCTGTGTCATGCACCCAGCGCAACATAATACAAAATATTACACAACATTTGTAGTGTATGGTTGGCCATGTATCACATATGCATGGCAGCAAAATGCTATGCATGCAAAGGTGTGCCTACACAGTCCAGTGATGTATATGGCAAACACCATGGTAGCAACAGTACACAAGTGGGTCACACAGACAATATGGACTGCCTTGTGGGCCTATCCTGATGGGGTTGACCATCACAAATGTGTCCCACATAGCCTGTGCCATTTCCTGTAAGAAATTCCCCCATCACATCTGTCATCTGTGTTTGAAATACATCAGTCCTCACTTCCCAGATCTGCTCCCAAAAATCACCTTGTGGTGGTGATGGGTGACATCTCATCCAGGGTGCAACAGGAAGGATGGCACATATAGGTCCAGGTTCTTCCTTGTCATCATTATCTCCATTATGGTCATGATCGTCATCAGAAGACTCAGACAGTAATCTAGAATGCACTCATCTCTGGCATCTGATGGATGAGCATCCACAGGTTCCATACTCTGTCAAGGTGAATCACATGACAAGAAAGAAAATACATAATATGCAAACCTGCAACTATATGAGCACATAACATACCCACTGTGACACAATGCACAGACAGAAAACATTAGGTATGACACAATACAATAAGGTATGACCATAGCCAAGTGTACCACCATATGCAATATGGGTCATGAATGCAAACCATAACAAATAAAACTATACCCATTTTATGTCTGTTTACCATGTACTCTCTGTGGTATGATTACAGACAGGGAGGCTTTCCAGTGGTTTGTGTAACTTCTTCAATTGCCACTCTACAGATACTTTCTGATAAGAATAATAGTTATCACTGATTTTATTCTCATAGAGACCAAATGAGGATAGCATTCTCTGCTGACTATTGATTGTGTTGATATAAGCTGTTCATGTACAACAGTTCAAGTTAATATGACTGATTTTTTTCCATACATTTTCTGTTTAGAGTCATGTTGCATAACATCTGTTGAGAATACAGGATGTGTCTAACAGCCATCCAACATTATCTTCATATTGATCACTGCTGTAGTAGCCTTAGCCGTATGGGCTATATCCTGCCTAGGATATAACAGCAGGCCAGCTTCCAAAGCTTCAGGGCACCTTCCACACACCCAACCTGTCAAGCAGCTCAAGCTGAGATGACTAAAATGCAATTTTGGATGCAAAGTCCTTTGGAGCTTTATTGCTGCCGAAGAGTATGCTCCCCAGAGGCTTCTGTGGATGGATGATCAGCTTGTGCTTTCCTTAGCTGGGCAGATAAGCTCCATTTTGTGAAAAAAATCTTCCATTTACTTATTTTTTACTGATATTTTATTACTTTCTTCTTCATGATAGTTATTTTAAAGCTAGGAGTGTTGGAACTGAATGGATTGTCTTGAGAGTGTAATGTACTTTTAAATGGAGCACTCATTTCTGTCAGTTTAAAAGTTGTGTTATCTAACTGATAAACTATTTTCCTGGAGTAATTATGTTTATTTTAAGGTTGTAGCACTGTCATAGTGTTTGAAAGTATTTTTTACTGTATATTTTTTTCTGAACAAAGAACAAAAAAGTAAATTTTGTGGGCTGGGAGCTCTATTGGAATTGTTGCTTATTTTTCCCTGGATAGAGGCACCATTTTTGACTTGACCATGGAACAGACTGTCACTTTCATGTTGGTCCTTATTCCAGCCAAGCCACAAAAACAAAAAGTTAAGCAAACAGTGTTTGCTACTACAGTAGGCTATTAGTTTGCCTTGACTGCAGGTGGGTCACTCTACTGTGGCCATTTATTGTACTTTAGACCACTCACCTTTTACCCCATATCCCTCTAGTGTAGCACCTACAGCCACTATGGGTGGGGTGTTAGCAATGTCCTTTGCAGCTATTGGAGTCCCCTTTGTGGGCAACGGAGAGCCACTCTAGTTGGTCCTGGGAGAGGGAACAGGATTGTGTCAGAATACTGTGCCATTTCTGGGGAAGCAGCGGCTGCCATTAGTGACATGGATGTCACCATTTTTACTGTCAAAGAATCAGAAACCCAAGCATGTATCTTCTCCTCCAGAAATTTGTTTGGATAGGAGTAGTCTCTGGGACTGGCTTAGGGTTAGATTCAGACTATTGATCCTACTTATAGAGTAGATTCTAGTAAAAGAAAAAGGGATGCCTTCTTTACAGAAATGACTCAGGATTCTGAATCTGAACACGAAGATGCAATGATGGATTCAAGGTTTTGTCCTCAGATTTCTGATTCAGACTAAGAGCAGAGCTCTCTATCTGATTCTCCCTCTGGAGGTTTCTCTTCCTCTGGGACTATTGTTAGAATGTCCCAGTGTTTTCGGTGGAAGAACACCTCTCAGTCCCTCAAAAATGAGTTCCTACAGAAAGATTTTCCAGAACCTACACCTATTTATCCTGTCTGGCATGCTTTAGAAGATGCGTGTGTTACTGCCTGCAATCTTCCTGATAGTAAACCAGTTGTCCTTAAAAATGCAGATAGGATGTATGAACTTCCTCAGTACTTAGTTAATTCTAATCCTACCCTTTTGAATAAGAATGGGAAAATTATTGATAGTTATGGGGAAAAAATATATACTTCTGCAACTTTGAATTTCAGAATTTTGAATTGTCAGGCTCATATTTTAAGGTTTGTTCTGACATGTTGTGAAACTATGACAAATGCTTTATCTAAAGTTTCTTCTTGTGATGATAAATCTACTTTAAATAACTCAGTTTCTTCTATTGCACAAGTCACAACTCATTGTTTTCAGTGTGTCTATGACTCTATTGATACTTCTTCTAGGGATATGACCACAGGTATGGTTTTAAGGACGTTTTCTTGGGTGCATTCTCAGAACCTTCCAGATGATGTTAAACATGAGATTTGAAATTCCCCCTTAAATAGAGATTTAGTGTTTGGCCCCCTCTGCTGCAAAGATGATCAAAAAGTGTGATGAGAGGGGCAAGCTGATCCAGGGACTATCTAAGATTTTTCAGCATTCCTTTTCTAAATTGGCCGAAGGATTTTCTTTCTCCTCATCTGAATTTGGCAAAAAACAGAATAAATAGTCTCAACAGAATTCAATTAAACAGACATTTAAGAATAACTGGCAAGGAGGTTTCAGAAAGAAGTCTCAAATCTCTCAAAAGCAAGGAGACTCTGACAAGTCTGAATGACTGTTCAAAAGAACTTGTGACCTCCTACCACACACTGGCTCTCTTTCTCTTTCAGAAAGCCTGAATCTCCATTTTTCTCTTAGGCAACAGATTGTTACAGACAAATGGGTTCTGAAAATCAATAATCAGGGTTACAGATGGCAGTGGGAGGAAATTTCTCCTTTCTAGGGGGTCATTCCTCATCCTGCAGATCAGACTGTTCTGTTTCCACCTGTTTTTCATCGCATGTATCCTGAAGAGTGATAGAACCAGTTTGTCCTTCTCAGGTGTTGGAGGTGTTTTATCCAAGGATGTCCCTAGTCCCAAAGAAAGAAAATGCTTGGAGACCAATTCTGGATCTTTCTTGCTTAAACCTGTATGTGACAGTTGTCATATGCCTCATGCATTCCAATGAGACACTGAGACACTGTGATGGGTTCAAGTTGTTCATTGTATATAAACACATCAGGAGCTGTAACTGGAACATGGACTTAAGCTAACAGACTGACTCATTACTTCAAACATACTTGTGTGTACATCTCCATTCATGCCTGCATTCACTCTGGCTGACTATACAAAATGGCACTGATCGTGCACATGTTCAGTAACTCATATGCACGTGCTATCTACCTCCAGTGGCTGACTAGGTGCAATATGCACAATCATCTACAATAGTGGCCAAATTCAAAATGATGTCACTTCACAACCCATTGCCTCTTCTTACTCTCAGTTCTCCTGGTAACAGTAAACTTAAAAGATGCTTATCATAACATTCCTATTCATCTAAACGATGATGCCCACACAGCTTATTTAGACCTACTTGGAACATTTAAGGTACAATCTAACACCCTAGTCATGGGTGACTTCAACTATCATTCCATTAATTAGGAAACTTATATGAGTCCAAACTCACTTGCACAAAAGTTCCTGGGCTTTGTTAACTCAAATGTCCTGGAACAAATAGCGCACCACCCCATAAGGGGCTCCAATATTCTAGACTTGGTCCTCACCAATATGAGTGACTCATGCCACACCTCAAGTGTAGTGCATGCACTGGTTAAATCTGACCATAAATCAGTCATCTTTGAAGTAGTAATAGCACCAGAACTCCCCAAAGGAGAAGTCAGGCTAAAAGACTTCACCAAAGGTGACTATGCCCTTCTAGGTTAAGATATACTTGACTTCCAAGCTCCAGTTTCCACAGATGGCATTGATGACTATACTAAGGTATACACTGATGCCCTGTATAAATATCTACACAAATGTATAATGCTGGATAAGATTAAAGCAAGATCCTCAAGAAAAAAAACAAACCATCCTAGTAGATGTCTAGCAATGATAAATTATACAATAACCAAAAGAAGCTGCTGTCTAAAAATACAAAAGTGAGATCCAGAACTGGAATCTAAACAAGCAAATAAGACAACTCATAAAATCTTCAAAGACCATTTATGAGAAAAAAACATAGCCAAGGATAACCATAAGGCTTTCTACAGCTACATCTGCAAACTAAAAGGTAGGACTCAAATGTGTGCTGAAGTAATTGTGGATAGCATCACACACACCTACCCTGCAGAAATTGCAAACCTGGTAGCAGAGAAGACTGGCAAAAATGTCATCCCCCTTATCCCCCCCAGCATACCACAAATCATGCCTTCATCATCTCCTCCTCCCCCCTGCACCTCCAAAAAGCAATTCATCAATGCTCTCTGCAAGGCTAAGAACAGCCTCCATGGGACCAGATGACATTCTGGGCTGCATTATTTATGCTCTAAAACAAGAGTTAGCTACTCCATTAGGCACTCTATTCAACCATAGCTGAGTATTCACTTTGTCTCCACTGAATAGAAAACAGTGACTGTTATCCCCCATCCAGAAATGGCAGCTCAGCAACAGACCTGGGTAACTCTAGACCCATGTTTAACTAGCCTCATATGTAAGGCACTGGAACAAATCATTATGGTTCATAGGTTCATAGGTTAGTACTAGGCTATCAGCCCTAGGGCCTATACAAGCCTAGCCATAACAATTCCCTGGCTATTTCTTCCCACACTATTTACTTCCCTGGACCCCTGTCTAGCAGGGCGATGGACGTGATCCCCAGGGTGAATTTCCTTTCTCCCGTCCAATCATCAAGTTTCCTTTTGAAGAGGGCCAAAGAGGTGCTCTTCTTGACATGTATGGGCAGTCTATTCCATTCTGGGGAGTCTCTGGGTCAGGAACCTATCTCTCCAGCATGTTTTGTTTATTGTGATGACAAGATTTAGATCTCTGGAGCATGTGGCTCTGAGGGATTGGGATTTCTTTAAGTGTAGCATGTCCAACAGCTCTGGGTTTGACATGGCCTTGTATGTTAAGCAGAGATCGCGTTGGAGTAGACAATATGTAACATAATATAGCTGGCGTTTTTTAAGACAGTCAGCATAGGGCATCTGCTTTAGGCCTGTGATTCTTTTAGTGAGGTATTTATGTGGCCTTTCCTGTTGTTGCAGATGTCTTGAGAGGTACATACCAAATGCGGCATTGTATTCTATAATGGGTCTTATGAGGGATGAGTACAGTGGGACACTTACCTCATTTTTTCTGGATGAAAAGCCCTTAGTGATGAGGTGTGCCACATAGAAGTATTTCCTGACTGTTGTGGTGATGTGGTTATTGAAGGTGAAACCACTGTCCATCTGTGTCCCTAAGTTTCTTATCATACTTTTGGTGTTTAGTGTACTGCCACCTATGTGGTAATTCACGTGTACATGTTTTTCCCAAAGGGGATAATTATACATTTCTTGGCATTGAGCTTCAGCCCATGGCTCTGGCACCAAGCATCTGTTTCTGTAAGGCCATTTTGTAGAGTATCCACATCATTTGGGGATTCAATAATGGCTCCCAGTTTGCAGTCATCTGTGAACTTTATTAGCCAGAGTCCCATAGTGTTGGCCTCTACTTCAGAGAAGTAGATGGCAAACAAGAGAGGTCCCGGGACTGAACCCTGAGGTACTTCACTTGTCACTTGGCTGGAGTTGGATTTGGAGTCAGTTACTTTTACAGCGTGGGTTCAGTCAGTAAGCCAGTTGGCAACCCATCGAGTGATGTAGGGATTAATGCCCAGCTTAGTAAGTTTATCTATGATTCCAGAGTGTGGGAGGATGTCAAAGTCCTTGGCAAGGTCCAGATAGTCTGTGTTGACTGCCTTACCCTCGTCCACGGCTCTGGAGACTGATTCAAAGAAGTCAATCAGGTTCAGGAGACAAGATCAGCCCTTCACAAACCCAAACTGGGTGGAGTCTAGTGTTTTAAGGTTGCCAGTGTCTTTGTTTATAAGTTCCATGATAATACATTCCATGGCCTTGCAGATCAAGCTTGTCAGACTGATGGGGCGGTAGTACCCGGGATCCAAGGTGGATCCCCCCTTGTGGAGTGGGATAACTGCAGCTGTGCGCCAATCAGTGGGCACGAAGCCTGAGGTGAGAGTATGATTAAACATGACACTTAGGTGAGATGCCAGTATATTTTGTAGTTCATGTAGTACACAGCACAGGATGTCATCTTATCCCATGGATGCTGTATTCTTAGCTTTGGAGAGTGTGTTTTTTACCTGTGTGGCCATTATTACCAGAATTTGGCACTCTTCTGGTATTGAGATGGGCCATTTAGGGAGTGAGAGGGGGGTGAAGTTGGCACTGAATCGATCTGCCAGGATATTGGCAATATCCTTGGGATCAGTATATGTAATGCCAGCCAGTTGTAGCTCAGAGCAGATCTGAGCATTGTCATTTAGATTCTTGACATAGTTATAGAATGCCTTGTGGTTGTCTTTGGAATCTTTGGCAATTTTATTTTCATAACTAGCTTTGACGGATTTTATGAGGGATCTCAGCTTCTTACTGAGGCTGGTAAGAGAGTTTTTTGCATCCTGGGATTTTCCTCTTTTCTGTAACAGTTTCTTCCTTTTGTTGTAAAGTTTGTTTATGGCAGAGGACCACCAGATTGGCTTCCTTGTTTTGGAGGAGAGCATCTTGGTTCTATTTGGGATGGCACGATTCATGCATGAGTGGATGTGCTCGTGCAGTGCCTTAGTGCAGGACTCAGCAGTCGAACTTTCAGTTCCCGTCTGCATGGGTGACATGAAGTTTGTAACCTCTGACTTGAGTAGCATGAAGGCTTTGCAGAAGTTTTTTATGGAGGTTCCCTTACTAGGGGGTTGGGGGTCGGATGTGGATGTTAAGGGTGATTAGTTTATGGTCTGACCTGACCAACAAGGGGTTGACCATAGGTGTGGAGCATCAATTTCCCATGTTTGTAATGACCAGATCTAGGAAATTGGAGCCCCTGGTGGGACTATGAATTAGTTGATACAGGGCATTGGAATTTATGAATTGCAAGAACCATTGGGCAAAGGTGTTAGTACACGAGTAGTTTTCCCAGTTAATGGCAGGGTAGTTGAAATCACCCAGTACTAGGGTATTTGGTTGTATCTTAATATTTTCCAGTATGTTTAGAAAGGTGTAGTGAGAATCTTGGGGTATGGTGGGGGATCTGTAGCAAGCTACAATTTGGATTGCAGTCTTACCTAGTGTTAGCTGTGCCTGGAGAATTTCAAATGCATTGTGTCGGGCAACTAGCCTGGATGGGTGATTATCCTTGGTGAATATGGACACTCCTCCACCTTTAGTGTTTCGATCCTGGTTTGGTGGCCGAAAAGTGTGGTGAGAGTTGTAGCCTGGTATTGCAGAAATGCTCTCTGGAGCCTTGAACCAGGTCTCAGTTACTGTGCAGATATCGATGTTCTCCATTTTTAGGAGTGCCTCGAGAGAGTGCATTTTGAGGTTTAGACTTCTAGTATTGAGTAGCATTACCTTCAGATTTTGCATGCTTGTTCCTGTTATGGTGGTGGTTTTGTCCTTTGAACTTTGCCTAAAAAAGGCACTATAGGGGTGGCAAGAGCCTTAGCCAGTAACCTGAATTCCAGGGGCGACAGGTGCAGACCATCTCTGGCAAAGCATTGTGGTCTGTTGATCATGTCATCCCAGGCAAACAGATACTGAATCCCCTTTGAATGACACCAGAAGCTTAGCCAATTGTTGAAGTCAATTATTTTGTCCTTATATTGTGGTATCATTCTGGGTGAAGGCAGGATGCTACTCAGGGCTAGGGTCATACCTGCCTGGGCCACATGATCCAAGAGCTCTTCCATGTCTCTTTTCATGTAGTCCAGGGAGGCACATCTTAAGTCATTCACTCCAACATGGGCAATGACAGAGTCATATTTGTACTTGTTGTAGGGTGACTTGAGTGCATGAGTTATGTGGTGGATCCTGGCACCCGACAGGCAGCTCACTGTAATTTTCTCCTTGTTCAGCCTGGTGAGTGGGACATCAGTATGGCTGATGATAGAGTCACCTATGACTAAATTGTTAGGTATTTTGTCTTGCCTTAGGGGCTGTTGCTGGGTGGCACACTGGTGTTGTGAGCTATGTAACACTTTGGTTGTGATTGGTGTTTGTTTGTGTTTCAGCTTCGGAGGTCCTTTTTGCTTGGGCAGGTTACAGTTAAGGGCCTCTGCATATGTGGATTTAGTGTTGCTATGTGTGGGTGTTGTTGGTGTGAGTTTAGAAGGGCTATTTGTTGCTTGAAGTGTAGTGAGGGTGTTAACCTTCTCCTCTTGACTGTCTAGCACAGTCTTGGGTGGAGAGAGCTTTGCTTCCAGTTTGATTATGTAAGTGCATCTCTCACAGGTTGTTGTGTTGGGTGGTAGGAGGAGAGGGTTGTCTGTGTACATGTGGCAATTGCTGCATCGCTCCAGTATGCCCAGATTCACCAGGTGGACAGGAGAAATCAATGGGAGCTGACCCTTACACATGCCTGGTTTGGTGCTTTTTTTTTAAAAGTACAGGAGCTGTTTTCCCTTACCTTAGCAAGGTACTATGCAATTATAGGCTGTTTAGTGCCTATGATTAATTTCTCCTTATTAATAAGGAGAGTTGAGTACTTGTATCAGTTTAAGGCTTCCTAGTGCTTTCCAACAGGTATTAGAGTAAGTGCTAGTCACAGGAATGCTTAAAGGTAAGATGGAAAAAAAATGGGTTATCCTAAACACTGCAGTGTGCACTAGAGAAGGTAGTTGTGAAAGTAGGTAACTTAAGTTTTACCTGTCTAAAAAGTTAAGTTTTAGTGGAGAGTCACTATTTTTAAAACAGCAAGATAGATTGAAAGGGGGTGATCACTTTTGTTTTCCGGTACTATGGAATACAGTAGAATGGCCAATAAATTTAAATAATTGAAGGGGAGTGATTTCACAAAATGATAGTTTTGTGCTTACTCACACAAGCCAGTGCAAGCAGAGAGGAAATGAGATATATGGTCAAATTAACATAAGAGGCAGGCAACTAGAAAGACAGTGGTATTTAAGAACATGACAGTGACGGGGGGGGGGGGGGGTTCTGCCTGACTCACAAGAGACAGAGTTGTGGTGTCTTTTGAAGTTTTAATATGCAGTTAAAAGCAGAACATAAACAAAACACAAGGTAAATAAAACAAATCAGAGCACTCAAAATATAAAAAGGCAATAAACTAATACAAAATACAACAAATAAAAAGCAAACCAACATTTCCCTCACAGCAAAGTGTAGCAGAGTCAGGGTGAGCCTTTCCAATAAAGCTCTGAAAAGTTTTATTTTACCCCTTAAAGAGAAGGTTTAGTTCCTAGCTCCACCCCCTCAGTTCACAAATGATTAATCTTACGTGACCTCTTCTATCTTAGGGATGAGTCCTTAATTGATCAGTTCTAATTTCTGCCTGACTCACAAGAGACAGAGTTGTGGTGTCTTTTGAAGTTTTAATATGCAGTTAAAAGCAGAACACAAGCAAAACACAAGGTAAAGAAAACAAATCACAGCACTCAAAATATAAAAAGGCAATAAACTTATACAAAATGCAATAAATAAAAAGCAAGCCAACCTTTCCCTCACAGCAAAGTGTAGCGGAGTCTGGGTGAGTCTTTCAATTAAAGCTCTGAAAACTTTTATTTTACCCCTTAAATAGAAGGTTTAGTTCCTAGCTCCACCTCCTCGGTTCACAAATGATTAACCTTAAGTGACCTCTTCTATCTTATGTATGAGTCCTTAATTGATCAGTTCTAATTTCTGCCTGACTCACAAGAGACAGAGCTGTGGTGTCTTTTGAAGTTTTTAATATGCAGTTAAAAGCAGAACACAAGCAAAACACAAGATAAAGAAAACAAATCACAGCACTCAAAATATAAAAAGGCAATAAACTAACACAAAATACAACAAATAAAAAAGCAAACCAACCTTTCGCTCACAGCAAAGTGTAGCAGAGTCTGGGTGAGACTTTCCAATAAAGGACCTGATAAATAAGGATATAGGTGACCTCCAAACTCTAGATCTATCCCAGTTTAGTTTTGGCAAAGGCAGGACATGCTGCTAACCCTAGTGGACTGCTTCAAGAATGTTAATAGAGCCATAGACAAGGGCAAAGCCATGCACACAGCCTATCTTGACTTGGCCAAGGCCTTTGACACTGTCACACATTTGGATATAACTGACAAACTAACCCATTTGAATATTAACCCCTATCTTGTCAGGTGGGTTGCAAACTGGCTCACAGACTGACAACACTCAATCAAAGTGGGAAACTTTGCCTCTATCAGCAGACCTGTCACCAGTGGGGTCCCCGCAAGGGTCAGTGATGGGTCCCCTCTTGTTTGGTATATACTTCTCAGAAGTCCAGGCCAAAACAGAGGGGCTGTGGCTAACCAAGTTTGCGGATGACTGCAAATTAGGTGCTATCATTGAATCCCCTAGCAATGCCAGCATACTCCAAAAGGGGTTTACACAGACCAATGACTGGTGGCAAAGCCATGTTCTTAAACTAAATGCTAAAAAATTCATCATCATTCCCTTCAGTAAAAACAATGTCCCTACTGATTATAAAAGAAACAATAATACTTTAAGTTCTGATTCAGTAGTGAGAAACCTGGGAACCCAAGTTGACTGTGACCTCAACTTTGACCATTATGTATCTGCGCTGGTGAAGAAGGCATTCTACACCACTCACCTGGTTAGCAAAGGCATCACCTGTGCAGGCAAAGAGGTTGAAACTCCCCTGTATTCGTCCCTCATCAGGCCTATTATTGAAGATAATGCTCCCTTTGGTATGTACTGTACCAGACACCGGCAACAACTTGAGATACTTCAGAGATTTCTAACTAAGAAAATTCAGGGTCTCTAGCACATGTCTTATGCGAATAGACTGAAGTTGCTGTCACTGTACTCAGTAGTGCATAGCCTACTTAGATGGGACTTATGTCTGGTTTACAGGGCTATCTCTGACCCAATATAATGGAAATGCTGCACATCTGTAAGTCAAATGGGAATAGAATCACCCATTCCAGGGACCTCAATCTAACCTGTGGCATAAACTCTACCTGTTGGAGAGTCAGATACATCTCTCAGAGGTTGCCACTCCTGTGGAATAGGCTTCCAATCCATATCAAGCAGAGCACCTCCATGGCCCTGTTTAAGAGCAACCTGGATGACTGGATGGGAAACCATAAATCTCTGCTGGGGATTGCTCTAACTTCTGTCCTGGACATGGGTAGTCACTGGTAGAAAACCTTTGAGCATAGACAATATCTCTCATCTTGCATTATATTGGGATTTAATGGCTAGGGTTGTAAAGACCCTCAGGTCAATAGCCTAATAACATCCTATGAATCTATGACTTCAGGTGTTTCTTAAGGTTTTGTGTGTCTGGATCACATTATCAGTTCTCTGCCTTAACCTTTGGACTGCCACTGAACCAAGTGTATTCACAAAATGTCTGTCTCGTTATACATCATTGCAGGCTGCAGGGTATCCACATTTCTCTGTATTTAGATGACTTGCTTATCTTTGCAGAGTCTTTTTTCAAAATAGCAGCAATCTCTCTCTTGGGTGAAAGATCCCTTGCACAAGCTGGAATTCCTAGAGAACATTTAAAAGTCTTTCTTGCCTTATTCACACAGCATTGTGCTCCTGGGATGTCAACAAGACACCTCAAGTTCAAAGAGCTTTTCTTCCATCACTCAGACTTCAGTGACTGCAAGGTAGCACCTCCAAAATTTGGATCTCATGCCATCTATCATTCTCATGACACCCCATGTCAAGATTCTAGATGAGAAAGATACAGTAATATCTGAAATCTCTTTGGTCCCAGCATCAACACCCCTTATCTTTCAGATCCCAATACTAGGGTTTGCCAGAAGATAAATCACTTGGTGGCAACAACAGATATCATTAAATCAAGATCTCCCCTTCTCCCTCCCTGCTCCAAAGCAGTGATGTATCACTGATGCTTCAGACTTTGCTTGGGAAGCTGTTTCTGGAGAGATATAAGTGCAAGGCATGTGGGGAATACCCAGGACAGATGCAAGCACATAAATATCAAGGAGATGCTTGTCCTGATCAAGGTACTGAAATCTCTGAACCGTCTTTGGTCCCCAGGACATTTTTCAAGTTGTACAGACAATACCACAGTGATGCAATACATCAACAAGCAAGGAGGAACCAGGTTGTATCCCCCTACATTTGCAGACTAACCATGTTAGCTTGGTATATAGCTTCACAGCACATTATAACTCTTCTTCATCATCATCATCATCATCATCATCATTAATCCCTTTTTCCTATTTTTCAACATGGGGTCAGGGTGTTGTGTTAATTGTTGCTATCTGTCTCAATTCAATATCACACTCCTGCCTTCTTTGACACTCATGCCTGACTGTCAGATTTTCTTTCACACAATCCATCCACCTCTTTGTTGGATTCCCTCATTTCCTCTTACCTTCTTCCTGTCTGTCCCAAACATTTTTCACCAGATTGCGTCGGCTTTTCTGCACATGTGCCTAATCCATTGTAATCTGTTCTCTTTGATCTTTTTGCAATTGGAGCTACTTTGGCTTCTGCTCTTATGTCCTTATTTCTTTGTCTGTCTCACAGTGTGCATCCTACTACCCTTCTCAGGTGATCTCTATTACCTCTAGCTTCCTCATATGCTCTGCCTTTACTGCCCAGGTTTCTGCACCATACAGTAGTACTGGTTGTACCACTGTTTTGTACACCTTACTTTTCAGCTTCATTGGTATTCTTCTGTCATACACTACACCTGACACTATGCCTGTTGGCCGCAGCCCCTCTGATTCTAGATTTGACCTCTTCATTTAGACTTCCCTTCCCTCAACCACCCCTCCCAGTTACCTGAAGCTATTAACCTATTCCACTATCTTCCCTTCTATCTAAATTCTCAGCTTCTGATTTCCGCAATTTGCTGCCATTACCACTATCTTATTTATCCCATGTGCCTTCAGTTTTCCATTCCATTCACTTATCCTTTGCTGAAATTCTTGCTCAAAGTCTGTCTGTGAAGTTAACTCAGCTGCATACAGAAACTTTGTTGATCCATCTCCTCTGGCCTGTTTGCTAATGTAGTTCATCAGCAGTAAGAACAGCAGTGGGCTCAGAGCTAAACTCTGGTGCACACTCACTTCCACTGGGAACCCCTCTGTGAGACTGAGCAATGTTCGTATTTCAGTCATTGCGTCCTTGTACATAGCCTGCACTAACTCTACTAGTGTTGCTGGGACTTCAAACCACCACAGTACTGCCCATATCAGCTGTCTTGGGACCTTTTGATATGCTTTATCCAAGTCTAGAAATACCCAGTTGGAGTCTTTCATTATCTCTAGCTTCATTTCAACTATCTCTCTTACTGCAAACATTGGGTCAGTTGTGCTGCATGCTGATCTGAATCCAAACTGCTCATCTCCCATCTTACTACTCTCTGTTTGTATTTATCAGTTACTCTCTCCAGAACATTCATGCAATGTGACTGGAGTTTTATATCTCTGTGCTGCCCATAGTTATGGATGTCCTCTTTGTTCTTATGTACTGGCATGAGTATGCTAATTCTCCAGTCATATGGGATACACCTGCCTTTCTCTCCACACTGCTATGAGTACCCTCAGGAGCCATTTCTCCTCTAGCTCAACCACCATCTTTATCATATCTACTGTGACCTTATCTGAGCCTGCTGCTTTCTCTTACTTCCTTTTCCTTAGTGCTATTCTTACTTCTTCTAGGGTAGGTTCCTCTTTTTTTCTTATTGTAGGCTGCGTCTGGGGCAGTACAGCTTATGTGGGGCTTTTGTTCTTCAGAAGCTGCTGGAAGTACTCCTTTTATCTGCCTTTAATGCCCTATGGACTGGTGAGCAGGTTGTTGCTGGCATTACTTATGAAAGGTGTATGACTATCTTCTTTATCTTTCTGCCTTTGCCTTGCAACCTGGTACAGTTTCTATCTGCCACCTACTGAATCACTTTTCAGTAGTTAGTAGAATGTCTACTATGCCCTGTTCTTTGCTATCACAACTCCTTTCTTCTTTGTTAGCCAACCAGTGTTGCTTCCTAGCCTAGCTCATCTTTTGTATCTACTATTTCTTCATGCACTCCTTCTTTCTATTGACTGGACTTCTGCATTCCACACCTGCTTTCCTTATATACCTTATTTTCATACCTGGCTCAGCCACATATCTGTTCTGTAGTCCTCAGCACTGCCAATCTTCTTCAACTCTGCCTATTTCCTCCTCTTCTTGTGGTGCTAGAGCCCTGAGTAATTCCTTGAACTTTTGTATTTTCTCTGCAGTCAACTTAGAGGTCTTCAGCATGGTCTCTGTTAACATTAGAACCTTCTCTGACCACTGCTTGCTGCTGATTGTGGCAACCAGTGATTTATGCTGTGGGCCGACTGTTTCACTGAGTATGACTTTGTAATCACTGACTCTACACCAGTGCCCTTTTTTTATTATCAAGCCATTTCCCAGACAGAAATCTAGAATGTCTTCTCCTTTATTCCTGTTGCCACACCCATGTGGACCCAGGCAGTCCTCATATCTGTCTGTCCCGATAGGGGCATTAATGCTTTTGGAATATGTCCCATAGAAGCGAAAGGATACTATTAGCTCTCATGTGGGGCTCAAACATGACCTTGACCATAGCATGCTGGTGTCACTACTGCTGGACAGATGGGTGTTGAGCATCCTATTAAGAACTTTATCCTTTCCATGGGTACCTTAGTCACCATGCTGAGGTATCTCAGGCCAAATTATAAACACATATATATATAAACATATAGAGAAAACCTTCTGCTTATGCACTGATAAGAATTATAGAAGTTAAATGATAATATAAGCTCTCTTTTCTTTACTGGAGTATAATAAATATCTGGTCAGCCTTTCTTCACGTTTTGAATAATGACACATCAATTTTTTGAATAAAGTCTTGAACTGTAACCCCACTAGTTGTCCTTCTATATCACCGTTGCAGTATTCATCATAGAAGGGAGGTCCCACCCTGGGAAGCCCGACACTCGGCCAGTATGAAAAAGCCTAAAAGAGATCTTGAAAGCACCATACATCACATTTATGCTCCCTGCACAGAACGTATGGAATAATATGGACTTACAGAGGCAACTGCCTAGAACTTCTTTTTCCACCAGTTCGAATGCAAATGTTGCCAGTTGGTCTGAATGCTTTGTTGCTGTATTGGATATTTAGCAACTACAGATAAGTGCAGCAGTGAAGGCAAGGACATCTACCATTATGGTAAGATTTTACACAACTGTACATTCTTCACAGATGCCTTCACCTTTGGCTTATGGTTCTGATAAAGAGGAGATCATTAGCCCTGAGTCTCCTTTCGAGGAATTGTCTTTTGGGGGCACAATTGCTAGGATGATGGGAATCTTTAAGTGGGATTTTTCTCAAGTGTCAGATATTCAGAGAAGATATTATGAGTTGCTTCAGTGGATACTCCTAAACCGTCATCAGTTCTTCCTGTGTTGGCTGCCTTGTTAGATACTTTCATTGCTGCTTCCAAGGCTCCTGATTCTCAGCCTCCTGCTCTTAAGAAACCTGACAGGTTACATAAGGTTCCTGAGGATTGTCAGTTTTTATTTAAATGTCCTTCTGATGATCCTGCTGTGATGTCACCCTCTTCTGACAAACCTTCTAAACTTTTGCCTTCTGATAATGATAGTAGGGCAAAGGAGAGGTTTGACAAGAAAGTTTACATTTCTTGTTCTTTGGCCTTTAAGGCTATTAATTATCAGACCCACATTTTTTATTTTTATTTCACATTTTTTTACTGGGAAAGTCTGACTTGGAATGAAGACAATTTTCAGCAGATACCCAAGGAGAAACACTCCAGATGCATGTCTTTGTGATGTGGGTGAAAACCGGAGCACCCAGAGAAAACCTGCATGAAAGCAAGGAGGACATGCAGACTCCACACAGAAGGCACACCAGCCGAGAATTGATTTGAAGAACCTCTTGCTGTGAGCCGACAATGCTACCACTGCATCACTGCACCATCCAATCACCAAGTATGCTCTGGCTTTGCTTGCTCAAGCTTGTCGGGTTATTTCTGCCCTCTCTGATTCTGATGGCAAATCCTCTGACTCATATGTTTAGGTTTGGCTTCTCAAGTGGCTCACAATTCTATTAAGTGTAGGTATGATGCTGCTGATGCCTCTTCTAGGGCTGTGGATTTTGGGTCTGTCATGATGCATTATTCTTGGCTTCATCTTCAGGCTTTACCTGAGGACATTAAGGACAAATTGCTGAATGTTTCTTTGGATAATAAACAACTTTTTGGGACTGTGGCTCCTGACTTGTTTAAGTCTCTTTATGAGAAAGGCAAAGCCTTGCAAGACCTTAAAAATATTTTGTATCTCCTATTCCTAAGTTCCAGAGGAATTATCTTTCTAGTTCTGCTTTTGTTCGCAGGCAACACCACCAGGCATCTAAGGGCAGAAAGGGTGGGGGGTGAAAGATAGGTACCCTCAGCTATGACTTCTTGGCTTTCTGTAGTTCAGAAGCTTCCTTTACCAGATAAGCCTGCTTCTCTTTGACAATTCATCCCCCCTTCTTTTAGACCAGGTTCCTTTGTCCCTTTGGCTCTCCCTTTGCCTTCCAAATTTGCGCCTCATCACTTCAGATTCTTGTTTTTTTTTTTTCTATAATGTGTCAGGGTTACTTCATGGTATAGAAATCTATCCATTCTTTTTTATGGATTCCTCAACCTCCTCTAGAGCAGCTTCTGCATTTTCTGGAGGTTCTAAAGTCCCTGTTGAACCAAGGGAGTATTCCACCTTTTACCTTTCCAATGTGAGAAGTTTTTTTTATTTCAGGATGTCCCTGGTTCTTTGAAAGGAGGGCACTTGGAGAACTAATTTGGATCTCTCCTAGCTTAACACCTTTCTTAAGATCCCTTCTTTTTTGATGCTTACTCTTGAAACTCTGTTTCCTCTTTTATTATCTCAGGCTTTTCTTGTATTCTTGTATCTGAAAGATGCTTACCTTCATATTCCTATTCACCCTCTCTTCTGGAAGTTTTTACATTTCTCTGTGTCTTCCTCTCATTTTCCACTCTCTTCTTTTCCCTTTGGCCTCTCTGCTGCCCCAAGGGTATTCAAAAAATGCCTACATCTGGTGATTGCCTTCTGCAGGTTCCAAGGCCTTCAGATTTCTCCTTATCTAGATGACCTGTTGCTTTAGGCACTTTCTCCCAGTTGATTGTTACAGGATCTGCAGTTCACCATCTCTCCTCTTAGTTTGGGGCTTACTATCAACTTCCAAAAGTTTGTCCTGACTCCCTCTCAGGATCATATGTTTCTGGGACGCAGGAGTCAGACGGTGCCAATGTTGTCCTTTCTTTCAACTGCAAAGGTATTATCGTTGACAGCTTTCTTTCAGTCTCTTCTTCCTCTCACTGCCATGCCAGTTAGGGAGTTTATCCAGGCCCTGGGATTCATGGCCTCTTCTATTCCAATGCCTCCTTTTTCCCAGCATATGTGGTTGCTTCAATGGTACCTCAAATCAGTTTGGCTGCAACATCCTCACCCTATGAATTTCAGTGTACCTCTCCTTCCCTGTCTCAAGAAGGTATTTGAGTGGTGGAGTCAACAGTTCACTCTCCATCCAGGTTGGCCCTTTCAGCCCTCAGTTCCTTCTCAAGAGCTGTTCATCGATGCCTCAGACATGGGGTGGAGGGCTTCTCTTGGTCACTTGAAGGTTCAGTGTGTTTGGCCTCCTCATTCTCTTCCTCTGCTTCCCAGAGTCTTGCAGAAGATTCAGCTGGAATCCCCAAAAATCTTGCTAGTGACTTACTTTTCACTGAGACGGAACTGATTCCCCCTCTTAATGCATCTGGCCAGGGGCAATCATCACAAGTTACCTCACCGGCTGGATCTTCTCACACAGGATAAGGGGTCTCTCATTCATCCCCACTTGTCCACTCTGCAACTGACACTGTGGGTGATAGGGTTTTGATCCCTTTCAAGCTCCTCTTTTCTGAGGATGTGCTCATGGTTTTACAGAAGGCAAATAAATCCTCAACCAGAAAGTTTTATATGTCCAGATGGAAAAGATTTTCAGTCTGGTGCCATGTTCGGAACCAGGATCCTTTTTCAGTGGGGTTCTCTCTGGTCTTCTCTTACTTGTGTGAGTTGCTCCAGTCTGACTTGGCCTGTTCTTCTGTGAAAGCCCATTTGTCAGCCATTTCTGCTTGTCTGCCCTTGAATCCTCCTTTGACTTCTCATTTTGAGGTCAATTTCGTAAAGGTGTCTTGCATATTTGGCTTAAAAAAATATATATTCCTCCTCCTTGGCATCTTAATTTTGATTTGGAAAAAACTGACTCAGGCTCCTTTTGAGCCTGTGGATTCTGCTTCTTTGCAACATTGTACCTGGAAGACTGTTTTATTGCTGGTCTTACTTCTGCTTGGAGGGTTTCTGAGCTCAAGGCCCTTAAAGCCATTCCTCCTTCCTTGTATTTTCACACGGACAGGGTGTTGCTTTGTACTAATCCTTCTTTTATGTCCAAGTAGTAAAGGAGTTGTCCTTGAATCAGTTGGTACAACTCCCTTCCTTTTTCTCTTCTCCTCAGTCTACTAGTGAGATGGTCCTACATACCTTTGATTTGCACACACAGCTCAGGTACTATTTGTATAAAACTAGGACTATTTGTAAGTCTAATTGGATTTTTGTTTCCTTTCATCCCAGGTCTTTGTGTTTGGCAGTTGCCAAGCAAAACATCTCCTCTTGGATAGCTAAGGCCATTTCCTTTTGTTATTCTTTTCATGGCAAATCTCTGCCTACTTCTGTTAGACCTCATTCCACTAGGGCTGTTGCCTCTTCTGATGCCTTCTTCAAGGGCTGACTAACTAATTACTTTGCATTTTTATTCAGGCAGCATGTAGATTGACTACATGTTTTAGCTTTAATCTAGACAGTTTGTTACACCAGCTGCACTGGACGTCAGTTATATCCTTGAGCATGCTACTTGGTCTTCAGTGCATACCTTTCTAGAGTCAGAACAGGTTTTGCTGAAACCATTTTATGTGGGTTTGTTGAGGGATCTTCTCAGTCTTCCATCTCCCATTCTGTTTATCGAGCTTTTTACCCTCCTTTCTATGATGAATACAGCAACAGTGATATAGAAGGATATAGTACAATTGTGTAAAATCTTACCATAACAGTAGATACTCTTTTCTTCACTGTTGCAGTATTCACCCCCTCCCTCCAACCCCTCTTGCTTATTCTGCAGTTTCTCCTTCTGGATGTGCATGGACTCCTTTGTCCTATGGCAACTGTTCTCTTCTGGGGCAATTCAGTTCTAGGTAGTTGCAACTGTACATCCATTTTATGCCCTAAGTTCTATGCAGAGAACATAAATGTGACATACGGCACATACAAGATTGCTTTTAGTCTTTTTCATACCGGCAGACCGTCAGGCTGCCGAGGGCGGGACATCCCTTCTATGACGAATACTGCAACAGTGGAGGGAAGGACATCTACTATTATGGAAAGATCTTACACAACTGTACCTTTTTATGCTTAAACATCTGGTTGTTCAGCATGTTTTTTTCCCCTTTGTTATAAATATTTTGGTATGACTTAAGGGCACTGAGCAGTTATATGTAAGTCATCTAATATTTCTCTTTTTAAATAGAACACTTAATTATTCATCCCCCCCCCCACACACACACACACACACAACTTATTGCCAGGATGTTAAACTGTTGACAAAATTTTAAGATATTATAGTTAAAGGTACAAAAATTAATTTAAATGTAAGAATGAAGTATGAGTTTCATAGTTTAAAATCTAACACAAATCTGATAATTACTAAGGTGATAACAGGAATGGGGTGACTGTTCTATGAATCAAAGGTCAGGAGCCAACTGTCCTTCCAGAATTATTATTTTATGGAACTGTAGGTTTTAAATATGAAATTTCTAACACAGATTAAAAAAAACCCATACACTAGGTCAATACAGGAGGGGATTCATCTCTGATACCCTTAAAAAATAGTTTGTGGTTTACAGTGGAATGATATTATATGCTGAAAAAGATTAATATAGATGATATCCTTATAAAACATATATCTTCTCATTTGAAATGAGAAAATATGAAATGGTATTTCAGCTGACTGTGACATATGGCCATTTAGTTTTTTCTTTAACAATTGTCTCTGCTAGAACTCTATACTGAGGAATGAATTGTGAATGTCAAAACATTTTCAAATCACCTCAACTGCTGTTGCTAGACAGATCTGTTTTCCTGACAATGAGTTGTCATCAATTTGGGAGGGGGGGGCTGGCATAATTGCTAAGGTGCTTACCTTGCAAAGACAAAGTACAAAGGTCAATTCCTATCTTGGAAGAGAACTTGGCTAGGCTTAAATTGGTCTGTACAACCAACTAGCCTTGCATATAAACTAACTTTTAGTGTGCCAGTTTTAAAAACTCAGACATTTCGAATGGGAAATGCTGATGGTGCTACTTTGGTAGGAGCACTGCAATGCTATTGCAATCCATGTTGAGACTTTTGTACAGCAGTTGAGTGGTTGAGGTATGAAATGTCTGTTTTTCTTTCCAGTCTACTGATTTTTTACATCTGCATGTGTTTTTTCTGGTAGCTAGCTAGCTTGCTTCTCTGACTAATCACTGTGCATCTTTACTCAGACAGCATGTAGACTAACTACATTTCCAGCTTTAATCAAGACAGCTTGTTACACCAGCTGCATTAAAAACTGTTTTGCTGATATGGCAACTTGCTGAAAAGAACAAATACCAAGATACAAAAGTTGTGTTTCAAGAATAATAGCTGTAAATATATTCCCCTGGATTCAGCAAGCCCTGCATGGTGTGCAGGACTAGTGCAGGAGCTCCAGCAGGCAATATGTCTGCCGTGCGATCCAGGAATAAGCTGTAGGGACATGTACGAGCGCTCCTGCAATACTCCTGCACGAACTCAGCCCCTCTATGCAAATGACCCCATTTGCAGGTGAAATACATGCAAATGAGGTGAATTTGTGATCCAGGAAGCTGGAAGCTGGCCGTGCAGCACTAGTGTAATCTGCAGAAATGTACTCGGCCAGTAACTGAGTACATTTCTGCAAACTAAAAAACGGAGCCATAACAGCTCCAAATAAAGGGTGGATATTATGCAGAAAGCATGCCAATAGCCAACTATATGGCCACTGGCATGGAAAACAGTTACAAAAATAAAAAAAAAAAATAACTTTTTTTTTTTAAAGTGTAGGGCAACAGCGCGCAAACGGGATAAAAACCCTAAAATAAGCATTCTAACCAAAATCACTATTTTGCCATTATACTCAATGGAAGGTAGAAAATAACTTGGCCAGTGAATAGTGGTTGCTAAGGGGGAGGCTCAGTGTGGGACCTGTAACTATGCATCAGCAAGCAATCCTATGCAAATTAGGGGAATGATACTGAATCCCAGATTTCCCCTGCATGCTAGTTATCACCCAACAGTGTAAGAACAGGAATAGCTTGGTGCAAGGCCAGGAGTAAGCTGATATCATTGGGGGTGTGTGTCAGGCATACTGTAAGCTGATTGGAGCCCTGTGGCTCGGGTTTGCCCTTAGCTTAGCAGAGCTAATCAAGGGGGTGTGTCTGAGGCTGCCTAGGACTCTTTACATTGCCTAAGCAGTTGTGCACTCCGCGCACCTGGTTTTAAAGGGGAAAAGAAAGTAAACCAGGAAATAGCAGCTCTGTGCACATTTGAGCACTGCGTTTGCACGTTGCGCCCCCGGGCTTAAACAGGAAGGCAATGGGAAGGGAAAACAGCAGTAGGAAGGTAATCTAGGAGAAGTAGCATAGCTGGCTTGTGAAATGTATCAGAATCAGCCAATTACACAGGCAGCAGACTAGCCCAGCACAGAACATTACTATAAACTATGCAAACACCTTTCACTCTGTTTTTTCCCACATACTCTACACCACCGGTGCATACAAGCGGGGAACTTTTAACAAACAAAAACAACAAAATGATAGGGGCTGCAGCAGCTATCAGACATCAACATGTGGAAGAGGCTGAGGGTGGTGAGGATGAGAATGCTGTCAACCAACACACAGTGTGGAGACAGAGAAGGGTGTACAGACCCAGGGTACCTACCAGGGGCTACATGAGCTGGAGATAGTGGAGTGCTATAGGGTGGACAGGGACCTCCTTCAGCAAATTGTTGAGCTGCATCAGCCACGCCTGACACACAGAACTAACAGAGGGGAACCAATCTTGTGGCCTAGGAATACTAGCCACAGGTACCTCCCAAAGCCCAACTGGGGATATCATGGGGATCTTACAGGCATCAGCATCCAGGGTATTTCACCAGTTCCTAGATGCCATGTCAGCACATGCTGGTAACCATGTATATTTCCTCAACACCCGTGAGGTGTTGGCCAGCAATATGCGTCTCTTCAACCAAATAGTAGAATACCCTGAGGTGGTGGGTGCTATAGACTGCACGCACATATGCATCAAAGCACCACCTGGTGAGCAGGGTAGGGTCTACATGAACCGCAAGAGCTTTCCCTCCATCAACTGCCAAGTTCTGTGTGATGCCCAGGGCATTATAATGTATGTGTGTGCTGGCTGCCCTGGAAGCTATCACTATTCCCACATCTGGCATCTGACACAGCTGTACCAGGGATTTGCCAATGGGGACATCCCTTAAGGTCACCTAGTGGGGGATGCTGGTTACGCACTGGAGCCATGGCTGATGACACCCATCAGAAATGCACACACACCTGAACAAGAACTCCATAATGAGGCACACGCACAGACCAGAATTGTAACAGAGCATGTGTTTACGATGCTCAAGTCACGGTTCCATTGACTGGACACATCTGGTGGAGCCTTGCAACACTCACGAGCTACATGTACCCAAATTGTTATCATATGTGCCATTCTATGCAATATGATCCTGCGGAAACAACTGCAGCAGGAACAGCATGGGACAGAGCCACACAGCCCCCCCCCCCCACCAATGCCAAGGCCTGCACAGGCACAGAGTGACATGGAGGAGGAACAACCTGAGCCTGCTATAGTAGGTAGATGGAGGCATGCCCAGTATGCCCTGGCCTTGGCAAAGAGGCAACACATAGCACATACACTGACACAGTAAGAACCCAGGGAATGACACCTCTCTCTGACTCGCACATACAGTAAAAGAGATGCCAAACATGACACTACCTGTGCTCAACCATGTATAGGGAGTATACTATGTTGCATCTGACATAGGAAGCCCTCCAGCACCATCCTCAATACTGGCACACCCACAAGGTAAGTCACTCTCCTTGCCAATTGCTGAATGGAGTTGTATGTGTTGTTACTTGTATCTATGGTATGGATGTGAGCATGCAAGGGAACTGGGTCACTGAATGGGATGCCAGCAGATAGTATACACCAATAGTGGCAGCATGAGATATGAAACAAATGCTGGTGTCACCATAGTAGCCAGTACTACACATGGTGACAAAACCCACTGTAGGAAATGTGCTGGGTCACATGTGTGTCCATATGACACACACATGCCAGTCAGGGAGCTTCACATACCCAACAACAGTCTCAGCCAGCAGGACAGGTGTAGACAAACACCAACAAAGGCTGTGCTAAGGCTTCTGAATGATGCCTATGGGTAACCCCCCCCCCCCCCCGCCAGGCCTACACAGACAGACTACATCAGGTCAGGCAGTAGGATATTAGTTCTGAAGCGTAGCAAGTCAGAAACTAATATGTAGGTCAATCAAACCTAAGACCTGTAGTACACTGGTATGCCTCTAGTCTGCATGATAGGTTAGAATACAGAATGAAATGGAGTACCTGACATACCAGTGCAGTCATCATAAATGTGTACAAGTGTCAGGTGTGCCCTCCCCAAACCTATGTAGAAACAGTCAGGTCTGCCCCTCCCCAATCCTGTGTAGAAACAGTCAGGTGTGCCCCCCAACACTGCGTAGAAATCTAGTAATAGTCAGGTGTGCCCCCAATCCTATTTAGAAATGTAGTAATGGTCTGGTGTGCCCCCCAAGCCCATGTACTGTTTGTTTTTTCTTATTGGGCCCTTCACGCTTCTCTGTAATACTAAGCGCAAGGTCCGGTTTGTAGCGTTATTAGTCTGGTACCTTCACAAACTGTTTGTTTCTTACTACGACCTTCGCGCATTGTATAATCAAGCGCAAGGCCTGAGTTGTTCTCCTGAAGTGCTGCACTTTATGTATGTTGAGATGCGATACTAAAGACTGTATTTTACATTCTGTTTTAGGCATTATTTGTCGGTAACTGCTAAAACCTACGGTATTGACATAGAGATACTAATAGTTAATTTTGGGTTATTTTTCTACTTCTTTACGTTATTAGTTACATTTCTCAGCAAGGTGCTGGTTTGCTTAACTGCATTTGCAAGGTGCTTCGTTTGTGAACCCTGCTATAACCTCACCATTTTTGGCGTTTTTCTGGTGACTGCATTCTTCAGTTAACTCGTGGCGGGAACTGCTACTGTTTTATTTAGATGTATTGGCGTTTGCATATCTAACGACTAGTACATGCCATTTGCTAGGTGACTTTCCTCCATTATAAACTCAAGCAGCATTCTATATTGCCCCTCAGCTGCATTTCTTTCAGTATATTAGTTAGCCTACATTTGTGGAGGGATGCACTGATGTACCATATATATTAAGAATATTTGTTGGTTACACACTCAGCCAACGCCATGTGCTAGGTGACTCTACTCCTACTCTCAAAGTATGGAGGGTTTTCAAAGACTATTAGCTGCTTTATTAATGTGTATTATGTTCAATTGATTACTATGCTATGGAACTTTTCTGGTCAACTTACCTGATTTAGAAACGCAGTACTCATTTTTTATTTAACTGCTTCTACTGCTAGTATTTGTAGCATGTGTTATACTTTACTACATTTCACTATGTTTAAAATCAAGCTATGTTTTAATTGTATCAAACACTAATGTTTTCTACACTCTCTAATCTATTTATAGCATTCTGCCCTAAGTTACCCCTGCGAGTAGCCCTCGAGGATACCTCCAACCTACCTTCGGAATCTCAGCTCCCTTAATTGCTCAAGTTAAATACCAACATCTATAGCAAGCTTCTCAGTGGCCTCATTCCCCATTGTTTTCTGGACGTTTTTTCCAAGTGGAATTGTGGAAGTATGTTTACCTGCTGCTGCATACTTTTTACTAAATGTTTTCCACATTGATAGCTGTTTGTAGTACTCTAGCCTGCCAAGACAGCCAGCAGCCTTAGCTCCCCCCCCCCGATCCACACCAGCTGCCCTCTTTTACTCCAAGTACTGCCCCAAGGATATCCTAAGTGGTACTAGTCCTGTCTCTGTTTCAAACACTTGATAACACCCTCCCTCACAAACTTCTCTGCAAGCTTTCATGTTTCTCTTTTAGACCCTAAGCTTCTCCCCTTTCACTGCATCTCCCAAACTCCTCTAGCCCACTCTAGCTGTAACTTCTCCTTCCTAATCTCTATCTCCTGTTTCTCATACTTCATTCTCGTCTAACACTCCAGATCTTTCTCCCTTTCTACTTACCCTCCTGTAAACCTCATTTTACTGATTGACTCCAGCTCCTCTCTGGACCTCTTTGGTTCTTCCCGCTCCGTTCGCCCCACGGGCTCACTCCGCTCCCCTACCCTACCCCCAAATCTCACCCACCCCCATTGCATCTACCTTTATTTCTCCCATAGCCACACCCTCTACAACCCTTATCCAATCAAACACTTATACCCAATTACCACACCTCCCTTCCCCGCCCATTTTTGCCTCTAATTACCTACCTCAGCTATCCCACTAAAACATTAGACTCCTACACACCCACTCAAATCTCTACTCTGTCTCCACATCCAATCTTATACTTTTAAACATAACTACTCCATGACTTACTTATCTCTCCTACATTTATAAACATCTTATCTACTACCTAACACCTCTGTATATTTCATAATCTAATTCTCCAACTTCTATCTAGAGTTTATCTAGTTCCTAAACACTTACAACCCCCTATATATCTTACTTCTTTATTTAAATACTACTATTCTATTAATTCTTCCTCATCATGCTTTCCAAACAATCCTTCCTCTTCCTTTCACTATTACTACTTTTCTCCTTATCCTCTATCTACCACCTTTCTCAACCTACTATTTCCACAATCCCCAACCCTTTCATACAACAAATTCTCACAACTCACCTTTCTTACCCACATACTCTCTTATTTCCCTACTTATTCCCCTCAGAAAACCTCCATCTTTTTCAACACAAACTGATCTCCTACCATGCTAACTTTATTACCATAACTGCTAGCAAAGCCCTCCAATTCACAAAAGAACCCAATCTCATCTCCTTGCTAACTACTCACATAAACTACTTCATACTACATCTGATTAGTACGCTCATCTCTGGAGACATCCATCCTAATCCAGGCCCTACCACTACAACCAATATTAACAAATCCCTATTATTTACTTCTCTAAACTCCCAAAGTATAGTAAACAAAGTCCCAAACCTTCATGCTTGGCTCACACACAATAAGCCAGATATCCTAACAATTTCAGAAACTTGGCTAAAACCACACATTAGAGACTCTGAAATAGTTCCTCCAAACTTCTCTATCATAAGAAAAGGCAGACCTCACAAAAAAGGTGGAGGAGTAGCCCTTCTATATTCTTCCTCCCTAGTAGTTACTCCCTACAATAGACCTATTCCACACTTCAACAACGCCGAACTTCTCCTGACCCTACTACAAATCAATAATCACAAACGCATATGCATTGCTTCCCTTTACATCTCCCCTGGGGATAATATCTCCACACTTGAACTTATCCTTTCCTGGCTATCCACTAACATTAGTAATGAAACCATAATCCTAGGAGATGTAAACATTAACTGGGCCCTTGTCCAGTCTCCTACAAATTCCACAAACATCAACCTCTATAACTTCTCACAACTGATCACTTCAGTAACTTATCCTGCCAAAAACCTCTCCAATGGGAGTATACTGGACTGAATTCTAGTCTCCCATCCTCTCTATTTCACCAACAGCGGCACTCTTCCCGACCCACTTGGTGACCACACACCCACCTTTACCTACCGGCTTCCTACTGTCCTTCAACGAACCCATAACTATATCACATTCCGTGACCAAAAAAACTTCAACCCAATAACCTTCTCAAACTCATTACAAGCAATTAATTGGAATTGTCTAAAAATACTACCTCAGGATAATGCAGTCTCATATTTTAACTCAACATTCTTAAAAGTACTAGACTCCCAAGCTCCCTTATGGACAAAAAGAATAAAAACCAAATCAGCCCCATGGCTCTCCAAAAATACCCTTACTATCATGAGACAGAGAGATAAAGTCTGGACACTCTACCAAAAACATAAGTCAGCACCACTCCTAAACGAATATAAAATGCTCCGAAATAAAGCAAAGAAAATGATTACTTTTGATCGTCAAAACTACTTCTCAACACTCCAAAACCATAATAAAAACAACCCTCAAAACTTCTGGAAAGGGATCTCTACTCTCCTCCACCCCAGCAAACCAGTTACTCCCACCCCAGATCCAAATGCTCCAGAATTTGATTTAGCCACACAATTTAATTCCTTCTTTATCAACTCCATCTCCAAATTGACCTCTTCATTCTCTAACACCTCTCTTTCACTTCCACACCCTATTCCACACCCACTAACCCCTCTTCCTCCTCTTCTACACAAACCCCATCCTCATCTCCACTACCCCAAAATTCCCCCTCTTCTGACTGCACCCTCTTCTCATTAAATCCTATACCTACAGCTACTATAAAGAAACTTCTTCAGAAATTGAAACCATGTATCAATGCTCCTGACAATATCCCTTCTTACTTTCTCAGTGTAGCCGCTAAAACTCTTGCCTACCCCATTAGCATCTTAATAAACCGCTCCCTTCAAGAATGCACAGTTCCCCAAATCTGGAAACAAGCTTTTATTATACCTCTACACAAAGGGGGTAACAACAATAACATTAGCAATTTTCGTCCCATAGCCATCCTGTCCCCCATTTCTAAACTCCTTGAGAAATGTGTCCAACTTCAACTTCTTCCTCACCTCCTAGACAACCATCTCATTACCCCTACACAGCATGGTTTCAGACCTAATCATAGTACTATGACTGCCCTCCTCTCCTTCCTTGAAACTATAAATAAAGCCCGTGACTCTGGGCAAATTGTATCCACTTTGCTTCTTGACCTCTCCAAAGCCTTCGACACTATCTCACACAACCTGCTCTTAACTAAACTTTCCAAACTCCACCTATCTTCCTCCTCTCTGAACTGGTTCTCTAGTTACCTTTCCAACAGAAATCAAGCTGTAAAATGGAAAAAAGCTACCTCCTCCTTCCTTAGTACCCCCACTGGAGTGCCACAAGGCTCCATACTGGGTCCTCTTCTCTTCAATATATTTATAAATTACTTCTACAAATCAATTCCTTCCTCTAGCATCATCCAATATGCAGATGATTCTACTATCATCTGTTCTGCCTCTTCTATGCCTACACTACAAAAACTTACCCAAGATGTTTTCTCTTCCACAGAGCAATGGATGCAAAGTAATCATCTAGCTTTCAATACCACTAAGACCAAACTTATGTTATTTACTCCTTCAAAAGTTATCCCCCCAGACATAACTACATTCTTAATTACTAGTCAAAACAACTCACCCCTTGAAATAGTATCAGAAACTAAACTACTTGGGGTCCAAATTGACAACCTACTTAAATTCAACTCCCACCTCCAAATAAACATTAAAAAAACACATCAAAAACTTGGCATGCTTTATAGACAGAAAGCCTACCTCACATCTGACACTAAAATCTCTCTCTCTACCTCCTTACTTATCCCCTCCCTTCTCTATGGTGCCCCACTACTAACTAATCTTCAGTCCTCATTAAAAAACAGCTTACTTCCTGCTATAACAAAATTGCAAAATTCGCCACCAGCCATAAGTCCTCTACTCACCACTGTGTCTCCCTCCATAAGCTAAAATGGCTAGAACTTCCCAATCAACTAACTTACACCCAACTAACTCTAGCCCATAAGCTTATTCTAAACCCCTCACTCTGTCCCTCCCTTTCCTCTGCCTTTAAAATGCACCTCCCTAGTAGAATTCTAAGGTCAAACAATCAAAATCTACTTGAAGTGCATAAACCTACTTATCCACCAGGAAAAAACCTTCTTTCCTTCAGCCTCGCTCGCCTCTGGAACTCCCTACCACCACTTATTCGCACCACCTCTAACCACTTCACCTTCAAAAAGTCTCTCTTCTTACATCTAGCAACACAGTGGGAATGCTCTTGCTCCCACCTCACATAACTAACCCTACTAAATCTCCTTCTATACCATATCCTACTTTATGTACCTACTATCTATGTTCTCTAATCTCTATTAACTTGTCTCTATTAATTGTAGGTCACTTCTTAATTGTATTAACTGTTATGACTGCTATTATACATGTGATAAGTTTTGCTCTTTCCTGCCTAAACAGTACCAATAACTCTCTGTACCTAGATTGTTAATGTAAACTGTTGAATGTATGTTTGCTTGTTTTGGAGCTTTTCTCCCCAGGACTCCATTGAAAACGGGTTCATTATGGCCCAATGGACTATCCTGGTAAACCAACTGCAATAAATAAATAAATAAATAAAATAAATAAATAAATGTACACATGTTGTAACAGTCAGGTGTGCCTCCCCCCAAATCCTATGTAGACATGTAGTAACAGTGTGGTGTGCCCCCCCCCTCCAATCTAATGTAGACATATAGTAACATGTATGTATAGGTATAATACCAGTAGAGCACAGATGACCTGAGGTGGCAAAGGAAGCAGGATAGAGTGTAACATTTGTACAATATGCAGGTATGCATGTGTTAGGTTGGTGTGTGATAGTCGTCAGTATGTATGCATGTTAAGGTTTGACCTGGTGGCCATTGCTCACTGCTGCCGATGACAGGGCCAAGTCCTCACAACTGCAGTGCCAAAGACAAGTCCCCCCAGTATAACACATGCTAACAGTAAGCCATTGTAAATGTATGGTGGTAATATGTGTCACAATCTGAAAGACTGACATGGCATGGCTGTTGGGCTAGATATACAAGTAGTACACAGGAAAAAGTACCCCAGACATACAGTATATAATGTGTAACTGTGAAATGGACACACCCTTGGAAATGTACATACAGGTATGCATCACATTATCTGGGCCTATAGTAGGGAATACCAGTGTCGTCTGGCCGAACACTTGCAGATCACAAAGGTGATAGGACTGATGTATTGGGAAACAGCTGATCTACCTGCACATGCCAGCATAACTGGAATGCCCCATGCATAACTGTGAGTCAGAAGCAAGTAGTGTCCATAGCACACATGCACCCAGCTCACCCAAACACCACCCACAGGTACCTCTCTGGTTGTATCCCTGCTGTTGGGAATGGGTACAATATGACCCCCACCTGTGTATGGCAATAGCGAAAGAATGCAGCATGCAGTGCAGGTCTCCCATGCAGGTGTGTCACTAGCTGTAGATAGTACCCTGTCAGCATCCACACCACCTGATCAATACTGACAGAAAGTATTGGCATGAACACCTGGCACACCTACCCTGTCACCCCAAGGTACTATACTGTATGGCGGTCTGAGACTGTAGAACTGACAGAATGCAACGGCCTGAAACAGCTGGCTTGCATCACCACTAAATGGCCTACAGGGCTCTGCCAAAGGCCTGTGTCTCATACATACTGTCAATGCATGTTATGTCATGGACACCCAAATAACATAACACACTCCACATAAGCCGTATGCAAGGCCATGTGGGCAAACCACAGTAACATGTCCACCATGTCCCACTGCATGAACTGTAGACCAACACCAAAACACAGCTGTGATGAGGTGATAACCTTAGGAAAAGTATCAGAGAATGTATGCATAATGTATGGAAGAGGATAGAATAATGGGGGGGGGGCATGGGCAGCATGGAATGTGCAAGGTCAGATACACAGCTGTGTACACATACTACCCCTGGCTGCAAACACATAAATGGATGGCTACAAACCTGCCTGTACACCACAATAGAGGTCATGTCCTGACTTATGACCCCTGCCTCTGGGTAACCTGTGTGAATCTGTACAACTGTGAGGTATTGCCACTGCAAGATAAGGCCATACTGTCATGCAGATGGATGTGCAAATATAGGATCCTCTGCCAGCACTGTACCAAGGTGCTGAACCAGATGCACAGACCCTGAAGAAAATGTCTGCAGCTCCCCCTCCAGTATGGCATAACTTTCCATGAATATGTTGGCATTTGCCCACAATACTGGACACAGCTGCATTCACCCTTGTTCCCCAGGACATCACTGTGAGCAAGAATGTCCACCTGACAGTACTTGAGGACATAAAACATCACAGTGTATAACAGCGCACATGTCTGAATATCTCTGCTAACACCAGTACCATGTAGCAGAAGCAGCAGAGACACAATCACCTACAGTACACACTATCCCTTGCACAGTTTGACCCCATATTGCCAAATGATGTACAGGTACCCTGCAGAAACAGTTTGCTACCTGTAGGGGTACAACACAAAGGTCTGCACTGGAGTACAAACTACCTGGAATGGATCCACACATTCAATACAGAAGGGCATACTGGGCATGCTAACATACTTAGAGAAATTAAGGCAATGTCAGACAACAACATAGTGAAAGGTCATACTGTGCATGCTCACACACTTAAATGAAGTCCATGTCTGCAAACAACAGTGGACCATACATATCTGACAGTTGCAGATGTTAGTGCATACACTCCTCAGTATGCACCAGTAAGGCTTTGTACACACATTGGATATGAATAGAGACATTTATCCAAGGACAGCACACTATAATATGCCAAAAGTAGACATACATAGATGTGTGGAAGAGAGTGACAGTGACAAAGAGCCATCCAGCATGAGGCCTGTCCCACCCAGCACACAGCCAAATGGCTACAACCGCATGATATGTAAATGTCACTCACTGTAGAAATTAGCCACTGGTATCTGTCAACATTGCAGACTATGTGGTGCAAGTGCTAGCTGTGCAACATGACTGTACAAGGCAGTAGTCATCTAGCAGTGGTATACATGTACCTGCAGAATATAAACCTGTGTGTGCCTGCATGTGGTGTGTCAACCTCTAGATGAATAGGTTATGGCCCATGCACAAACACTGCCCTCCCCATAGCCTTACTATGACAAGCCTGCTGATGTCATCCACTTTGAAATACACCTTTGGGAATAAAGTAGCCCAGTAATCTCTGTGGTGCATCCTAAAACTGCATAATGCTATAGTGTGATAAACTAATTAGGTAGGAGTTCTAATCCCCGACATGGCAAGTGTATTTGTGTGTGTGTGTGTGTGTGTGTGTGTGTGTGTGTGTCTCTCTCTCTCTCTCTCTGTGTAGGGGGCAAATCTTTTTAAGCTAGTCACACTCATTACAATTCAAATGCCCTACTTTGGTAATGCTGCTGATGCCATTCACTGTGAGATACACCTTAGGGAAAGGTGTAGCCCAGTAATTACACTGGTGCATCTTATAACTTCTTAATGCTGCGGTTTGATGCACTAGTTGGGTAGGTGTTCTAATCCCAGACATGGCAATTGTGTGTGTGTTTCTGTTTGTGTAGGGAACAATTATTTTTAGGCTAGTCACACTCACTACAATTCAAACACCCTACTTTGCCAAGGTTGCTGATGTCATTCATTGTGAAATACACCTTTGGGAAAAGTGTAGCCCACTAATCTCCATGGCCCATCCTATGACTCTGTAATGATGTAGTGTGATAAACTAGTAAGGTAGGAGTTCTAATCCCTGACATGGCAACTGTGTGTGTGTGTGTGTGTGTGTGTGTGTCTGTCTCTGTAGGGAGCAATGCTTTTTAGGCTAGTCACACTCACTGCAAATCAGATGCCCTACTTTGGCAAGCCTGCTGAAGTCACTCACTGTGAAATACACCTTTGGGAAAGAAGTAGCCCAGTAATCTATGTGGTGCATCCTATCACAGTGTAATTCTGTAGTGTGATATAATACTTTGATAGGGGTTCTATTCCCACACATGGCAAGTGTGGATGTTTGTCTGTGTGTGTTCTTTGTCTGTGTAGGGAGCAATGCTTTTTAGGCTAGTCACACTCACTACAAATCAAATGCCCTATTTTGTCAAGGCTGCTGATGTCATTCACTGAGAAATATACCTTTGGGAAAGGCATAGCCCAATAATCTCCATACCATGTCCTATAACTGCATAATGCTGTAGTGTGATAAACTAATTAGGTAGGACTTCAATCCCAGACATGGCTACTGTGTTTGTGTGCGTGTCTGTGTGTGTGTGTGTGTGTGTGTGTGTGTGTGTGTGTGTGTGTGTGTGTGTGTGTGTGTGTGTGTGTGTGTGTGTGTGTGTGTGTGTGTGTGTGTGTGTGTGTGTGTGTGTGTGTGTGTGTGTGTGTGTGTGCGTCTGCCTTTTTAGGGAGCAATGCTTTTTAGGCTAGACACACTCACTACAATACAAATGTCCTACTTTGGCAAGGCTGCTGATGTCATTCACTGTGAAATACACACCTGTGGGAAAGGTGTAGCCCAATAATCTCAGTGGCGCATCCTATAACTGCGTAGTGTGATAAACTAGTTAGGTAAGAGTTCTAATCCCACATATGGCAACTGTGTGTGTGTGTGTGTGTGTGTGTGTGTGTGTGTGTGTGTGTGTGTGTGTGTTTATGTTAGTGTAGGGAGCAATGTTTTTTAGGTTAGTCACACTCACTACAATTTAAATGCCATGCTTTGGCAAGGCTGCTGATGTCATTCGCTGTGAAATACAACTTTGTGAAAAGTGTAGCCTACTAATCTTCATGGCCCGTCCTATGACTGTGTAATGCTGTAGTGTGATAAACTAGTTAGGCAGGAGTTCTAATCCCTGACGTGGCAACTGTGTGTGTGTGTCTCTGTGTAGGGAGCAATACTTTTTAGGCTAGTCACACTCACTACAATACAAATGCCCTACTTTGGCAAGGCTGCTGATGTCATTCACTGTAAAATGCACCTGTGGGAAAGGTGTAGCCCAATAATCTCCGTGGCGCATCCTATAACTGCGTAGTGTGATAAACTAGTAAGGTAGGAGTTCTAATTCCACACATGGGCAACTGTGTGTGTGTGTTGCTGTTTGTGTAGGGAGCAATGCTTTTTAGGCTGGTCACACTCACTACAATTCAAATGCCCTACTTTGGCAAGGCTACTCATGTCTTTCACTGTGAAATACACCTTTGGGAAAAGTGTAGCCCACTAATCTCCATGGCCCGTCCTATGACTGTGTAATGCTGTAGTGTGATAAACTAGTTAGGCAGGAGTTCTAATCCCTGACATGGCAACGGTGTGTGTGTCTCTGTGTAGGGAGCAATGCTTTTTAGGCTAGTCACATTCACTACAATAAAAATGGCCTACTTTGGCAAGGCTGCTGATGTCATTCACTGTGAAAAATACCTTTGGGAATGGTGTAGCCCAGTAATCTCTGTGGTGCATCCTATCACAGTGTAATGCTGTAGTGTGATATATTACTTTGGTAGGGGTTCTATTCCCACCCATGGCAAGTGTGGATGCCTTTGTCTGTGTAGGCAGCATTGCTTTTTAGGCTAGTCACAGGGTCTGTGCGTTTCTTTGTCTGTGTAGGTAGCAATGCTTTTTAGGCTAGTCACACTCACTACAAATCAAATGCCCTATTTTGCCAAGGCTGCTGATTTCATTCACTGTGAAATACACCTTTGGGAAAGGTGTAGCCAAATAATCTCTGCCACGTCCTATAACTGAATAATGCTGTAGTGTGATAAACTAATTAGGTAGGACTTCTAATCCCAGACATGGCAACTGTGTGTGTGTGTGTGTGTGTGTGTGTGTGTGTGTGTGTGTGTGTGTGTGTGTGTGTGTGTGTGTGTGTGTGTGTCTCTGCCTATGTAGGGAGCAATGCTTTTTAGGCCAGACACACTCACTACAATACAAATGCCCTACTTTGGCAAGGTTGCTGATGTTAGTCACTGTGAAATACAACCTTTGGGGAAGGAGTACTCCAGTAATCTCTGTGGCATGTCTTATAACTGTGTAATGCTGTAATGTAATAAACTAGTTAGGTATGGCAGATGTGTGTCTGTGTTTGTCATTTGTATCCTGTGTGGAGGTGGCTGTGAGTGTGTAACGACTGGACTCATTGTTGAGCGGGTTTTGTAAATTTCTTATATGGTGGCCCTATTATATATCACAATGTCCACCTTACAAGGATAACAGATTTGAAATAGCCTAGAGGCTGGGGTGACAATCCATACCCCTATATGTGACATTAAGGCCTGTCGAACAAAGTTAGCAACCCTTGTATTACACACAGAATACTCTCAACCCATGTCTCATACACAAACACACTTGCCTAGGCAACAACTGCTATGTTGGTAGTACTCTGCATATTGCCCACAGATAGTAACCATGGTGTTATTGCAATGGACTACAGAGAGCATGGCACCCTGTCCATTAGTACAATATGCACATACATGCAGACAGTGTGCCCTCACTATGCTCCCCACTGGACGCATGCAACAAATGTGGTGCCATCAAATGTGACCCACTAAGGGCATACCATGTCTTATACACATGCCCAGTATGGACAGATGCCACTGACACCAGGGAATATGTGTATCATGCTATCAATGTAGGTGCAGGGTCAACCTGCTGTCCATTACCTGTTCCCAGCACATGAGGCCAGGTCAGGCACATCTGATTATAACAATCTGTGTACACAACTTGGGCCAGACATCCCAGGTACAGTTCCACATGTCACTATACATACATGTGGGACATGTGCACATCCCATACAGCATCCATGTTATGGACTAAAGAACACATACATGGCAAGCATTGAACAACAATGGACACACACAATAGTTACCCAGGTAACTTGATGGTGAATACAATGCCCACCTGTGTGGGCCAATCCAGACACTACACCCCTGAGCCACACTGCAGACCATTGTCATGTGGCCTGATGCCAAGGTATACCCTTCACCTAGCCTTGTATAGTCGTCTGGCACAGTCAACTACTACACACCCATGAAGCAATACATGCATGCATGTCAGTACTGTGTCTTCATGTGTGGTGTATGATGCATTTGACCACATTCAAACTCACTACAACCCCCATTGGCATACTGAAGCATGCTGTCAGATGTCAGATACCTCCACATACCCTTTGCCCATATAACCTCCAGATAACCTTTGTGGTGCATGTTATAGCTGCACTGCACTGTATTGTGGCAAACTGACTAGTTAGGAAGTATGCTGACCCTGCCAAGTGTGTTAATTTCATTTGGACAGGCACATGTACTACACCTACCTTGTCGCTACCATATCACTGTTGCAGATGTCACTCATCATCACTTATATGTTTGGACAACTCCTCAACATGTAAGCTATGTGGTGCATGCAATAACTGCATAGACATGTAATAACAATACACATGTCCCATACTACAGTCAGTCAGGGGTTTGATACCATGTACTGGTAGGTGTGTGACATAAACATGCTTAGGCTTTACTCTTCCACCCCCTCCCTGACTAACTTTGTCTCTGTCTGCCTCTCTCACTCCCTCTCACGTGGATGTGGAGAACTGCACCTGCTTTACTTAGGCAGCAGCATGTGTTTTGTAAGTGATGCTCATGATTAGCTGATGGCCTCTGCATGAGTTGCAGCCCTCTTGTAGCTGGTTGCATGTGGAACAGCTGTGGTAACATTCCTATGGCCAATTGCATGGAAACACACTCCAATATCTAGGAACATCATGTTGGTGTCGGGCCTTTTCATTCACTGTGAGCAGGACCTAGATCTGGTGTTTGGCAAACAGCATCACAGATGGATTGGGGATTTACCTCTAACAACATACACTGTGGAAACAGGCCAACACACAGGAGGGGGATGTGCCTGACATGACCACAGAATGTAAGTGTTGCTATTCTGCATTTGGAGTAATGTTGGTTTAACAGGGTGTGTGTGGATATGGCTGGTCTACATGTTTTAATACCTGTCATGACAGTGCTATGTTTTTGAGGAAACCCCCATCTGTAGGGTCATCTGCAGACTGGGCAGTGTGTGGTGCCTTTTGTTGCTTGTGTTACTCACAGAGCACCTATCTGAGAACTACAGAAGCATAGTGTGCGGATTGCAGTCAGTACATGGTGACAGCCATGAGAGTTACTGACTTCATATCCCTCATAGGACATATGTCACAACAAACCCTGTTACAACAGTAAATGTATGAGGTTATCATAGCAACACATCAATATTGGCCCTGTGTTTGTGCCTCCAGCCACAACTCTGTCAACCTTTGTACATATGTCATGCAGTAAGAGGTGTATATGTTCTGTACACCTTAATTTATTGACATCATATCTGATAACAAGCCAGTGAGATATTAGACTACTACACATGTTATGTGTATAAGGAGTTATATTTGAGGACATAACCTGAGCATGCTGTGGTTGTATGTACAGTACTGAGGTCTGTGTACTTATGGTGATTGTCGACAGTGTGTGTATTGTGAATATGTACCTTGGCCTGTGTACAAACTGTGGTAGATGTCATTGTTCTTGGCCCTGTTCTATCTGATGTTACATGCTGCTCCAGTGTGTGTTACCCTATCGGCTTACATGTTTGTAGGGCCAAACACACACATGTCCCATACTACAGACAGGCATCAGATCACACTGTGTAGTGACCCAGTATATGTAGGGTTAGTGTGTGAGTGGCACATATGAGGATGGTGTTGATCAGATAGTCCATATACTGTAATATTACGCTAGCTTACCATATGTGGCTGTGGCTGTGTTCACATTGGTTGTGGTTATGCACTTTCACACAGGTGTCTGTTACTCTGTGCTGTGACATGCCTGTAGAGCCTGCTATATATGCAGGTACATGTGTATTCCCCCATAGGAAATGTAGGTCAGTGTTGTGGCAGTCTTCCTGTAGCCTGCACAGTGCTTTGTTACATGCCTAGCAGCTTAGTGTACTTACCCAGTGTAATGTTATATTCAGATACTTGCCAGATGTACTGCTGCCAGGCCACCATAACAGTCATGTATTTCAGACAAAGCAGTAGGATGCTGTACAGATATATGTCACTAACTAGTGAGTAGTATGTGGCCATATCACCTCTGTACCAGCAGTTATTATGTGTCAGGACAGACAGGGGTGTGTGAATGCATAACCTATGGGGGCAAATTTATACCAGTATTTACATGATATACCCATCTACATGGCTGTTAACATCCACATTACCAGGCATGGTCCACATGTCTTGCACTAAGGGGTTCTGTATATACCTCAGGACTGACCAGAGTGTGACTGACTGTCCATATTTATTAGCCATATCTTTGCTATTTTCCACAGGATCATTACTGTGCTAGCAGTGGTACTGTACTATGATGTCCTTAGGATGTCTGTCATAGGTTCATAGGTAGGTACTAGGCTACTGGCCCTAAGGCCTATATAAGCCTTGCCAAAAAGGTACCCTGGCTTTTGCCACCCAAGAAAATTATTTTCCTATGCCCTTGTCGAGCAGAGCCACAGAATTGATCCCCGGGGTGAATTTCCTATTCCCCATCCAATCATCAAGATTTTTCTTGAAGAGTGCTAATGAGGAGCTCTGTTTGACAGAGGTAGTCTGGTCCACAGTATGGGAAGTCTCTGGGACAGGAATCTATCCTTCCAGCATGTTCTGTTTATTGTGGTGACAAGGTTTAAGTCCCTACAGTGTGTAGCTCAGAGGGATTGGGATTTCTTTAAGTGTTGCATGTCCGACAGCTTTGGGTTAGAAATAGAAGAATACTGCCATGGCAGCTGCAGAGTATAAAATCACCAGAAATTTATTCTATAAAAACTTAAAGCGCTTTTCGTTTGCTGACACGCAAACTTCTTCAGAAGTGAAATATGAAGGTACAAACCACTTTTAAACAAACCGGTAGTCGAGCTACCCAATCATTTACAATGTTACTCATGCAGGAATCTAATTAAAGAGATACACCTTCATAAACGTTATTGATTTGGAACGTACCAGCTTACATTAAATCATACAACTAAGCTGAACATACTGTGACAACACAAAATAATCTATGGATGTTATGAAGAATATATACACTTATATAACAATATCAAAAATATATCTAAAATAAATCAAAAAGGACATAACAAGCTAGTGACTGCTACATACTATAAACATAAAAAATCATTGCAAAATTAAAATCTAGGCATAAAAACTTGCATAAAATTTTTACTTTCTGGCTATTCAATAAAACATCATCTCTGCAAACTTCTCAATTTTAAAATACTACTAATAGAGCAAGTTTCATTAAGTCTTGGATAATTATAGGCATTAAGCTTAATTTGCCAAAATAATTCTAGTTCTTCAAGTTTTAGGGGTGTAGGTCCTCCCCTAATATCATGTGGTACTTGATCTATGGCCATGAACTTGAATTTATGGTCTACATTCAACTGAATATGCTTAGCTAATGCGTTGTCCATTTTTCTTCTACCAATGGCATACTGATGTTCATACATTCTATCATGGAGTCTACGCTCCGTTTTGCCAATATAAAATGCAGGACAGCATTGGCATTTAGCTAAGTAAACAACTAACCTAGATTTACAGTTGAATCTAAATTTAAGTTTGAAGTGTATACCATTAATGGCAAACCAATTCGCTACCTCGACAAACTTACAGAAATTACAATTTTCACATTTATTCATACCAGTTATTCAGGGGATACTGTGATGTTGCTGTTCCAACAAATACTTGAGGTTCTTGCCTCTCCTAAATATTACTTTGGGTGAGCTACCTAGTTTGTTAAATAACGTTGGGTTAGTCCTAAAAAGTTCCCAATTTTTCTGAATAATTTTAATGCAAAGGTGGCTTTGCAGACTAAATGTAGTAGTAAACCTTAATTGGAAGTCATAAGTACATGGATCTATTGACTCAAACACATTAGGTGTTGCCACAAAGTTAGGCCCACAGGTCTGTTCAGGTGCTAAAACCTTAACTGCCAAGATAGGTTTGTAAGACTGGTTAGATCTTTTCAAACTGACCTCCTCAATTAAGGAGTCTAGTAGGGTCTCAGGATAGCCACGGTGTAAGAACAAACTTTTTAAGAAACAACATTCCTCTACAAAATCTTCATCATGGCTAACTATATGTGAGGCCCTTACTAACTGACCCTTAATAACTGACCATTTCTAAAAATGAGGGTGGCAACTAGAAAAATGAAGGAATGAGTTAGAATAGGTACTTTTCCTATGTATTTTAGCTGTAAAGCAACCCTGAGTTCTATTCTTGACTAACCAAATGTCCAAATAAGCTATAGCTTCCATGTCAAATGTTGATGTAAATTCCAAAATCTGTGTGAATTGATTAAACAGTTCTACCACGTTCCTACTGACTTCATGGTCTCCATTTAATAATATGAAGATATCGTCAAGGTATCATGTGTAAAATACCAAAATATTCCTAAGATTCTTATTTTTAAACACAAATTCGGATTCCCAATAAGCCATTACTAAATTTGCTATACTGGCCCCACACGGGGAACCCATAGCGACCCCTTTGTTTTGCAAATAAAACTCATTGTCAAACATAAAAAACTTGTTGGATAGTATAAGGTCAAGTAGTTCTGTCACCGAGGAAGTTTCAGCTACTGAGGCTCCATGTTTGTTTAACATGAAACCTACCCACTCGATACCTAAATCATGGGGGATACAGGTATAAAGGTCATTCACATCAATAGTGAGAAAGTTGTAATTTTCACTATACTGCAAGTTGTCGATTTTCCCCAAAAAGGACCAAGAATCCTTGCATATTTGGTTCTCAGAAACCAAATATTTCTGGAGAATCGTGTCAACTACCTTGGCACAAGAATATGTGGGTGAACCACGACCATCAACTAAGCGTCTCATAGGTGGATTTAGTAGGTCTTTAGGTATTTTAAGAATACTGAAAAGATATGGGAATTTTGGATAAGATGTTGACATATAATTAAATTAATTCTGTTCAATCCTTCCTTCTATATACATATCATTAATACAGTTTTTAATGAGGCTAAAAGCTTTATTAACCTCCGAATGTGAACTTAATTCATATGCACCATTAGCTAATAGCATTTTCATACGTTCAATATAGTTGCTGTTGTCAAATACTACTAAACCTCCTCCTTTGTCTGGTTTACATACATGGATGTCCTGTGACTTGATGTACTCTAAATATTCACGTTCATCCCTGGCTGCGTTATGTGAATATTTTGCTCTACAACCACTCCTAACTGCTTGTCTGATGTCTAATTCACAAAGTTGTTCAAAAATTTGTAAGACTGGATGTAATGGTGGATTGAATGTACTAGGTATACGAAACCTATCCACACCTGATACATTCATAACATCCCCAAACATCAAATGGAGATTCAACTTCCTAGTAAAGGTTTTAATATCAATAACAGTTTTTACCAAGTCCAATTGCTGTGTAGGGACATATGTATGTCCCTTTGCTAAAAAGTCCACAATGTCATGAGAAATAACCACTGAAGAAAATTTGTAAACTTTAAAGTCTCCCTCCTTGTTATTAACAATGACAGGACCAACTGAGTCTGAGACAGCCCGGCTATGGGAATCTGTCAAAGTCGGTATTAACTCTTGAGATGTACCACCTAGACCAAGGAGTGCAACTGGGCTTGGATATTCTTCAGCAAGACAAAATGAACTAATTAAGTCTTGCGTTTGTTGAATTTCGATTTGCCTTTGTTCGACTGAAAATTCTTCTGTTGCTTCGGCCTCGCTCCTGTATGATTGGCTTGCCAAAAATTCTGATTTTGGTTTTGGTTGTTTTGATGATTACTATTTTGGCCATTACTATATTGCCCCCGAGAACAATTTTGTAGTCTCTCACTCCTCTGAACTTCAGTAAAACAAGTAGAGCTTGTATTGTCACCACTACTATTAGAGGCATCCATATGGGTATTATCAAAATATACCCCGACATTGTTGGCATTCTGGTTAAACTGATTACTGTTGTTACTACTCTCTAAATTTAGACTTGAATTACTATTCTGATGTAAAATGAGGGCATGGCTGGGAACTGGATATGCTGCACCTTGGTTATACGCCTGACATCAGGTCCTCAATCTCACAACACCTTCCTGCACAGCTGCACTGTTCTGCCTTGGTACAACACAGACAGGTGCCACATTTGGACAAAGCCTGACATTAGGGGGGTATATGTAGATTGCAGGTAACCCTATTACACACGTATGGCATTCCTGCATGCTACAATACAGGTTAACCTGAGTATCCTGCAAGAGGTCGGCTGTGAAACGCACGTGTCAATCATTATGGCATTACTTCCACCACCAGCTATTGGCCACAGTAATATACATGCTTCCCATTACACAGCACACACTATGATGGCTTACATCTTATCAGTCAGTGCTGCTCTGCAAGGTTGATGGATATGGCCCACTACCCACAAGGACAGACTATATTGTCCTTAGCAGTTGTTCAACTGAACATCATTACAACACCTGATGGCACATATAAATCATTCCACATCATCTATCCCATTATTATGGACCATGTACTACAGTCAGTTACATACATATGTACTTCACATACCTGTTGTGGGAATGATGTCACTTCTGGATAGTTTGCTGGATGGATTTTTTTTTCTTTGTTTTTGCCTTTCACTCACTCTCCCCCTCTCTATCTCAATCTCTCTCTCTCTAGTAAATGGATTGAGCTGCTTCAAATAGACTGCAGCAAGGATTTTGTAGGTGATGAACATGATCAGGTGATGGCCTCTGCACCAATCAGTGTCCTCCACTTGCTACCTGCTTGCAGCATGCTGTGTAGTACTTCCAATTACCACTGTCATGGCAACCAACTACTATATATCCCTACATCATTTGGGTGTAGTCCCTTTACCTTTCCTGTATAGTGGACATCCTTACTGTGTGTGGGCAGCAGTATTACAGACAGCAGGTATCAATACCTCTTACAAGAGAACCTGCACACTCAGGCCAGCTACATATTCGTAGGAGGTTCCAAAACTACAGACAGAGTGTGAGTAGTGTTGTTGCATGCATTGTATAGCAACCAGTGTTACAGGGTTTGTGTGTAATGCAGTCTGGTCTCAACTGTGGGCCTATCCACTTGATGGCCTGAGGTGTGCCTTTTATGTTTTGTCTGTCCACCACACAGGTCTTGTGTCAGATATATCACTGGCAGTGTGTGTGTTTTGAGTGCTATCAGTACATGGCTATATCCCTTTCTGTTTCTAACTTCATAATCCTGACTAAGGGTATGTTGCAGACTATCCTGTAACACCAGTGACTTGCTTAGTGTATGACAGTATTTCACATATGGGCCTGTGTTCCAGCCTCTGTCCTCCACCTGCATACCACGCTTTGTACATATGACATGCTGTCAGGGGTTGTTATGTAGTGGGCTGTGAGTATGTCATGCTGCCATTCCTGCCATCAGTCCACTGCTATTGTGGCCTCAACACATATTGTGGGGTTGGTCCATATATTTGTGGCCTTCATCTACACAATACATGTGTGACCTTATGCACACCAGAGGCCAGTGTATGTAACAGTGGTATATGGCCCTGTATTTTCAGTCTATGGGGGGATGCACTATAACTAACCTAGGCTGTTACAATATGTGGGGGTATCAGGGGTAAGCTGCCTTAAGGTACCTGGATGCACATTACCATACAATTCACCTTGGGTAAATGCAGGCCTACTGTTTCCTGCCATGCAGACTGTTCTGTTTGTCAGTGTGATTGCGATAGTGTCAGTTATGCCTTGTTATGTAACAGATATATCCCATTGTGTCAACTGAGGTCCCCTAGGAATTGTGTGCATAGTGTAGATAGAGGCTGCTGGACTATACATCTGCATTACTTACTGTTGATTGATTGTTATCCTGTGGCCCAGTCTGTCTTTACTATTGTACTACTTGAATGCCTCGGCCTGGACAGCAACATATGTAAACCTTTCCAGACTACTGTATTAATATAACTGTTTCACAGTTGCATTACTCTGTTTATATGTATGTCAGAGTCTGAACATCTATATGACATGGCATATACATCTGTAATAGTACACAAATAAAGCTTTCCCATGTATGCAAACCTGCGTGTGGTGTGATATCCTTTGACCTCTCTGTGGGTATATGTTGCAGGCAACAATTATCATTTGTATGGGTGGCTCATACAGTGTCTAGCTGGTAAGGTGGCAACTGTAGGCATAGTGGCTGTTCCGTATTGTGTGCTCCTTCTACATATGTATCTTCCTATACATATCTCTGTGTCTGTATGTGTAGTTACATATATATATATATATATATATATATATATATATATATGTATCTGCTTATATGTGTCTGTGTATATGTATCTTAGGAATGTTGTGATTGCTTCCATATTGTACATTCCCTATGGTAGCCAGACTGTACTGCGTGATATGTTACTGATACCAGCCTGACATCATACAGGTAGGATGGAGTACTGTTAACATCTTGTGACTATGTTGTGTCAGGTCCTAATTATGAGATTTGCAACAGTTGGTATTGTATTGCAGGGCAGACGTGTTTGCATGTGAGGAGGATATCTGTATGTACAAGACGTATGTTGTTTGGGCCCCCTCACCCTCATTAATGGTGCATGTGGACATATATGTTTTTGTTATATTCTCTTTTATATCTATAGCTGTATGTCTGTATATACCTATATAGATATATATTTATGCTTACACACACACATATATATATATATATATATATATATATATATATATATATATATTGCTGTACATATATAAATACATAAATAAATATATCTATCTATATATATATATATATATATATATATATATATATATATATATATATATATATAAAATATATACATATATAGCTGTAGACATATATATCTATAGATGTATGCATATGTATGTATATATATATATATATATATAGATATATATATATATATATATATATATATATATATATATATATATATATTTCTCTATATATATAGATCTATAGCTGTACCCGCGGTGATAGCATTGTCGCCTCACAGTAAGATGCTGTTTGGTTCGATTCTCAGCTAGAGCATCTTCTGCATGGAGACATGCGTGAATGGGCGTACCTTTGTTGAAGGTTGTGCATCAGGGCTGGTAACTCAGCACATAAAAATCAACTACCAATCATTAGCAGACCGGAGTTCCGCTGTGGCCACCCCTAATCAGGAAAAGCCAAAAGACGCAAAACAAATATAGATCTATAGCTACATATATACGCACACACACACACACACACACACACACACACACACACACACACACACACACACACATACATCTACATGTTTAAATACATCTCCCGTACTGTTGAATGACTGGGCTGGATGATATGTTTGTGAAAATATCAGTGCTATGTGTATCTGATATGGCTTACTGGTAAATCACTTTGGTTATGGTGTGCAAGGTCCTGGGTTTGAGCCTTGCAATGGCTGTTTATTTTGTTGCTGGGCAGAATAAGGGCCATTGGATACAGAGTGATTAAGGCACTTTTAAGCAGTTGTATCCGGGTTTGCCTTTGTTGTGGGGAGGTAAGCACTGATAACTTCTGGTTACAGTTTCTTATACTGATTTAGCTTCTCAGTTGCTTAACCTGTGTAGGCATTGCTTACCCCCACGCAAACAAGCTTAAACCCGCTTACTGCTGCTTATAAGTGCTTACTCCCACTTACCCCCTCGCTAATTTCTTTAAAAGAAAAGAAAAAAGGGGTGATAGGAAAGTGGTGAAAAAGGGGCACAAAGAGGGAAAGACAGTAGGAAAAATAGCTAGGGATGTGCAGGAAGGGTGTAAGGAAGGTCCATAGCTGCCCATTTCTTCTACAGCAACAGTTGTGCATAAACACTGAATTTGGAGGTAGATTTGGACACTCAAACCCCTGAGAGAGGGGTGAGGACAACAATAATATGTTGTGATGCCAATTAGACCAGATTACATGTGTCCAGTGGACAGGTGTGCAAAATGAACAGCTATGTATGATTGCCCTTCTTTTTTTCCAGTGAATGTGGGATGTTGGGGAGGGATAGTAGGTATATTTGGGGAGGTAGGTTGAGTAGGTTAACAAACAAGACAAACAAGATGCATACAGGGGTGGTATATGACACATGTGGGGTGTAAAACCCTTGATGGGGAGGGGTGTTGGGAAATCGGAAGCCCATGAGCCCTCTAGTGGAAACAGTGGGACTGAGGTCCCCAACCGTGGGCAGTCACCACTGCACCTTCACAGCCCCGAAGGTGGCTGTGCTGGGAGCTGAGTCTGAGAGCCATGCCAACCCTCTAGTCATGACACACAGCCCCTGAGCTGGCGTAGCAGATCTCTAAACTGCTGATTGAGCTTGCTACGCACCATGACCCGGACCTGGTGATGGGTGACAGGTTCCTGTCTGCGCCTGCTCCCGGGGGGGGCGAGCCCCATCCCTTGAGGCGGTTCCACCCAAAGGTGGTGTAGGACCAACAGATGAGGAGGTCCAGGGTTGGGCCCCAGATGTGCTGGTGCCTGGTGCCATGGCCAGCTGAGGTGGGACAGGTGGGTCCACTGGGACCCCCATTCCCATACATGCTATGGCATTTATGGTTTATCAACATATGTAGGTTAGTAATAGTCAACACTTTCCAGGATTAAGTATAACAGCATGCATAGATATTCCCATTAACCCAGACACCAGATATGGAACAGTTGCATAGCAAACAGAACACATGCATATATGGGACAACAGTGGTAATAAAAACAGCATGCTGGTACATTGATGGCACCATGCCATCAATGTTGGAGTATTTCAACATAGGACATGCATAGAAACAGATTTAAATATCAAAGAATAGGACATATGTCCCAACATTACAGTGAAATTATCACGTACCAATTGAGATGGGTATTTAGTGTATTGTTGGAGGTATGGTGGGGGGTGGGCGGATGTTAATTAACAACTAGTATATTCTGTAGTTCGCATTACTTTCCTAATCAGTGTTGTTATCTGTACCTTAGAAGCATTACTATACTACCTTATTGCCTTAGTTTGGAGAGTGATATGGCTGTCGACAACTATATACATGAACTGGTTTTACCTGCAGTACACACCTTTTACCTGGTATACCTGTGGAGGAATTGTTTGATAACACCAACTAACTGTTTCTACACATACTCCCAGATTCCAGGTTGATGTTATGCACATACCTGTCCATCTCTTTTTGAACAGACTCTGGCCATGTCTTGACCATATTCAGGTGAGCTGGGACATATGTAGACTATTGCCCTCTTCAACCTTTAGTGACTTACAACTCTCTTATACAGGATTTCCTAGACAATTATATCATGTATCACAGTCTGGGTGACAGTGATCAGTGATACCTTATTATTCAGAGCAACTGCAAGATTCACAATTCCATACAATACCAGAGTAAACAGTACCAGTACAGGGTATCAATCTTTTATTTCTAGGAACAGTGTTCATATCTGACGGACCTGTGGGAGCAATGTTTTTTAGCACTACCTGAATGTTGCCACACAAAGTACCAGATTTCACATTAGTATTATGCACTTACATCTCACTCTGTTACTGTACACACTCTGGTCACAGCTTGACAACATGAGGGTGTAGATGGGACATACCTGGCCTAATACTCTCAGAACATTTTGGGGAGTTGCTAGTGTGGCAGGTTTCTTTTATAGATGTGTGACAATCAGTTCCATTTCCTGTCTGCTGCCTAAACATCTGGGATCACCCCACTGATTTCCCAGGGGGACAGGGGGGCAGGCAGCAGATACTGGCCAATATACTGAACATTCTGGACATATCTGTACAGGTGTGGGGTATGATTCTGTATGCAGCCTACTTCCACTCCCAGGATTCAGACCATGGCTGTGTCTGCAAACACTAAAACACTGTCCATCACAGTTGTGTGTGCTATATGGATATTGCTGTATATCTCTTATCTGATTTCTGTGTATAATTCTCCTGTGGTTTTACATTCTAACCTTGTATTACATCACTCTTATACAGGATTTCCTAGACAGATATATTACGTAACAGAGTGTGGGTGACAGTGATGAGTAATACCTTATTATTCAGAGCAACTGCAACACTAACAATGCCATACAATACCAAAGTAAACAGTACCAGTACAGGGTATCACTCTTTTATTTCTAGGCACAGCGTTCATATCTAACGGACCTGTGGGAGTAATGTTAGTTAGAACTACCTGACTGTTGTCACACAAAGTACCAGATTACACATTAGTATTATGCACTTACATCTCACTCTTTTACTGTACACACTCTGGTCACAGCTTGACAACATGGGGGTGTAGATGGGACATACTTGGCTTATTACTCTCATAACAGTTTGTGGAGTTGCCAGAGTAACAGGTTTGTTATTATAGATGTGCGACAATCAGTTGTATTTCTTGTTTGCAGCCTATACATCTGGGATCATCCCACTGATTTCCCAGGGGGACACAGTGACAGGCAGCAGATATGGGCAGATTTACTGGACATTCTGGACATATCTGTTCAGTTGTGGGGTATGATTCCATATGCAGACTACTACCACTCCTAGGATTTGAACCATGGCTGTGTGCGTGTGCTAAAATACAACAGTTCACATCTCAGTTGTGTGTGCTGTTTGGATTTTGTTGTCTGTCTTTTCATTGTTTTCTGTCTGTGTCTCTCCCAGTTGTACTAGCTGACCTCTGGGGATTACACCAGTCATATACAGACATTCCTACACATTTTTAATTTATGTTGCACAGTGTGGGCAACAGTGCTTAATGCAACAGTACCATTAAGTGATTGCAAATCTACATTACCATATGATACGAGAGTAAACACATGCAGTCCAGCAGTTAGACCTTCATTGTCAGGCTATTATGCTTTTATCTATATACAACCTATAAGAGACTCATGCAGTATGCAGTACTTCCCTTAAACAATACAGGTTTTATACAGGCAATTGACTTACTAATACAGTTAGATTTATTTCCTATGACAGTACTTGCAAAAGTATTACTAACCTGCCTCTCGTCACAACCTCTCCAAGCGACAGCCATGGGCCTCCTAGTTCACAGCCCACTCACTTGCCACTGTGAAGGACATAATAGGAATATTTAGCCATACCTATCCATAATATACATGAGCTGGCAATTATTAAACAGGTAGTGAAGTGATACTTACACACTACAGGGACCTCCCCTGTTATCCTAGCCTCTTGGATCCACTGATCCAAGCGATCCCCCTTTTGCTGCTTCAGGTTGGCATAGTGATGCCTGACATGCTCACCAGTTTGGGGTATGCCAGTTGCACTGGTGAGGTCATGGGTGAGATGGTCCCAGGCTTCCTCTTTGTATTGGGAACCCTGGTACTGTCCCTGCAGCAGTCTCTGCTCATGGTCTTTGACAAGGCATCCTGCCATGACTCTGAACTCCTTGATGCCCCAGCGCTGCACTCAAAAGCGTGCTCCCTCTCCCATTCCAGACATGGTTCCTGCAAGGGGAAGCTACAACCAGTTATGAGATGTATTGCCACCTGTTGGGTTTAAAAAGGGCCGATTTCTCACACTTTGCCATGATTGGATGGTTTTGAAAAGGCTAAGCTATGGACAAACCTGCTTACCTAAGGTTGGCATTGTTTAAAGGAGGTATACCACTGGGCAAATTGAGTTAGCTGGCTTACACTTTGCTTACACCTACTAAGCTGGCCTGTGCAATGCTTAGCATTGCTTAATATTTACTTTCCATTATGTTTGCTTTTTAGCATTGATTTATTATTCATTACATGTTATATATATATGTCTGGTATCCATGATTCATGTGTATGTACACTGTATAGGGTCCTTGTGTTTAATAGGGGGCTTCAACACTCTTATTACAATTACACCTCACATCTGGCTTACTTTAGTACTCCAGTTCACATATTTATGTTATGTAGTAGGTTACAGAACATAAGACTGTAAATAGTTTCCTTTCACATGTTCAGTTTGATTTTACTATAGTGAGGATTTGTTTGGTGATACCGCAATGTTATGTAGAAAACAGAAGCAACCAAACCGCTAAAAGGATCTGCAGCCAAACAGAGCAGGTAAATCAAGCAGACAAACTGAAGATCCAACCACGATGTAAAATCCAATACAGAAATTAGGAAATCCAAACGAATTCTGAAGCTAAAGCAAAACCTTCTTTATTTTGACATAAAAATGTGGTAAGCACTTTCGCGTAGGAATACCCACACTTCATCAGACAACATTATGTAAAAAACAAGCTCTTAAATACCTCCAAAGGCGGGAAATCATTCAATTAACAGAGCAATTAATTAAAATATATAAGGCTAGTTTAAAGGTAAACTTCACTAAAAAGCACTATAAGATCACGTAAATATAAAAGTGCATTGAAAGCTGTGCAAAGCTGCATGAAAAATCTTCATATCAGGGCATCATGTACTTAATAAAGAAGGAATATATTCCTAAACACGTAATGATGTATACAGATTTAATAAGGAGATACACACCTAAATACAAGCAAAATATATAACCAGATAAAAAACTATAAAGGGAATATATCCACATACAATCAATAAAGTGTCTGTAAGACCTAATATAAAAGTACGCTATATTTAACTAATGAAAACATAAATATAAAAATGAATACATATAAAAATGATAACTAGGCACATAGTGTATAAAACACACCGTCCTAGGGTAAACAACCAATCTAGTGGGCGTTGTCAAAAATATAAAAGTATACATGAAAAATACATATATATAGACTTTATTAAAAGCGTCTAGATTCAAGGACAGGTTTAATAGATATCTGATTATTCAAACCTGGGGCTAGGTGGGCACCAAGCATTATGATCCACTTTAGCTCAACAGAGGATAAATCATTACTTGTGTTACTACCCCTAGGGTTTATTTTCACTACTTGTAGGACCCTAAAATGAAACACATGGGAAGGATACTCCAAAACATGTTGTGCTAATGCATTGGTTTCATTACCTTCATATCGTAAAGGTGATTGTATATTCTGTCCTGTAACCTTCTCTTCGTCAGACCCACATAAAAGGCTGAACAGGACTGACAGTTAGCAAGATAGACTAAGTTCCTCGTATTACATGTGGCATAAATGCTAGGAACAAACGTAAACTTTGTAATAGGATGATGAAAATCTTGAACTCTACTAATATAAGCACATCTATTACAATTGTTACATGCATAAGTGCCTGAAGTCCGAGTCATCGGGGTAATGGACTTACACATATAAACATGATCATTACACAAGATCAATTTCAAGTTGTCACTATTGGTATATAGAAATCTTGGTCTGTCACTAACAATCCTTCTAGTTGGGGAGTCCAAAACTAGAACTTTCCAGTTCCGTGCAACAACTTGCTGTATATTATTAATATCACTAGTGAATTTAATGTTGAATCTTAAAATATTTTCTATACCGCAATGTTATGTACTGCTGTAATGGTTTAGTGGTTAACTACTGTGGCTATAGTGTATAGGGCCCTGGGTTCAAGACCTAAAAAAAGCTGTTTATTTTGTTGCTGGGCAGAACAGCAGCTGTTGGATACAGAGTTATTAAGGTACTTTTAAGCACTTGTAAGCGGGTCTGCACATTTTTGAGCGAGGGTAAGCAATGTTAACTTTTGGTTAAATATGCTTACAGAGAGTTAGCTTCAATATTGCTTAACCTGTGTGTGCATTGCTTACTCCCACGCAAACGGGCTTAAACCCGCTTACTAGTGCTTACATATGCTTACTCCTGCTTACTACTGCTTAATAGTGCTTACACTTGCTTACTAGTGCTTAATCCTGCTTACCACTGCACTAACTTAGACAGTAATGTCTAATGGTTCTTGGGAAAGTGGGAGATTTTGAAGCTATATGGAGTTATCATTCATTACACATTTTACATTCCATGTGTATCTCTGATTCCTGTGTACATATACGGTATAGGGCACATGTATTATCTGTGGACTTTGCAACATTATGACACTGACACCTCACATCTGCATTTAATGCAGTATTCCATTTCACAAATATATGTTATTTAGTAGGTTATGCAACTAAAAATATTTTTCATAAAGTGATTTGACATCAAAAATGGTACTGCAGTGGGACTCAAACTGGGAATGACTGCTCTTAAGGTGAATGTGCTGCCTACTACACTATTGGTGTTCTGCTTCATTTGCATATATCTTGCTTTTTTTCCTCTTCTGCCATTTAAACTGCATTAACCGTAGCTAAGTGATGGGCAAACCAGTACACCTATGGTTAAATTTAATCTGTTTTATAATAAAAATACACTTCTTTATATTTATTTTTTTTAACTATTGCTCTTGTAAACCTGGGGGGATGTTGCTGGGGGTATGCGAACACCTACGAGCGGTCTTGCTCATTCTTAATCATACTCTGCTGTTCTTCATTGCAGATGCATGTATATTCTGAGAGCTCTGCTCTCAGACACGCCCCTTGCACTCTTACATGCTCCGTGTAGGATTAGGAGCTCAGGCAATGCCCCTTCATTAATATGCATGGTGTGGTGCCATTCAGCTCCTAAACGGCCACTTCCATGCATGACTAAGCTAGTCCTGCATGGAAGGATAGTGAATCCAGGGGATTCTGCCTTGCTGTATCAGTGATAAAATAAATTAACAAATCCCATCAGTCTTTAAATATGGACCAAACAGTGAACTTCTTTAGGTTGCAGCTGCAGTTTCTCACAATAGATAATTTAACCAGGAAGACCAATAGTAAACAGGAACTGAAAACACAAGGTTTTATTGACCAAGAAAAAAGATTCACTGACATGTGCAGGAGACCTGCTCTGTGGCAAAGAGGAATAGAGCTCTGACTATGTCCCAAATGACCTGAGATTAAATAGTGACTATATCAATAGATGAACCAACCTGATAGGGTGGCAGTGAGGAGGACAAGCTAGCTCCCCAATCATGGTGGAGGCAGTGTTGGTTTCAGATGGCCAGTTGCCTCTGTCTAACTGGAGAGCTGCATAACATAAGTAAAATCATTACCAAGGATATGAACTTGGTGATCCAAAGCCAGTGATAGTATTCTTCATTATTATATGGCTGGAAGCATGAGCATGCATGGGGAGTATTCCTCATTATTATATGACTGGAAGCATGAGTATGCATGAGGAGTATTCCTCATTATTATATGAGGCGAAGAGAGAACATGCATGGGGAGTATTCCTCATTATTATATGAGTTGAAGCATGCACATGCAAGGGGGTGAGCATAGGGGACCCTACAGTAATGTGAGTGCTTATTTTAGCTATCAGTGATGTAGTCAGGGCCTCTTCATAAATGGCTACATTTCTGAAATGTCAGCAATGGTTCAAACAACCTACCTGGATGCTTGGGTGATGGACTCTGTGGTTGACTTTCTCCTCCAAACTGGGGTTACCCAATATGGGGAACAACTAAGACTGACAGAAGGAGAACCCATGTATGGCAGGGTCCAAGGCAATAAATATACAAAAATAAATAAATAAATAACCTGGGGAAATCTACCTTGATTATGGTGCCTATGAAAGACTCATACTCAAAACACCCTCTAGAGCTGACAATGTGGAAGCTGCCACAAAACATCCTCAACTTGAGACACAGAATGTCTATCTAAGACAGTTGCTCACTACAAATGTCCCAAATGAGAACTGATCAACCCATTAGATTAGAGAATGAAGGCTACATGGTGACAACATCATGGATTATTCACAAAAACATTAAAGAGAACTATACTTACCCTAAGGACAAACATTTGTAGATAATAAAGAAGTTTATGGCTTTGTATGTTAACTTTAGTGACATCAGTATTTATTTGTTTACATTATTACAAGTATATATATATATATATATATATATATATATATATATATATGACATCCAAAAAAGAAAAGACAATAATGCATTTTTTAAGCATTTATCAGTATGTCCTAATAGGTTGCTAAAATTTATAATATTAGAACAGGTACCCATAAACCCAAGAGGTGGAGACTGGGAGTCCACACTAGAACAACAAGAATTAATGTGGCAACTAAGACTAGATGCCTCTAGACCACCAGGGCTGAATGAGGCTATCAGTATCAGTTGTACCTTAAAATTAAGACGAGCAAAATTATAATAATAATAATTGGTCCAGTTAGCCTACGTTTAGTGTTTAACGCTAACTGTTGTACATTTGTATTTATGAGACAATGGTTCACAACCCGACATTAGGGTTTATGTGTAGTCAGGACATACACCCAGGTTTTTATTCATTTTTTATTTATTTATTATTGTTGCAAGGATGGAAACATTTATCCCTGTTCTTTGATTCAACCATGTTTATGTATTAGTCAAAGATTTCACACTGCAAACATGATATTTTATTTTAATTCAATCTACATTTGGCTAAACACACGTCAAAGAGTTTCAATATTTATAACATTTGGATAGTTTTAACATATTTTTTGTCACTTTATACAACCCACATATTAGTACAAACTATTAATCATTTTCTGATAAAGATGTTTAGTGGGTTGTTTTTACTACAATTTTTACTGTAATTCATTAAGAAGTTTAAGATGCACACAGTCACAACGGATTTTAAATTTTAACCGGTTTAATAGTACTGAATTATTTATAAGTACCAACTTTTTTGTACAGATTATATTTATTATTATTTTTTTAATTATATACATTTTCCAACAATCATTAATTTGAAACGTTGTGCAGAGATGTTATGTATAGAAAATTTAAACAGCACAATGGAAAAATACTAAGTGGTATTAACCAATTAACTAATTATTCAATTAGTGATTAATTAAATTAGGCAATGTCTTGACTATATAAGGCACTGGATAAATTTGTGTGATTATCTTGAAAAAGCCTGACACAGTCTCAGGCGAAAGCGCTTGTGGATATTCACTTTTATTGTGTGTTTTTACAATAAAGAGTTTTGTTTTCCAGGAGGAGTTTATTGGATTCTTGGTGGTCTTCTGCCTTTGTTTTTATATGTAGATAGATACCTATCTGTATATAGTTTTTCACACAACACTTTTCCTGCTCTGCTGTTATGTAACTGCATGGTAAAATTACTCACAATTAATTTAACTTGCCTCAATTCACTGACAAATAGGCATGAACTATCTGTGGGTATATGTGAGCGTGTGTGTGTTTTGGGAAGTGGGCATTCTATTTACATATATAAAGGAGTATTTGTGATTGTAAGAGGAGATTTGCAACTTTGAATGTGGCAAGACTTTTTGTATCAGAAGTAGAACAGACAATTAAAAAGTTGTGATGTTTAGGTGATATGACCAGGGGTGTGGCATTTATATGTACCTTGCCTGATCAGAAAGGATTTGTGCTGATGTTGAAATGTGGCTTAATTGGATAATTCCTTAAAATGTGGTGGACGAAACTGCCACAGACTGGGGCAAGAATAGAAAAGGTGTGTTTGGTTCAGTGAAATTTTTTTCTAGAAGATTGAAGTATACAATCTTTGCAGAAGTGCATCTTTAGGTTGGAATATGTTTAGCAGACAGGGGATTAATAGCATCTTGTTGAAAAGGTTTAATTGTATTAGCCCAGGTAAGAAGTTGATACCTGCTTTTACAGGCCAGCAATTACCTTTTTTGATGAATATACAGCTGCATTCTTGTTTGAGGGACATGGTGATGAAGATTTTATTGAAGACGGACATGAGGGCTGTGGTGTTTTTTTTTTTTCCGAATGCTGACAAAACTAATGGGAGGCTGTATTCAAGTTGAGTAAAAAGGATGTCTTCGCCTTTACTTATCATGGCAAGTTGAAACAGGAAGTGTGATAGTTTTGGGGGCAAATGAGCAGATTTTTGACCTTTGCTCTAGTTTTTTGAACATGTTCATGAATGTTTAAGATTTGATCAAATCATATGGCTTTTAAATCACTAGGAGACACACACACTGCCATAGTGACATATTTGTGACACAATTTCTATAGAGTCTGTCACCATCCTCAAACACATACTGCTCTTATTTGTAAATAGCAGATGGACTCAAAATATGAGGCTTGCATTTTTGATGAGGAGGGTAAGGTTGGAAAGTTCTGTAGGTCTATAAGTATATTGTCTATACATTTAGTTACACTTCTTGTAGTTTCTTTGCTGACCTTTTTTTACTACGTTTAATAAATTCACTGAAGAACTGACCCAATCATAATAGGAAGCAATTAGAATGTGGTTCCCAAATTGTCTTTTGATATAGCATATTAGTATACTGATTTCTACCTAAAAAGCCCCATAATGATTATTCAGTTAAAAAGCTGTCACAGTGTTAGTACATTTTTGAAGAACATTGTATTCTGATGAGGTAGATAATTGACTTATTACAGAACAGCTGCAGAATGGATTGTTGGATAGGCTCACCAGACTTAGAGATCTGATGTCTAAATACACTAGACCATCCTCATTATCAGATCATACAACGATATGAATATGGTTAACAACTCCCTCAATGTCAGCTTTGAATAGGCAGTGGGGGTGAACCCTATCTTTTTTCAGGACAGTGATGCAGTAATATTATTAATTACTTCATTTAGGCAGTTATACAACTTGCAAGCTATCACAGAAAATCCATCCCATGGTACGGTGAGAGTTTTTACAGTTAGAGATCAAAGCATGCTGTAATGCATCAAAGTTACTAGCTCACTAATAGAAGCTGAAGGGAAAGTAGACCAGTCATATAAATGTTGTGTCAGGAATCATTTAAATAGAAAAATATACTGAGTGAGTTCCCCCCAACCAAACATACACAGAATCTTTTACATCACGAAAGGCACTTCCATGTATTTGAAAAAGTCTGCAGTATAGCCATTGCTGGAGAGACATGCCAAGTACTTTGTTGGCTCTACAAAGTAGGCATAGAAGGATGATTAAGTGGTAACCAATATTTGTAACCCAAAATTACAAATACCATGAATTTATGGAAAATAAATGCTTACGCTGTAAGCAGAATCTTAGGGTCACTTGCTAACTGTTTGATTTTGCTGTCTAGCATTAATATGATATCATACACAATTATGTCAACCATCACTGAACGCTATGACTGCCCACTATTTGTTGACTTTTTCAGGACTAATGACCTTCACTACACCTCTACACTTTTGGTGGACCAAGTTTTTATCATCCTGTCATTATGCACAAAGAAGTTGAGTGCTGCACCAAAGTCCAGCTTACGATATAAAGCCAAAATGAAACAAAGAACGTCGCTGGACACTGCTACTCCTTATTAAAACATTTATTCAGTACAAACAGAGTCAATAAAAGTGGTAGCTTTGGGACTACTCCCTTCCTCAGACAAAATTACACATGCAAACAATACTCCATTTAAAAAACAACTCACCCAATAAAATTCAAGTAAAATTCAATAAAAGACCCGCCTATTCTGAAGTGTAGGTCTTATTGGTACTGCTTCATTCAAACCAGGTGCTCTTGTAGCCATTAATTCAACAATCCACTTTGATTCTGATAGTTCAGTTTTGTGCTTCAAATCACCCCCCCTATTGGTAAGCCTAATGTTAACAACAGCCCTGAACAAAAATTGGGTGAGTTGTTTTTTAAATGGAGTATTGTTTGCATGTGTAATTTTGTCTGAGGAAGGGAGTAGTCCCGAAAGCGCTTACCACTTTTATTGACTCTGTTTGTACTGAATAAACGTTTTAATAAGGAGTAGCAGTGTCCAGCGACATTCTTTGTTTCATTTTGGCTTTATATCGTAAGCTGGACTTTGGTGCAGTACTCAACTTCTTTGTGCATTGTTGTTATATTGGATTGGTGCTGTACATGCTATGGAAGGACAAGCTAACGGTGTGATACCATGCTCAACAGAACAGCAGATGCCTGGAGGAGAGATTGTTAAATGGAGTTACGATATATACTCAGAGAAGGCTAATCCGCTTTTGAATTTGGGGTTTGAACATCAGAGAGATGATACTACAGTACATCAAACACCTATGCTGGTAGACAGAACACTTGATGACTTGATGCGAGACTTGTCATATAAAGTTAATAAACTGCAGCGTCTGAAATGGCAGAATTTCCACTTTGAAGCATGCATAGAGTATGGTATTGTCCCTAGGGGGATGAGAATTTTATGCATGCCATCGCAAGGAGATCGCAATCCAGATCTCTTAGCAAAACGGCAAACATTGAATCTGAGTCCGAGCTTCAAGTATATGGAACTATTAGTTGAACATTTCACCCCAGAAGTTGAGAGCCTTAAGAGAGAGACAACGGAACTTCAACACAGGCTGGAAGGTAACTACACTGATTATAGGAGCAAAGAACGCATCAATCAGTTGTATGTTACCTTTATGGCCAGTGATGAAAGAATTAAGAAACAGAAATGGGCAAAATAAAAAGAGATTACGAAGATTTCTCGAATGGGAATATCTTCATATGGCCCAGGTTTCGAGATTCACCAGCGAATGACAATTCACGTAGAGGGGAGAATATACGTCAACAAGCTAGAGTAAACCAGCAAGTTAGATTGAACCGACGGGCGAGTGCTGTTGAAGAACAGCAAACACGATTGACTGAAGCACCATCAAATGCAGAGAAAAATGGATGTGTGAGGGGTGTTATGCCTTCAGTTAAGCTGACATCTGTAACTATGGAACCACAACTAGATGTGTCGACGCATAATCCAGATAAATACGAGGAACCTACAATGATTATTGGTAACACCATTTCCACGCAGTCTTCTGATGCCCTGAATAGAATTCCCGCCATAGCGACTACTTCAGCGGGACCACAGCAAGAGGGTAATATTACAGGAGCTATGGGGGCATGACCGAAGGAGCAGCGGGGAAAGCAACATATTTTGGAAATGTTGCCCGCCCCCGTGAAAAAGAAGGGGGCATGGAAGAGATCTTTGAGCGAAGATCGAGTGGCGGACAGGAAAAGGAAGTTATTGGACTGACTGACTATAGCTTGGATCATGGTATTGTTTATAATTTATCTAGCTATGTCTTGAATGAAGGAGAATTGATGATTTTAAACAGAGGGTTAACGTTTATACCCAGTAACAACAGTGTTTTTAATGAGGTTATGATGGATGTCATGTTATTTTGTCATAATCTAACCTTAAGGATGTTGTATGGTTTACAGAATGATTACAGTTTAACCCTAAAGAGACCCAGTGTTTATGTCCCCCCACTCACACCCACTATGAACTTGTTTCTTAGAAGCTGTGAGAATGATCTTATAGAGTACTTTAAGCAAGGCAGCTTTAGTAAATTTTATAATTTGACACAGAAGCAGAAGGAAAGTTTGGATAATTTAAGCAAAAATAGGGAAATTATAATAAAGCCAGCAGACAAGGGAGGGGTGGTGGTCGTCCTTGATGCAAATTGGTACAACTGTAGGCTGAAGCAACTTTTAGCAGATGAAAAAACATACATATGCATCAATCCCTTGGGAGTGAAAACAGTGGTTGATAGAGTTCATACAGCTCTGAAAGCCCTACATTTTGACATGAAAATTAATGATGAGGTGTTTGACTTCTTATGGATAGAGAATGCTATAACTCCCATTTTCAAAGCCCTCCCAAAGATACATAAATCTCTGGAGAACCCACCCCTCAGACCGATAGTTTCGGGGAGGGGGTGGGTGACTGAGAACATTTCGATATGGGTGGAACATCATCTTAGACCCTATGTAGATAGTGTGGACAACATATTGAAGGATACGGGAGACTTTTTGAGAAAATTAGGTAATGTTGAGAAAGGCACATACAACAGTACTAAATTGTTGATGGTCACACTAGATGTTAACAATTTATTTACAGTAATAGATAATAGTTATGGCATAGAGAATGTAGGCACCTTAATGTTGGATTCAGGGGCTACAGGTGACAAGACTAGTTTAGTGAAAACATTGTTAGGTTTAGTTTTGGAGAACAATGTTTTTATAGGGGGTGATTCTATGTACAGACAGGCACAGGGGGTGGCGATGGGCACCCCCTGTGCCAATACGTATGCTAACCTTGTACTATCACAATGGGAGAAAGTATTTGTATTGAATAATGAAACTTGGCGAAGTCATTTGAAAATGTATGTACGTTTTGTGGATGACGTTTTTATCTTATGGGATGGGAGTTTAGATACATTGCAACAATTTGTAGACCATCTGCATTCCACGACCACATTTTTTAGATTTACCATGAAAGCCTCTACAGAATGTATAGACTTTTTGGATGTGAATATAATACAAGAAGGGGAAGGCTTCAAATCCAAGTTGTTTAAAAAGGAATGTTGGAAAAATAGTTTACTCCCATATGATAGCATGCATCTACGATATACGTACTCTAACATAGTGCAAGGACAGGTCAGTAGGATCTCCAGGATCTGTTTAGATGATGAAGATTTTGAGAAAGAGTTAGTGACACTTAAAGGTTGCCTGCAAGATAGGGGGTATCAGAGTGAGAAGGTTAATAAAGTTATTAGTGACAGTAAGGGTCATAGGGGTAATAAATATCGACCTTGGTTAAAACGCACGGGTATAGTTGAAAGTGAAGTAAGGGGTAGGACTACAACATTTAAAGCACCACAGGTATCTTTTACATATAGTAGTAATATAGGGGATATATGTCACATTGTCCGAAAAAACTGGAATATTTTGACCAGTGATGTGAATTTGCACAATGTAGTAGGACAAGGACCCTGTTTTAGATATAGACAGAATAAAAACCTTAAAGATATACTATGTGGAGAAAAAAACATTAACAGTGGACCAGTCTCCCTAATTTCGGCAGGGACAGTACCCTGCAGGAGATGTAAAGCTTGTGGCCATATTAACAACAAGAATTCAGTATTCACTCACCCTGTAACTGGTAGGCAGTTTATTTTAAAAGGCAAGGCAACGTGTAACACCACTGATTTGGTTTACCTGGCAGAATGTGAACACTGCCCTTGTTTTTATGTGGGAAAGACGAATCAAATGTTTAAAACTAGGATCTTTCAACATATGTCAAGCATTAGGAATAAAGATCTACATAATGCACTCAGTAGACATATAGAAGAGTTTCCCACACATAGTTTTTTGTTCAGGGCTGTTGTTAACATTAGGCTTACCAATAGGGGGGGTGATTTGAAGCACAAAACTGAACTATCAGAATCAAAGTGGATTGTTGAATTAATGGCTACAAGAGCACCTGGCTTGAATGAAGCAGTACCAATAAGACCCACACTTCAGAATAGGCGGGTCTTTTATTGAATTTTACTTGAATTTTATTGGGTGAGTTGTTTTTTAAATGGAGTATTGTTTGCATGTGTAATTTTGTCTGTGGAAGGGAGTAGTCCCGAAAGCGCTTACCTCTTTTATTGACTCTGTTTGTACTGAATAAACGTTTTAATGAGGAGTAGCAGTGTCCAGCGACGTTCTTTGTTTCACCCTGTCATTATAGGCCTCACACTAATACCCTTCACTTTTTTAACATTGTCTTGCATAGCATCGACTGAATCCCAGGCAGATATACACACATACACACATATATATATATATATATATATATATATATATATATATATATATATATATAGATATGTGTGTATGTATACATTCTCTCTCTCTCTCTCTCTCTATATATATATATATATATATATATATATAGATATGTATTACAAATATATGTATATATATATATATATATATATATATATATATATATATGTATTTATATATATATATATATATATATATATATATATATACACATACATACATATGGATCTACTTCACAAAGTCGAAATTTCAAAATGCCGATGATCATATGGCCGACACCATGGAAGTAGACCATGAAAAAGGAAAATAAAATTTCCTTTAAACTGCTAGCATGGGGGCTATGCCCCCCTGCACACCCCATGGGGGGCTCAGCCCCTAACACCACCTGTTATTTTAATATACCAACTCCGAGATCGTACTACAGTACAGGAATGGAAATTTTTCCATTCCGCTGTGTACTGAGATGCCGGTTTCACATTGTCGTTATTTCAAATGTTGAGCATATGGTGTCGGCCATATGATTGTTGGCATTATGAAATGTCGGCAATGTGAAGGGATCCCTTATATATATATATATATATATATATATATATATATATATATATATATATATATATATATATATATATATATATATATATATATATTTTTATATATATATATATATATATATATATGTATACATATTGCAATTAGCTTATACTATCACTACATTTACAACTTGTCTGATGTGGGGCATGTTTTTGCAACTTGAAAGTTTGCACTTGCGCATATCTAAATGGTGGTAAATCCCTTCAGGTTAGTGTCTTAACGTTCTGGATTTCATCTTTGTTGCAGGGCTGCCCCCAGAACAGGGAACTACATAATCAGATCACCACTTTTCCATCTATGCAATTTAAGTACAGTGAACAAAGGCATTTCTAATAAGTCTAATCCTTTCCACTGATTACTGACATGGCAGTCATATCATCTGTAGGGCCTAAACTGCTATCCCTATGCACTTGTGTTCCCTCCCACATGCTATTGTAGTCACACAAGGCTGATGTCCAAGCACCTCGGGAGCAATGTTCAAATGTTGAAATAAAAGGAATCACAAGATGAAAAATATAAAAACACCAAGTATTTAATGATTCCAGTAACAAAAAAAACGGTTAGCGCTTTCATTTGAACAAGTTTCAAATTTCATCAGACAAACTATTCTACTTGTATTCACCTTAAATACCCTAACATTTACTTCTATTGGTTAAAAACGGTGTCAGTCATCATGATGTACAGCTGAACATAAAACTGTTGCCTCATATAAACCAAAAACTGTCACACTACATTAAAAACAATTTAATACAACTAATATTTAAAAATAGTATATATATGTATGTATATTTAAATATGTGTAAGAATGTATAAATTCATGTCTAAAACTGTAAGTTGTAGCCAGTTGTCAAACAACCTTATTTTTGTTGATTTAAAACCTTTTTTCTTTCAAGTGCTTTTAGTTTCAATATGGCCGAGATAGAAGTGCGATCATTGATGCCAGGCCAACTGTCTGCTTGAAAGCGGATTTGTCATTTTAGCTCATTTATTTCTGACTGCAAACCCCAAGGCTTCTTTTCATCAATAGTAACTTGATCAATTACTACAAAGGAAAATTTATGGTTCACATTGTCAAAAATATGTTTGGCCAATGCATTATTCAGATTGTTTTTCCTAATGGAGTAGTCATGCTCATAGATTCTTTGACTTAGCTTACGCTCAGTCTTTCCTATGTAGAAACCAGAGCATGAATTGCACATGGCCAAATAAACCACTGCTCTGGAATTACAAGACTATTTCCCTTTTACCTGATGTCTAATGTTTCTAATAGTTATATTATCAGTTACTTTTACCATATGATACCATGCGCAAGCTCCACATCTAAAAGTTCCTTTTTTATTTACATGAAAAGGAACTTGTCTGTTATTTCATACATCCTTAAAATTATTACCTCTTCTGTATACAATAGCTGGTTTAACCCCTAAGTGCTTCCTGATGTTAGCATCCTCTAACAGAATTGGCCAGTTTTTTTTTTCAAAAATAGAAGTTAAAAACTTAGTGACCTGGCTAAAATTTATAGTTAAGGCTTTTTGAAAGTCTGGAGGTTGTTGTGTAGTGTCATTGCATAGTTCTACCATGGTACTACATTCTATAGTACTTAAAGTTCCCTGACACTCACCATTGACTGATGTAAGTGGAATGGTGCCTAAAATAGGTTGAAAATAACCATTTAGTCTTTTGGTAATGACTTCCATACTTAGTTATTCCACTAATTTGACCAGGTAACCTCTTTTCAGGAACGTACCACATGGAAACTGACATTCTTTCAAAAACTCTTCATGTGTTGTAACCATGCGAGCAGCCCTGACCAACTGACCTTTCACCACAGCCTTTTTTGATGAAATGGGTGTGAGCTTGTATAATGCAGAAAAGTGTTAGAGTATGTAGCTTTTCTATGAATTTTGGACACATATTTGCCACCTTTATCATCTTTCATCAAATTCACATCTAAATAATCTATGCTGACTGAATCATATTGCCATGTAAACTTTAAGAAACTAGTAGTTTCATTAATATATGACAAAAATTCACATAACTCAGCCTGCATTCCTTTCCAAATAATAGAAATGTCATCTTGCATCCTTTGGTATAGTTTAATGCAGTTATTAAACCTTGACTGGAAGACATACTGTCTTTCCCAGTATGCCATAACTAGGTTTGCATAGGCTTCACCAAACAGTGAGCCCATAGCTATTCCTTTCTCTTGCAAATAATACTTATGGTTAAAAGAGACATAATCAGTGGCGGCTGGTGACTTCAAATCAAAGGGGGGCTTGCAGGAGACAGCTGAATGGGTGGGGTCAATGGGAAGGGGTGCGGCCAACTAGAAAGGGGAGTAGCTATGCTCAAAACCACAAAAACTAAATATACTGCCCTGGGTGCCAAACCGTCATTATGAGAGTCCAATCAAGACAAAATGAAGTGTAGAAGAATAAAAATATTTCAATGCATTGGCTGCATGACAGCTTAATATCTAGATGGAAACAAAAAAGGTTGTGAGGCATGAAAAAATAAATTACTTTTTTTTAAATACATTATTGGAATGCCAGTCAAAATCAAGTATAAGAAAAACAAGCAGCACTCGACTCAAACCACTTCTTGCACTACAGTTCTAATTATAATTTATATTCAGCTTTATTAAAGTACCAAGTAACATGCTGAAAGTAGAAATCTGTGATGCCTCCATTTGTAAAAATGTTCCTTATCCAAAAAAAAGACCTGCTGCCTGACATCTACTTGTTTCATGGGGAAAACATGATCAAAGTAAAAAATGAAAAGCAAACAAGAAATAAGCTCGAGATACATTGCTTAAAAGGATTACTGTACAGGTTATGGACCACACTAAAAGGATTACTGTACAGGTTATGGACCACACGATTGGCATTCTGTTTACATGTAAAGCCTGCAGAGATGACTGGAAGTCTCCAAGTGTAATGAGACTCTTAAAATAATGTAATCCTGTCCTTTATTACAAATACTGTTATATGCATTTCAATACCCAAGGCTTATACATTATCTAATTAAGTATTCTCTACATGGCAACAGAAAGGCTTTCAATGTTGGCAATTCTTTAACAGTATGCTTATTAAAGCTTACTTGCATCTTGCAATCTCAGCCAAGCTTACCTAATGGTCATTAAAGTATTGCTACTTAAACACAGAGCAACAGGCACTTTGAGTAATAAACATAAATCAACAGTACAAAAAATATGACAGAAACCAGACCATTCTGTAAAAATCAAGGACAGATGAAAAGTCACTCTAGTACTTGTGTCTACCTTAAATGGGGGGATTATCTGCACATTTACACTGCACAACTACTCCTTGCCTTGCTTCAACACATCCAGAGTCACTATATGGGGGAGTGGGGTGCAACAAGTATGTCACAGTTTGAAATGTCTCTGGCTTGACTTGTGATGGCCCTGACACATTTGTCATACCTCTCAACCTCAGAGCAAGAAATCTGGACAAAGCCATACAAAGAAATGGGGCAAAGGCCCAAAAATAAGGACAATTTTTAAAATATTGCTCTTATAAACTTAGAAAGATAATAGAGGTCTTGCATTAGTATGAATTTTCTGAATGGTATGAAATCTGAAACTCAAATGTCTGTCATTATTTTCTAACTTCAGTCTTTAATGATTTGTCACTAATTTGCCAAAAAAACACAATTTTATGAAAAATGGACCAAAAATGTGATGTAAAAATATAAAATAGCCACACAACACAGCTGGGAACCTGTTAAAGAAGAGATACTTTAATATTAGTACTGCTAACTTGAGCAGCTGACAAAATAAAAGAATCTACATGCATTTCTGAAATAAAAGTAATCTATAACTCTGATTATTACAGTTATTTCTTAATTATAAACCCTCCATGTTTTCTTCCAAAATTGCTATTTTGCGGAGGGATCATTAGGGGAAGAGCAACATTTTGAGCCAAAATCAGGGGCAGTTGAGAGGTTTGGCTATGCCTAATTCTATAAAGCAATTTATTTGCATGTACCTCTCAACCTGTTAATGCAATAAATCTGGACAAGGCCAAATATATTGGGGGAACATATAAACAGTACTAAAAATTGCTCTTGTATAAACTGAGACAGTTGATAGAACAGGTCTTACTTTGGCATGCATTTTTCTGAAGGTTATGAAGTCTGAAACTCAGTGTGTCATTATTTAGTGACTTAATTCCTAAATGATTTGCCAGAAAAACCACAAATTTTATGAGGAACAAACCAAAAATAAGAAGCAAAAAATCTATTAATTCTTTGAAAATCTGGACAGTTGGGAGGTATGTTTCAGCTGGGGTTGCCTAAGTTTGCCGCCCTTCCCCCTCACAAAACCATGGTCAAATGGAGCCTCCCCCTGCAGCCATTCCAATGATCCATTACTTGGCTATTTCACTCCATTTACCATAAACACTAATGTACATACTGATTTACTTCTATGATGATTTAAACTTCATTTGAAAGTTTTATTTTGCATTTTACAGAACAAACACTAAGACATCTGCTAAACAAGCTTGGCATTAAAACTTCTCTGCCATTGAAACTCACATTCATTGAAACAACACTGAAACCCACATTCAAAGAAAATACATTTTACCCATGGCAGATAAAGATTAATTCTGGGCTGTTTTCAAATCATAGGCCACTTGCATATGAAACATACATGCGCTCTTTGATACACCTTCCTATTGCTTTGAACATTTTTCCAGTAAACAATGAAACAAAACACATGCACCAATGACAAAACTGCCCAATTCAGAACATTTCCATCATAAAAGTCTACTCAAACTTCTACAGTCCACTATTATCAGTAAATATGCACAATTCTACTATTATCAGTAAATATGCACAATTCTACAGTCCACCATTATCAGTAAATATGCACAATAATCTCTGAAGTAGTAAAAAAGTCATCTAAATAATTCCACATTAAATAAATCTGTAATGAAGAGGTTGCTGCTAGCAATCACCTTTATATTTCAAATCATAGGCCCCTTGCATATGAAACATACATGTGCTCTTTGATACACCTTCCTATTGCTTTGAACATTTTTCCAGTAAACAATGAAACAAAACGCATGCACCAATGACAAAACTGCCCAATACAGAACATTTCCATCATAAAAGTCTACTCAAACTTCTACAGTCCACTATTATTAGTAAATATGCACAATTCTACAGTCCACCATTATCAGTAAATATGCACAATCTCTGAAGTAGTAAAAAAGTCATCTAAATAATTCCACGTTAAATAAATCTGTAATGAAGAGGTTGCTGCTAGCAATCACCTTTATATTTCATAGTTTCATCGAAAAATAAAGTGTCTGATGCCCCTGAGGAATAAATTGCCTAAATTACATTAAAAATAAGCTACTAATATTGCAATAGGAAATGGATGGCAAACTGATAACAGGCTCATAGTTAGTATCTTAACTTTCAGTACGGCAGCATTCACCCCTTATGGGAGTAGAACCAACAACCTTCTCCATCAAAAGCAATTACACAACCTGTTGTGCTATTAGCAATGCAAGCTGACTTAGCATAATCAGCACTAAACTTCTCTTCCCCTGCAGCTCTCAGCTCCTTGTAAAATCTACTCAATACTCAACTGCATCTCAACTTCACAGCACAAGAAATCTGGAAAAAGCCAAATTTATTGGGTGGGACAAAAGGGCAAAAACCAGGGACAAATTAAACATTGCTTGTATAATCTTGGAAAGCTGCTAGAATAAAATGCTGTGTTACCACCATATTTTTTACTGCCAAGGTCCCTGTGCAAAAGAGTCAGAACAACATACCACTATGCCAAATCACCTGCTTTGTGAAAGAAAAATGCTGTGTCACCACCATACATTTTACTGCCAAGGTCCCTGTGCAAAACAGTCAGAGCAACATACCACTATGCCAAATCAGCTGCTTTGTGAAAGAGAGGAAGACTGAAACTTAAATGGCTATCATTTAATGAATTCAAGTCTCACCATAGCTGTCAACCTTTTAGCACAAAACACCTGGACAATCCCAGTAATGAGGGAATGCAGCCCTCAAACATACCCAGTGAATTCAGTTCTTGCCATAGCTGTCAACCTTAGCACAAAAACCTAGACAAAGCCAATAACAGGGAAATACAGTCCCAAAAATAAGGACAAATTTCAAATAGTCATCTTATAAACTTAGAAAATTGCTATAATAAAAGGTTGTGTTACTATATATTTATTGCTAGAATAAAAAGTTGTTTTACTATGTATTTTCTGAAGATTATGAAGTCTGAAATTCAAATGCCTGTCAATTTTACTTCTGACGGAACAAAAACAATTTTCAGCAGAGGCCCAGGGAGAAATACTGTAGACACATGTCTTTGTAAAATGGCAGGACACCAGAGCAAATCCACACAAATACAGGGATAAGATGCAGACTCCACACAGAAAGCACCCCAGTCAAGAATCAAACCAGAAAACCTATAGCTGGTAGGCAACAATACTGCCACTGCATCATCAAATATGTAAGGAATTAAACATTCAGAAACCTGAAGTCTGAAATGCCTGTCAATTTTATTTAACATTTGTTAATCAGGACAGTCTGTCTGACTTGGAACAAATAAACAATTTTCAGCAGAGGCCCAGGAAGAAATAATGGAGACATGTCTTTGTAACATGGGAGGACACAAAAGCAAACCCACACAAACACAGGGAGAAGATACAGACCCCACAAAGATGGCACCCCAGCCAAGAATCAAATCTGATAACCTGCAGCTGTGAGGCAACAATGCTACCACTGCACCATCAAATATCAAGCATTGCAACATTTACAAACCACAGATCAGATCAAATATGAGGCAAAAATCTGCAATTTTTTTACAAATGGTGGTGGGTAGGGAATTCAGGTCTTTAACACCTGCATACAAGGTACAGGGTTTAAGCCTGAGGTATTCCCTACCACACCACCATGAGTCTAACCACCAGTATATTTTACACACACACACACACACACACACACACACACACACACACAAATCCCTGTCCACATACACACAAATCCCTGTCCACACACACACATCCCTGTCCACACACACAAATCCCTGTCCACACACTTACCTGCAGTAGATATTCCAAATCCCTGTAGCAAACCACCATGAATCCTGAGTAAGCTATGGAATCCGTGCAAATCCCCGCCCGTCGCAAGATCTTCCCCCAACGAATTCCAGACTGCTGACGTTGCAGTCCGACCCCAACGCGTTTTCCCAGCGAGTTCCAGGGCAGTCTATGCAGTTTAAAACTGCATAGACTTCTGGGAGCTCCGTTTTTCATGTTTCCCAGTCAGGACTGCTGCTGAGACAATCTGCGCATGCTCCAGACTCAGCAGCAGTCCGGACTAGTGCGCATGCGCGAATGTCCGCGATTTTATTAATTTTTTTTTTATTTTTATTTCTTTATTTTTTCTTTCTTTTACAGTTGAGTGAGCTGCAGTCCAATAGCACGGGCCACCCCTGGACATAATTATTAGTTATAACAAGCTCTAACAATTCTAGAATAAGGGCTAATGTACTGTGTGGCACCTTGCATTCTACAAGCATTTTGTTTACCCATTCTATCCCAGTTTGTTGTTGGATAACTGTGCAAGGGTCAGTTACATCTATGGTGATAAAAATGTCATTAACATGATAAGATGTTTTATTTACTGTTCTAAGAAGCTCCACGAGTCTTTACGTTTATGAGTTTATTTCACTATTATTTTCTTTAACTCGGTCCAAGAACTGAGTACGTGAAGCAGTAATGGAACCTGTTCCATCACTTAGAGGTCTCATAGGGGGATTTTGAATACTCTTATATATTTTTGGAATCCCAAAAAATACTGGTATTCGTGGGGTAATGATGTTCAGATAGTTATACAGGTCAATGTCAATTCTCTCTAAGAATATATCAGTTAATTGTGCATGAATCTTTCTGTATGCCCCATTTAATTCATTTAGAGACACTTCACTATATGTGTCAGTTTCTAATAAAAGTTGTAACCTTTCATTGTAGCTGTCTATATCCATAATACCTACCCCACCCCCCTTGTCTGGTTTCATTATTATAATGTTACCTTGCAAGTGCTCCATGGCTGCTATTTCAGTCTCTGTCAAATTAAAATTGCGAGACTTGTTCTTGTTCATTGTAAGTTTTTTTAAGTCAAGTTCACATAATTTTTCATATATGAGTAACTTCGGATGGAGGGGTGGGTTATAAGTTGAACTAATACGCCATAAATTTTGATGAGAGTCATATACCTTGGTATGATTTATAAGAGAAAAAATTTACTTTCTAGGGTATAACTTTAAATCTATTATTGTGTTTGTAAAATCAAATGATCTAGCAGGTACAAAAGTCATCCCTTTTGCTAACAAATTAACTATATCAGTTTCTATATTTACTTTAGAGTAATTATATACCTTAACATTTTTCTCATCATTTTCTATGATAGTACAAACATTCAATACATTTTCACCAGACAGAGACAGCCCAAAAGACATATCCTCCATGCATGGGGCTTCATGGAAAAGAATCATTACAGCAATCAGTGTTAGTACAGTTCACATTCTCCAGTTCCTGGTCTTTGGTTTGGCCCCTTGAAAACCCACTCCTTGATACCCCCCTGTACTATAGGTCTAGCTTGAGAGTCAGTTCTATTTCTGATTCTCTTGAATCTTCTCAGAGTAGGGTATTCATCTTTATAGCTACCCATAACTTCATTTTCATCTGTGTCATCATTAGGTACTTTCCCACTATTAGTATTGTGGTTATTAGCCCAATTATTCTGAAATTTGTTATTGAAAAACTTGCGTTTGGGTTTTGCGCTTGGGGGTTTAGGGTTGGCCAAGCCGTTAGCATACTCGTCAATGTCTTTCGTTTATTTACTGCTCTTCCCCATTTTTAAAGTCTCTATGTGTTGCTCTGTGCTGTTATATATTCTCAGGTATTCATATTTAAACTGTTCAAAAGAGACATAATTTCTTATGCTAATGTCCAGAGCTAATAACTTTTTACTTAAAATGTCAATGCCTTTATCATTATATTTTATTAGCACTTCCAAAAATTCCAACCCAAACTTATCAAACATGTTTAACAGTTCATTGTGCATGGGTGAATTGCTGAGGAGCCCTGATGGAAATTTCCATAGACGTAGGCCCTTAGGAACAATCCTGAATTTAATGCAGTCTCTGACTTATGCATTTTCGAAATGCAATTTTTTACATTTTAAAAGTTTGCAATCATACTCTGTCATCTTGCCTTCCACAGAAGCTCAGACCTATGTTTGGTTTGAAGAAAAGAAAAATGCAGCCCCTAGCCAGTCACTTAGCTGTGGAATATCCCTTCTTGTTGGAAAAGGCCTCTCATTGATGTTATTAATAACATTTTCACTTGTCAACCTTGAGTTTCCATGAAGTAAGCCTTGTTGAACATTTTGTGATGCAGGCTGAGGTAAATCCTGTTGAGCAAGCTGACTCTCTGCAACTAAGCATTCAGGTGTTGAAAGGAAGTAATTTGTTGAGGCAACATCACCCTCTAGTGGATTAAGATGTTCATTAGACTCTAGGGGTTTAATAGTGTTGATCCGGTTGTGTATTGAATCAACTCTATGCGTAACTTGCAAAATTAAAGCAGTCAATTTCCCTATACTGCTCTCCTCACTCTCTCCATTGTTCTGTCTAGGTGGAATGGGAACCACTTCAGGTTAGTGTCTTATGGTTCTGGATTTCATCTGTGTTGCAGGACTGCCCCCAGAATAGGGAACTACATAATCAGATCACCACTTTTACATCTACGCAATTTAAGTGCACTGAATGAAGGCATTTCTAATAAGTCTAATCCTTTCCCCTGATGACTGACATGGCAGTCACATCATCTGTAGGGCCTAAACTGCTATCCCTATGCACTTGTGTTCCCTCCCACATGCTATTGAAGACTATTGTCACCAGCAAGGTAGCATGAAGCCCACGGGTTTATGTCAGACCATCGAACAGCCACATTGTCGAACGTATCATCTCAACAATGCAGACTGTCAAACTGTTCTGACTGAGATTATGTTATGGTGTGGATCAGGAAAGTTACCCTTTTCCCCACTGTAGTGCAATCTTAGAGTTGGTATATATAATCAGCTGGGGGGTGAGAGGGTTTGACGGTCTGCATTGTTGATGAAATGACATTCAACAATGTGGAAGTTCATTGGTCTGACATAGACCCTGAAGTCCGCATTCCCTAGTTATGGCTGTACTGTCAAGCCTCTCCACAGTCTTATTTCTTACTCCTAGAATGGATAAGATGACATCAACCACTTATTCTCTCCCTTCTCAACCCTGCTGTTCCAGTACACAAGTTGTTAACTGATCTCAGGTCATTTAGTTCACAGACAGGAATTTGTCCCTCTGTATCACACAGCTAGATTGAAAGAAAAGACCTAAAATAATTTGAACAAGTGGCAGACCTCTTTATACAATATAATGGTGTGTCACTCAGACAGGTCAGCTGTATAGAAAATTGGAACTTCTATCTAGTGCAGATAAAAATATATTAATTGTTGTTCATATAACATTTATTTATATTGTCATAAATTATGTATTTTTCTAAATATCTGAACAACCAAGTAGCACAGACAGAACTGTTTAGCCTCACATGAATGCCTTTGGCTGGATGAACAGATGAACTAAATGCTGCTGACAGTATGTGTGCAACTTGAGTGGTCACTGAGATATTTGTAGTTGTTTTCAAAATATTACAAACTTAATAGTTGCGTTTACTTTGACTTATACAATCCAGTTTATAACCTAAAACCTAAAGAGTGCTACTACCACTATAAAAATAGTTTGTGCTGAAGAGTTTGCCATTTACACATTTATAGCAACACCAGAGATATGAACATGTGTGAGGACATAATTTGATTCTATCAAAACGCATAGGCTCTGCCCATTGGAAGAAACAGTACAAACCTCCAGAGCTCTGTTGGTGGGAATGAGTTAAACCGATTTAGCTGAAGAAAGATGCATGCTGGTTGTTTCACAGACAGGTGGTTTGCTTCCTCGTGGCTTCAAAGTATAAACAGTTAGGTTATTTAAGGCATTATACTTTCCTATAACTGATTCTCATGTAAAATAAGCTAAGTAATTTACATTTTTTGTATTCAGGTTGGAGGACAGAGCAGTAGTGGCCATGCCATTTTGATTAGGGTCAGCAAAATGGAGTAGAGCAGATCACATGAATATGCATTTGATTCTGTGAACCTTACACTTCAATATCACTTTTAAATCTGCGCTTTTTTCAGATATATAAAATGAAAATGCGGTTCTGTTTTTTTCACTTTGACTGTCACAGGCTTTACAACATGCTAAACATTTTTTTCAATAAACTGCAAGAATGAAAACATGAAGCTATTGAAATGATTTGCTGGTCTTGGCTTCTATCTTATGGATTGGCACTAACATTTTAAAATATTAGCAGTTTGTTCAAAATGCAAGCAAACCTATGTAAGGATAAACCACAGAAAACATTCAGTTGTATGCCTAACCTGCTTAAAACAAGCATTAGGACTTGTACTATGGAAATCACCTGACAGGAGCAGGTACTAGAAAAATGTATGAATGCCTAGAATTACAGAAGCATGAATAAGCAAAAGGGAATAGTTGGGCTGGAGAAAGTCATAACCCTAACTATAAAACAAACACAAGTAAAAAACGATAATTACAGAAAACACACTTAAAGGCATTATTACCCGACTTAATGGGATTACTTAGTTAGAAGGAGATTACAGCTTGTTTGCAAAACTGACTCTTTTAATGAATCAAGTGAGTGGAAATTTTGGTTGAGAAGTACTGGAAAAAATAAAACTTTCGAAAAAAAGTATCAAAAAAGACAGTAGCCGGAAACATGTTACTCTTTTAGTTATCCAATAAAACTGACCAACTAGCACATTTATCCATCAGGTTACAGGAAGAGAGTAAATTATATCTAAAACAATTCTAACAAGATGGAGAGTAACAGTTCTACAGTAAGAGCCTTGACAGTATTAGTATTTCTAAAACAATTCTAACAAGATGGAGAGTAACAGTTCTACAGTAAGAGTCTTGACAGTATTAGTATTTCTAAAACAATTCTAACAAGATGGAGAGTAACAGTTCTACAGTAAGGGCCTTGACAGTATTTCTAAAACAATTCTAACAAGATGGATAGTAACCTACAGTAAAGGCCTTGACAGTATTAGTATTCTGGCATCTTGGAAGAAAATTAGTTACAAGAAAAAAAAACTGACAAGGTAGTCCTTTGTATTTTGAAAGTTTAACTTTTCACTGCTAGTTACCCAGTTTTTTATTCCTTTCAGAGGGAAAGTCACAAATGTTTTTTTTTTTCGTAATGGGGCCACTTAAAGCCAGACCACAGCAGATAATAGAAATCAAAAGTGTACAGGAGTTATGTAAGTACAAAATACATAAAATATGCTAGAATTAAGGCAGTTGCATGAATAATCTACAATTATTATAAAATGGAAGAATTAGAAAAAAACTAAAATATGTTGTTGAATAACTCCAGTTAATTGTTTCTTGCAGTTTTCTAGTTGAACTTGAGTTAGATTCCTGGCATTGGGAAACAGCTGTGTCTTTTGAGATGTTGATCATGACAAGAAAACGTTTAGAAGATTTCTTTAAGATAGACCTGACATAGATTAAAAGAAAATGGAGAAGTAACAAACATAATGATAGGGATGGCTATTACTAACTCTGCTGCAGCATGAACTGAGCGAGAGATGATGTGAATTTTAATTATGCAAGTGACGGAACAACTTTGCAAATGCAATGACTACACTGTTACAGCATTGGCTAGCTGATTATGCATTGTAATTGTACAGACAATGTTCACACATTTCTTTGAAATGGCCCCATAACTCCCAGGAAAGCAAATGAGTGTGTGTGTGTGTGTGTGTGTGTGTGTGTGTGTGTGTGTGTGTGTGTGTGTGTGTGTGTGTGTGTGTGTGTGTGTGTGTGTGTGTGTGTATGTGTGTTGTGTGCATGTATATGTTTTTGAAGAGTGGTTGGAAATAGAATATCAATAAGAAGACCAGAAAAGTGTTAAAGAAACACTGAGTAATAGTTAATATACTGACTGACAGTCCTCAATGCTTTGCCAGAGATGGTCTGCATCTGTCATCCCCTAGGTTTCTGGATACTGGCTAAGGCTCTTGCAACCCCTATAGTGCCTTTTTAGGTGGTGTTCCAAAGACCAAATTACCACAGTAACAGCTATAAATAAATGCAAATCTGAGGGTCATGCTGCTCAAAGCTAGAAGTCTAAATCTCAAGATGCACTTGCTCGAAACACTCCTCAAAATAGAGAATATCCACATTTGTGCTGTAACAGAGACCTGGTTTAAAACAGCAGAAAGCACCCCTGCACTATCGGTCCCAGGAAATGGACCAAAGCTCCAAAGGCAGTGGCATCTCCATATTCATAAAGGATATGCACACCTCCAGACTAGTAGACCAGCATAACGCAGCAGAGATACTTCAGGTACAACTAACAGTGGGTAAGACGGCAATTCAGGTCGTAGTCTGCTATAGGTCCCCAACCATGTCCCAAGACTCTCATTCCATGTTCCTAAGCACCCTGGAAACTATTAGGGTCCAACCCAACACTCTCATACTGGGTGACTTCAACTACCCCTCCATCAACTGAGAAAACTACTCATCTACCAATACACTAGCCCAAAGCTTCCTGGAATTCATTAATTCCAATGCACTAGACCAGCTCATTCTTATCCCCACTAGAGGAAGCAACATCCTTGACCTGGTTATTACTAACATGGGCAACCGTTGCTCAACACCAATAGTCAATTCCTCCCTGGTTAGATCTGACCACAAACTAATCACCATGGAAATACATATCTCACCCACACCACCAGCAATGGTAACCACCATGAAAAACATCTCCAATGCTGACTTTGGGCTCCTAAAAACAGAGGTGGCTAACTTCACAGTACCCATGCAAATGGAAAATAGGTGCATGACCACTGAATAATACACCAATACACTGTACGAACATGTACATAAATGCTTGGAACTAGCGATACCCAACAGAACCAAGATGCTCTCCTCCAAATAATGGAAGCCAATCTGTTGGTCCCCTGCCATTAACATACTCTACAACAGAAGGAAGAAACGGTTGCAAAAAAAGGTGATGTCCCAAGACTGGAAAAACTCCCTTATTAGCCTCAATAAAAAGTTGAGATCCCTTATGAAAACGTCTAAAGCTAGCTATAAAGGCAGAATTGCGACAGACACTAAAAACAACCACAAAGCCTTCTACATTTATATCAAGAATCTTCATGCCAATACACAGATCTGCTCTGAGTTACTGCACAATGGTACCTCCTATACTGAGCCAAAAGATATTGCCAACATACTGGCCCACAGATTCAGCGCCAACTTTACCCCTCCCCCCCAAAGGACCAATCACAATACTGGAAGAATGCAAGGCACCCAGCATTACTGCAGCACAGGTTAAAGCTACATTGTCCAAGGCAAAGACTACAGCTTCCATGGGACCCGCCAATATCCCTGGCTGTATTCTACATGAACTACAAAGTGAACTGGCACCACACCTGTGTGCCCTGTTCAATCACAACCTCGCCTCAGGCTTTGCCCCTACAGAATGGCACACTGCTACAGTCATCCCTCTCCATAAAGAGGAAGTTACTACAAACCCTGGGAATTATTGCCTCATTAGCCTGATGATTCTGATATGTAAGGCTATGGAGCACATCATCATGGACCTAATTAACAAGGATACAGGGAATCTCCACACTCTAGATCCCACACAATTTGGTTTTGTGAAGGGTAGGTCATGCCTGCTCAACCTGGTTGATGCCTCTGAGTTAGTCACCAGAGCTGTGGATGAGGGCAAGGCAGTTCATACAGCCTACCTCGATCTGACCAATGCCTTTGATACCATTCCCCACTAAGGAATTATTGATAGACTCACTAATCTAGGCATCATCCCCTATATCACTAGGTGGGTTGCAAACTGGATCACAGATAGAACCCACAGTGTGAAAGTAGCAGACTCCAAGTCAGACTGCCTACCAGTCACGAGTGGAGTCCCGCAGGAATTGGTCCTGGGACATCTCCTGTTTGGCATCTACTTGTCAGAAGTCCAGGCCAACATGGAGGGACTCTGGCTGACCAAGTTCACCGATGATTGCAAGCTGGGAGCCATTATTAACTCACCAAGTAATGTAGACAGCCTACAGAAAGGCCTCACTGAGACCAATGACTGGTATTGAAACCATGGCCTTAAGCTTAATGCCAAAATATGCGTCATAATTCCCTTTGGGAAAAACTCCATTCCCACTAATTACCACAGTGATGGTAGCCCACTGAACAGTGAAGGCATTATAAGAGATCTAGGGACACAGGTTGACAGCAACCTCTCCTTTGACCACCACATTGCCACTGTGGTCAGAAAGTCCTTCCATGTGGCACATCACATTACCAAGGGCTTTGCATCCAGGAAGAAAGAGGTCATCATCTCTCTCTACTCTTCCCTCATTAGACCAGTCATTGAGTATAATGCCCCATTTGGCATGTACCTCACTAAGCAACTGAAACAGCTGGAAAGGCCACAAAAGTACTTCATGAAGAGGATCCTAGGACTTAAACACATGCCCTACATGGACAGACTCAAAAAACTCCAGTTTTTCTCTGTCTCATATCGTCTATTAAGGGGTGATCTCTGCTTGACTTACAAAGTCATGTCTGACCCAGCCCAGTTAGAAATGTTACACCTAAAGAAATCTATATTCTTCCACACCACATGCTCCAGGGACCTTAACCTCATTACCACAATCAACAGAACATGCTGGAGGGATAGGCCCATAACCCAGAGACTGCTCATGCTCTGAAACATGCTTCCCATACGTGTCAAGCAGAGCACCTCACTGGCCCTTTTCAAGGGAAATCTTGTTGAGTGGATGGGAAATAGAAAGTTCATGCCAGGGATCACTCCAGTGGCTCTACTTGGTAGAGGCACCAGGAACTAATGGCAGCATGATGCCAGGGCACTTCTATGGGCTAGACTTGTAAAGGCTCCTGGACCATTGGCCTAGTATGCACCAATAAACCTATGAACCTATAATAGGTATGAACATTTGGAAGCTACCCTTGAGAAATAGTTAATAGGTATGAAGAACTGAAAGCTACCATTGAGAAATAGTAAATAGGTATGAAGAATTGGAAGCTACCATCGTGAAATAGTTAATAGGTATGAAGATTTGGAAGCTACCATTGAGTAATAGTTAATAGGTATAAAGATTTGGAAGCTACCATTGAGAAATAGTTAATAAGTATGAAGATTTGGAAGCTAATGAGCAGGGGTTATTTCTCTGGTATGGAGTAGATTTCACTGCTATAAGAAAGTGCACATTTAACATTAATATAAGCACAATAATCACTAAAGTTCTACCAGGCAGGTAAAATGGCAATGAAATAAATGGGAGAAAATGGTAAATCTCAATAAACATTGTCACACAGCCTATTGAATGGTGATAGGTTTGTCAGCTTGCTAGCAGATTATCAGACTTGTTGTAAGGAGCTTGGACTTAAGAGTAAGTAGCCAGTGGTAGATGTCTTGGACATTGGACCATGCTGTCAATTGTACACAGGATAGATGTTAACAAGTGGAATGCAGACCAACAAGAAACTAAACATGCCAGACTGGGGACAGTTTTGTGACAACTCTGACAGGCTTTTCTTTAGAATCTCACAGATTACCTTACTTCCAGCAGATTGTCAAACAACACCAAGTTGCTATTCAACATATCAAAATAACAGTGCAGTAAAATAATACATAAATAATCACTCTTGTTTTGCACAGGGTTGTATAACACAATGTGGTAACATTGCATTCTATCACCAATTACTAATTATGCTAGCTTTGAGGCCACAGTAACTCATAGGAAAGGGAATACCACTACAAAGAATGTTTATTTATTTGGGGTCAAAGTCACTACATGAGGGACTTAAAGATACAGCTGCACTTTTCTCAAATATCAGAAACATTTATTGTGAGTTTATAAGCTAGGTGGAAGGTTCATAGATTGGTACTAGGCTATCGGCCCTAGGGCCTGTACAAGCCTAGCCATAACAATTCCCTGGCTATTTCTTCCCACAATATTTACTTCCTTGGACCCCTGTCTAGCAGGGGGACTGATGTGATCCCCGGGGTAAATTTCCTATCTCCCATCCAGTCATCAAGGTTCCTTTGAAGAGGGCCAAGGAGGCGCTCTACTTGACATGTATGGACAGTCTATTCCAGAGTATGGGGAGTCTCTGGGTCAGGAACCTATCCCTCCAGCATGTTTCGTTCATTGTGATGACAAGGTTTAGATCCCCTGGAGCATATGGCTCTGAGGGATTGGAATTTCTTTAAGTGGAGCATGTACAACACAGCTCAGGGTTTGACATGGCATTGTATGTTAAGCAGAGATTGCCTCTGAGTAGACGATATACCACAGAGTTTAGCTAGAGTTTTTTTAGACGGTCAGCATATGGCATCTGCTTTAGGCCTGTGATTCTTTTAGTGAGGTATTTCTGTGGCCTTTCCAGCTGTTGCAGATGTCTTGTGAGGTACATAACAAATGGGGCATTATACTCTATAATGGATCTAATGAGGGATGAGTACAGTGGAACAATAACCACCTTTTAGTTATCGAAGGTGAGACCACTGTTTACCTGTGTCCCTAAGTCTCTCATCACACTTTCAGTGTTTAGTGTACTGCCACCTATGTGGTAATTCACGAGTACATGGTTTTTCCCTAAGGGGATAACTATACATTTCTTGGTATTAAGCTTGAGCCCATGGCTCTGGCACCAAGCATCTGTTTCTGTAAGGCCCTTTTGTAGAATATCCACATAATTTGGGGGTTCAATAATAGTTCCCAGTTTGCAGTCATCTGTGAACTGTGTTAGCCAGAGTTCCTTAGTGTTGACCTGTACTTCAGAGAAGTAGATGCCAAGCAAGAGCAGTCCCAGGACTGAACCCTGAGGTACTCCACTTGTCACTTGTCTGGAGCTGGATTTGGAGTTGGCTACTTTTATAGTCTGAGTTCTGTCAGTAAGCCAGTTGGCAACCCATCGAGTGACATAGGGATGTATGCCCAGCATAGTAAGTTTATCTATGATTCCAGAGTTGCGGATAGTGTCGAAGGCCTTGGCGAGGTCCAGATAGGCTGTGTGGAATGCCTTACCCTCATGCACAGCTCTGGAGACTGATTTGAAGAAGTCAATCAGGTTCAGGAGACAAGATCAGCCCTTCCTGAACTCAAACTGGGTGGGGTACAGTGTTTGAAGGTTGCCAATGTCTTTGTTTATAAGTTCCATGATAATGCATTCCATGCCCTTGTAGATCAGGCTTGTCAGACTGATGGGATAATTTGGGCAGGCAGTCAGGCAACAGTGTATTTTGCTATGAGTCTTTAAAGCAGACCTATCCAAAGGTTAATGCTTGGTCACAAATCATGTGACATGGGACAAGATGGCAAGAAGAATACAATAAAATGTGACTTAGCATTAGGAAAGATATGGAGGACATGGTTAAATAAATATAAACATCAAATTGGCATGTTAATATTCAGAATATGCAATAATGTTTGTTAATACTGACTGGAAATGTAATATGAATGTGGTTACTAATAGAAAAAAGGGAAATAAAACATTTGACAAATGATAAAAAAAAAATCTACTTCCTAAGAATTACAAACTGTTCCAATAAAATCTATGCTGTGGTTATTTCAGAAAGCATAGTAAGGGTTTTCAACAAAGAAGGAACTTGTTCAAGAACCCCCACACACTGGTACCACATCTCTATCTCCTTTCCCCAGTGAGGAATGGTCACACAGAAGAGTTGAACTGGAATCGGAGATGTAATAGAAAATAGTCTGTATAACGAAAAACAAATGTCTGACAAATGAAACAGTGGGATGAGACCAGACTGATGACAGCAGTGGCAAGTTATGACGATTCTCTGCATTGTTACTTCTTTGAAAAGAAAGAGTTTGAGTAACAGATACAAGAAAAGAGGGAAACAAGAGGATGCAGTGATAATGTCATGAGTTCACCCCGTAAGGTTTATAAGAAGCTGCAGTACAGCACATTAACAAATTCTTAATTAACATTTGGATGCTTAAAAAAATCTACCTTTTCCACCGGAAGTATTGAGTTTAGAAGTTAGATTACATGGTCAGTAGAATAGCTGGATAAAATAAGCATTTTATAATGATCAGGTTAAGTTGTATAGATATAGGATAAACCTATCAGCAGTTAATGACTTGGCATTCTGACCTAGTAAATAATGGATCCCTGAGTGTGGTTTAAAATGGCAGTCTGATGACCATGTTTGAGACTAGATGGACTGACCATATGAATAAGAGATGCAACCCGCCTGACATATATTGGAAACTACTGGCAGTTCTGAAACAAGTTGAAGAATACTGGCTCTAGGAAAACAAGATACATGAGTTTGAAATTAGGAAAAGTTGAAATGCTGTCACTTCAAGAGTCAAATCGATAACAGGGTCTAGGACCTGCTGTGAATAGTTTCAGCTTTGGCCATTATTGCCTGAGGTAAGTGCTATAGACATGAACTAAGATGCCAGTTGTGAACTATTTTGAGATGTGACTAAGTTGCCCACAGACTCCCAACCTGACTTGTTTAAAAGGTTAAACCCTCTACAAATTGGGATACGTAGTCTACAAGGTAGTGTCTTAAAATGGGATGCAAGTAAACATAAAGACAAAAACTTACCTGGAATTGAAATAAAATTATAGAGGCCATATTTGTATAAATTGTGAATGACACATTTAGTAAATGCAAACAACTAATTAGCATCCTACTAATATGGGAATTTATGCTACAGATTTGTAATATTGACCTAAAATATAATATGTACATAAAGTGGGTTACAGAAGCATTTAACAAAATGTAAGAGATGCACCACATGTTTTCTGAGAAGAAAGACGATTTGAATGATAACAATAATATTGTTATTTGTAAAAAGGTAAAATACACAACATGCTTATTATAGCTGGGAAATTTGATAAGAAAATAGAATCTATAGCTTAATGCAGACTTATTGTTTGGCTAAAATAATTTCTGGAAACCGACTAGCATTTTGTATATTTTATTAATATGGCATTATAAGGATCATTTTTTGAATGTACCACTTAATGGATGTCTTACCATTATATATAATATACAACATATCCATGACTGTAGATATAGATATTAATATCATGTAAATGCCTGACACTGTCCTGAGCAAATTTATTTGAGTCATTGATGAGAGTATCGATATCAGTTTTCCTGTAACTTTCTCTCTCTCTTAACCTTGTTGACTGGACTCCAGTCCTATCCCAGACTTTTTTCTTCATTGCACATATGCACTGTTTTACTTATAAATATTGCTTTTTTTATCAATTAATATATATAAAATCCAGCATTTACACATCATTGCAAAATATGGTTGAATTTATTTCCATACGCACATTACTATTATATTTTCCTTTACTCCCCCCAGATGCATATCTTCTGAGCATCAGTCTTAAATCTTCTCAGCACTTACGAAAGCATATCAAGTGATTATATAACCTTCCTTTAATTTTATTCACATTTGTGTGGATGAAAGCTAGATGATTATACTATGACTGAAATTCCAAAACATTGAAACATGGATGGTTGATGACAGAATTTTGAAACACCAGTTTATTGCTATCTCAAAGCAATGAAAACACAAAAAAGCTTAAAATGAAAACAAACATTTTTTTTTTCAATCCATGAACCAAAACCATGCCATTAAATTCAGATCTAAATTAGGTAAGGTGTAGGGTCAGGGTTAATGTTAAGACATATTAGTAAGTATGGACACTGGGCTTTATCCCATGCACCGCTTTATTAATTTGTACTAACAATAACACTAACTGTCTGCTGCCTCTAACCTGAAACCTATTCCTTACCTTAGAAAACAATTTCAGTTATACTTCAGCTACAAAGGGCATTCAGAGTTACAACACATCCAGCAACACACACAAAAACACACACACACACACACACACACACACACACACACACACACACACACACACACACACACACACACACACAATAAATATATAAATCCCCTTTCCTAGTCCTTACTCTAACCCTAACTCTCAATCACTCAAGCATATACTTCCAGCTGTAATGCATAAACTGAAGGAAAATCTGACATTCTTTTCTCTTTATTACCTTAAACCCACACTTATTTTCCATAACCTTCCCAGGAATCCTTTCAATGCTTGCACCACCCAACCAAATACGCACTTGATAAAAAGTGCCTTTGACTAACTGTGCATGCACTTCACTCTGTACACCAAATGAACGTGACACAATGAAGGCAGACAGTTGTGCTTGAAGAAATAATGTGTGTATATATATATATATATATATATATATATATATATATATATATATATATATATATATATATAAAGACACAAAGTTAGAATATACATTTTTTGCATTAGCCCTTTAAGTAAATTGTGCTCTAAGTAAATTGTGTTTTTAATTGAATTATATTCTAGTTATCCAGTTGGCTGCTTCATTTATTATGCATTTTGTATTTTAGTTAAATAAGGATGTGTTTAGCAGACTTGTATCATACTGAGGAAGGAGTAATCTGAAAGCTTTGTGGTTTGTAGCTTTGATGCTATTTTCATTTTTATCTATTTTAAAACAAACTATCTGGATGTAACTTAACAGTTTTACTTTGTTTGCTTTGGGCTGATTTTGAACATCAAGTGTATTACAGGCTCAGTATTTTCTTGATTCAACAAGAGATAAGTGCCAGTTTCATTTATTTTGTCACATATATTTTTAAATATCTTACATGGCATCTAGTCCAGTGAAATAAAGCACAATCAGCACAAGTGATACAAACCTTGTACACCTCTCACCTTCCATAATCTACTTACAATCATAGTACATTTTATAATCTCACATTTAGTTAATCCTTACATTTTTCCAGTCTGTATCATGGCCCTGATTTTATAAAGCCAGCATTCTGCCCTTTTTGTTCTTACAACCAAAATATATTTTTTCACAGCAAAGATCTCCAATTTGATTTTTGACTGGAGCACATTCTGTGCAGACTCTGTGTGTCCTCCCATTTGGGTTTTCTCTGAATGCTATGATTTATGTCCTAAAAGCATGTGGTAGGCTAAAGGGCAACTCTAAATTCTCCATAACTGTGAGTGTGGTATGTATGTGATATTTAAGAAACACCTGACAATGTACCTCTGTTCCCGACTTGCCTAGTAAATTCTGTGGGTGGAGCTTGGATGCAACTTGAGAGCATGGATGATAATATTTACTAAAAGATATTCTACACAAACTCAAATCATTTAAAAGTCTCCCCCTCCTAACTTTTGGTCATATGTAATGGGTTTAATTTATCCTAACCTTAAAGAGAGCACTCAGTCTTTCATCTCAGATTGGAATCTTTTTTCACATTATCTCATGATAATCGATAGCTGTTCCAATTAAGAATCCTTTAGATACATACATTTTATGTACAGAAAAGAAAGCATAATACATTTTCATTTCTGTTGCATAACAAAAGTTTTACCACAATTTCTCAATATAATTTAACAAATCTTTATGTTTAATAATTAACTGCACTCTAGGTTGTTTATTTAGTCCAGAAAAAGGAATATGTCTTTTAACAAGATCTATATCCTTTCAATTCAGACACAAAACAAGAGTCACATAGTATCAATTTCTATTCAAATTTATGATTGTCATTTTGAAATGACGATAAGTGCAGGTAGAGTATAACTAACTGAAATAAGAAAGGTAACTTTTCTAGAAAAAAACTGTTTTTTAAAGAACACCACACAAAATGGGCCAGATTCCATAAACTTCACAGAAGCTACTTATGGATAGTACAGAATGCTGAAGGAGAACTTCAGTGCACCAGCTGTGGATGTGATTTCAGGAAAACACACTGAAAGTACTCTGAGTACTTAACTATTCAGTGTAGGATAATTACAGATTCCATACAAGCCCATCTGATTCCAAAACATCCAAAAGAGAAGTAGCTGGACACTGCTGGATAAAAGACTTAAAAACTTTATTGCACAAAGAGGTTAGCGCTTTCGGGATTAACCCTTCCTCAGACAAAATACATAATGACATGACAACCATATTTAAAAAACATTTAAAAAACATTTGTAAGCAAATGATTGGTCAAATGTTTTTTAAATGTTTTTTAAATATAAATGTTTTTTAAATATGGTTGTCATGTCATTATGTATTTTGTCTGAGGAAGGGTTAATCCCGAAAGCGCTAACCTCTTTGTGCAATAAAGTTTTTAAGTCTTTTATCCAGCAGTGTCCAGCTACTTCTCTTTTGGATTTATTCGTGCTTTTAGTACGTTTGGACTTTAGCATAGCGTACTTATACATTACTGATTCCAAAACATATCAGGTGCACTCAAGGCAAACTTACATGTGAGAAGCCGCAGCACTGACTCTGTTTCTGAAATCCTCGGAGTATGCTATACAGCCCATAAGGAATGAAGATACTACTATGGATTCTGTCATATTCCATAACAAAACCAAAAAAAAAAGCAAAGAAAAATGCTACCTGAAGTTAATGAATGCAACAGGCTGCAGTGATGCAAGCCTTAAATGAGGATGTGGCTGTGCACATTAGAAGGCAGCCAGCTAGAGTAAGAGCAAGGCTGCAATTAAGCCAGTCGACAGACCAGTAAATGATCGACAGGCACCGGTTAGGCAGACAACTGGTGCAGACTGCCTGCAAGAGGTATGCCCCACACATGTCTGTGCATACCCTGTGAGGAAATCCCATCCTCCTTGAAACCAAAGTGTGTCTCAGTCTGGGTGTACTTGCATCAGTGACATTCCAGCAATCACATGGGGGATACTTTGAGAGAGTCACAGACAGCTGCCAGTTATAGCCTGGCAAAATTCCTGGCAGAAATTTACAGCAATGTGTATAATGACTACATACACTTTCCATTCACCTTAATGGAGTGTAGAACTGTAATACATCAGTTTTACAGCACTGCAAGCTTCTACCATGTATACAGTGCAATAGACAGCATACACATACCTATCAGGACACCAGTACATCCTGAAGCAGACCAACACCTAAACAGAAAAGACTGGCCATCCCTGAGCTGTCAGGCTGTGTGCACAGCAGATGGTGGTATAACAGACATCATTTCGACACACCCTGGATGCTGTCATATAGTGAGAAAGTGGACTGACGGCTGCATTCCAGCAAGGAGAAATCCCAGAGGAACTACTACCTGGTAAGTACAGGAACACATCTGGGATGAAAGCTAAGGATACCTCTGCCAACAATATCCATGCTGACCAAATTTGTGTTTACTCCCCACAACAAGTGACTGTGATTATCCACTTGGTACCGTGGTTAATGACATCACATTGTGTACCATCCCACCCTGCATTGGATGCCTACAATAGAGTTCATGCAACAAACATAAGCACCATAGAGCATGTGTTCACTGCACTGAAAGCTAGGTTCAGTCTTGACACATCCAGGACTGTACTGCAATCTGTAATACACACCTTAGAAATTAGCACATATGATAATGATGTGCACCATGGTGTACAACATGCTCACTAGGGAACATGGTGGTCTTCCTGATACTGGTGTGTGTGAACTAGCCCAAGAACCCCAGATAGCTGAAAATGATATCCTGCAAGTATCAGAGAAGGAACAGGAGGACAAAGGTTGGAGAAAACACAGGCATAGGCTACTTAAGGCAAGAAGCCACACATACAAAGTACACAGATTAAGCACTGATTTTTAGGTGTTGCCCCACCACAGCAGCACAGATTGCATTTAATGACAGCTACCCAGTAGATGTACATACTGAGCTTCAGACATAACAGCATAATCATAACATATAACATTATAACCATATACAAATCCATCACAACAGGGAGCATAAGCTCAGGGCACACCTGATACATTTATGCATACAGACTCAAATTGTTGTATTAGTGCAAGGCACACAAATAGAGACACACATCAGAGCAACACATTCCTATCTCATAACTATAAAAAGCTTCAAAAAGGTAAACAGTGCAGGACATAATGCACGTGTTAATATCACAAGCCAACTATATCATTGTAAAGTATAGATAAAGTAATGTAATAAATGGAGTCAGCTATGTTTACTAAAACTGCTGGGCTCACGTAGCATCAAAGATGTCAGGAAACACAAACAGATGACAGTGTCAGTCATCTTCACAGCAATCAACAATGGCACAGGATTAGAATGATAGTACTGGACAGAGTGGATCAACTGTCTGTGTTACTCTAATGCAGTCTAGGGCCCCCGTGCTGACAGCTTACACCATGTTATGTTCTCCCCTACCACGTACAGAAACACTTGATCCAGGTTGCTCCACAGAGAAAACTGATGGGGTGACACCAGCATATTGAGGTGAAGGAGCATGACTGTGACTTGACTGTCTGGTTGTTACCGCTACACTCACAGCAGGTGGGCCAGCAGTGGAAGTATGTGCATGTTGCAGCATAGACATTTATGCCCAATGGACAAGCTTGGTTATGCTGATTGGGGATTGGCATCTCCCACATGGCAATCAGTTAAGCACAGTCAGGGCATGCAGAACCCTGCTTTTGCTATGGTACCGATGTAGTAGTGTAGAGGGCAAGGATACTAATGACCATGCCTCACATAATTTCATTGTCTGCAATCAGTGGCACTATTACCTTACTGTGTCTGTGCTCTTTTTCTTCATGCACTGCACACAGCTGGTGTGAAACTTGATCTGTGGCATGGGTAATGTGCATCGATGTCAGAGCCATGACATTGCTGGATCATCCATTTGCCTGTAGGAGTAGGCGGACACCCTTTGACATATGCCCATGCACACCAGCTGCATGCCTACATTTACTGCAATGGACAGTATCAATATGTTGTGGAGAACTGTCAACATCAGCATCAGTCTCAATGTGGGTCTATTGTTCACAGGCCTGATCCTGTCCACCATCCAATTTCCCCTCATTGTCAGAATAGGTGGAACGTTTCCCTCCACATCTGAGGCTACAGTTGCAACCACATGGCTGTCACCATCTTGGCCATGCTGTACCACCATGTCACTGTTCTGTGTGCCAGGGAAAATACTCTGATACTGAGACACATCAGACCTCACATTGTGATCACTGAATGGGGTAATGAATGATACAGATAGTTGATGTGCTAAAAGAAGAGAGATAGACAGGGGTCCAGGGAAGTAAATACTGTGGGAAGTAAATACTGTGGGAAGAAATAGCCAGGGAATTGTTATGGCCAGGCTTGTATAGGCCCTAGGGCAAATAGCCTAGTACCAACCTATGAACCTATGACACAGATCAGGACAATGTGCTTACATAACATGCTGAATATCTTTAAAGACATATGGCACATATATCTCACTGTAATGTTGCAGGTAATAATGACTTACCATTAGGTCTTTTCTGTGTAGGTCATGAAATCTACATAACAAGGAGTTGACAATCAGGTTAAATAGGCTACACACATGACATATGTGATGAATACAAACATAACATACTCCTGACAAGTCTTCATGGGATGATGGTGTGGTAAAAGAGGAATGAACTTCAGCTATTGTATGAAAAACAAAGTCAGTAATATTAACCACATAATTCCCAGCATGAACCATTCAAACAGCATTAAAACATACAGTAGGATTTACACAGACATACCACTTGTTTGTGCACTGAATGATGATGCAGTCTGGCCTATGAATGGGTAGAAGGACACAGTTATAATGGAGGACAAAAACAGGAGTAATAGTAATGACATTTATGAAAGATAAGCAATAGCATAACAATGACAGATAACAGACTCAAGCTGTTGTGAATTCAAGGATTCTAATGCAGATCCTGCAGTGGAAAAGTAAAGAGAAAGACAACAAGCAGACTGTCGGGCGCTAGGATCCACCACATAACACAAGCACTCAGGTCACTCCAAGGCAAGTACAAATATGACTCAGTCATTGTCCATGCTGGTGTGAATGACCTGAGACGTACCTCCCTGGACTACATGAAAAGAGACATAGAGGAGCTCTCTGAGCATGTAGCCCAGGCCGGTATGACCCTGACCTTGAGTAGCATCTTACCCTCACCAAGAATGATGCCACAATATGAAGACAAGATGATCAATTTCAACAATTGGCTTAAGTACTGGTGTCATTCAAAGGGGATCCAATGCCTGTCAGCTTGGGATGATATGCTCGACAAGCCACGATGCTTCACTAGGGACGGCTTGCACCTGTCACCCCTGGGCTTTCGGATATTGGCAAAGGCTCTTGCTACCCCCATAGGCAAGGCTCAAAAGACAAACCCACCTCCATAGGTATCACAAGGAAAAAGAAACTAAGAGTAATGCTACTCAACGCCAGAAGTCTAACGCACTCGAAACTCTCCTTAGCATGGAGAACATCGATATCTGTGCAGTAACAGAAACCTGGTTCAGGGCTCCCGAGAGCACCCCAGCACTACCAGGTTATACCTCAAACCATGCTTTTCAGCCCCAAAACTTGGACCAAACCACAAAAGGAGGGGGAGTATCGATATTCATCAAAGATACCCACACCTCCAGGTTGGTGGCAAAGCACGAAGCATCAAAGACTATCCATGTGCAACTAACAGTGGGTAAAACTGCCTTCCAGTTTATAGCCTGCTACAGACCACCCTCCCAAACCCAGGAACCCCACTTGGCCTTCATGAGAACACTGGAAAATATGAAGGTCTCTCCAAACACCATTATATTGGGTGACTTCAACTACCCAAACATAGACTGGGAGCATTATTCTAGCTCCAACACCCTAGCCCAAAGGTTCCTAGAATTTATAAACTCAAATGCTATGGAACAATTTGTTACCACTCCCACAAGAGGGGAAAACATACTGGACCTGATCATCACCAACATGGGGACTCTATGCTCCAGACCAGAAGTGTATCCCTCACTGGTAAGATCAGACCATAAACTAATCTCACTGGATATTCACATCCCGACCCCAACCCCTGCCCAGAAAACCACAGTGAAAAACTTCTCTAAAGCAAATTTCACACTCCTCAAAACCGAGGTGGAATCCTTCAAAGCCCCCGGGCCTGTGGAAAATACGGCCCAGACCGCAGAATCCTTCATAAACGCATTCTATGAACACCTTCAGGAATGCATTGATCATGCGATCCCAAACAAAACCACCCAATCCTCCAAAGGCAGACGTCCTGTCTGGTGGACCCCAGCCATAAACAAACTATACAATAGAAGGAGGAAGCTACTAAATGATAGAGCAAAATCCCAAAAAGGGAAGGCATCACTGATCAGTATTAGCAAAAAACTATGGGCACTCATAAAATTGTCTAAGGCCAGATTCGATAGAAAAATTGCACAGGACGCTAAGGATAATCACAAGGCTTTCTTTAGTTATGTTAGGAACCTGGGTGGTAATTCCCAGATATGCTCAAAATTAGTCCTAAATGACAAAAAATACACCGAGCCCACAGACATTGCCAACATCCTAGCTGACAGGTTCAGCGCAAACTTCTCCCCCCCCCCACCAAAAGGGCAAATATCTATCCCAGCAGAGTGCTGCCCCCCTGACATCTCAGATGCTCAGGTAAGAGCCGCCCTCTCCAAAGCAAAAAACACAGCATCAATGGGACCAGACGGTGTCTCGGGCTGCATCCTACATGAACTCCAAGAAGAGCTAAACCCAAACATAAAACTAATGTTCAAACTCAGCCTTAGTACAGGATATGTGCCCAAAGAGTGGCGTACAGCAACAGTGGTCCCTCTCCATAAAGGTGGTGCCTCAACGGATCCTGGAAACTATCGTCCCATAAGCCTGACTAGCTTGGTCTGCAAAGCTATGGAAAGGATCATCATGGACCTCATAAATGAAGATATTGGGGACCAACAGACACTGGATCCTACCCAGTTCCGCTTTGTTAAGGGCAGATCCTGCCTCTTAAACCTGGTTGATTTCTTTGAAACAGTCACCAAGGCCATTGACGAGGGGAAGATGGTCCACACAGCCTACCTGGACCTCGCAAAAGCCTTCAATACAATACCCCACTCGGGCATTATAGATAAGCTCACCAGCTTAAATATAAACCCCTGTGTCACTAGATGGATTGCAAACTGGCTCAAGGACAGAACCCACATGGTTAGAATTGCTGGAGCCATGTCAAACTCCAAACCAGTTACAAGTGGTGTCCCACAAGGCTCAGTCCTGGGACCTCTCTTGTTTGGTATATATTTCTCGGAGGTACAGGCCAACATGGAAGGACTGTGGCTGACCAAGTTCGCAGACTGGGCGCCATAATCGACTCTCCAGCCAACACAACCATCCTCCAAAAGGGCCTCATAGAAACAGACAACTGGTGCCAGAGCCATGGCCTCAAGCTAAATGCCAAAAAGTATATAGTCATCCCCTTGGGCAAAAACAAAGTGCCCACAAATTACCACATAGGTGGTAATCCATTAAGTACAGAAGACATAATTAGGGACCTGGGGACCCAAGTTGATAGCAATCTCTCATTTGACAACCACGTGGCCAAAGTGGTTAGATAAACATTTTATATAGCCCACCTAATCATTGAAGGGATTCACATCTAGACCAGGGGAGGTCATTGTGCCTCTTTACTCATCCCTCATCAGGCCCATAATTGAGTACAATGCCCCTTTTGGGATGTACCTTACCAGACACCTGCAGCAACTGGAAAGACCCCAAAAGTACCTCACCAAGAGGATCAAAGGGCTCAAACAGATGCCATATGCTGCCCGGTTAAAGAAACTCCAGCTCTACTCAGTGGCATACCGCCTGTTCAGAGGCGATCTATGCCTGATGTATAAAGCCATGTCCAACCCGGAATTAATGGACATGCTGCACCTCAGAAAATCCAAATCCCATTGAGCTACGTGCTCGAGAGACTTGAACCTCAGCACTGAAATAAATAGGACGTGCTGGAGGGACAGATTTATAACCCAGAGGCTCCCTTCACTCTGGAATAAAATCCCAGTCCAGGTTAGGCAGAGTCCCTCATTGACTCTCTTCAAGAGGAATCTTAATGAGTGGATGGGAGATCATAGGTTTACCCCGGGTATCACTTCTGTGTCACTGTTAGACAGAGGCACAGTATACTAACCTCGAAAAAGGGCATAGCAAAATAAATTTAAAATGGGTGGCGAAAGCCAAACACATTCTGGCTAGGCTTATAAATGCCCTAGGGCAGATAGCCTAGTATGAACCTATGAACAATGATGTCTACTGTCAGCAGAATACTGACAGCATGACATATACAACATAGTAGCAGGGACTTCCAATACTCACATGGCAGACATTGTGACATATGTGCTGGCCAGATGTCCCTGTGTCGGAAAACAGTGACATTAATGTCATGTATCACATGTGTGCTATACATTGATGTAAATAATGAACCTGTTGTGATAAGATTCCTGGTCTGTCTGTACTTGCACCTGCCTAGCTTGGGCCCCCACTGGATGTACCTATAGTGTACAATGTTAGGGAAAAACACAATATAACAGTAAGCAGCAGTGCCATGACATGAGGCTGAGGCAATAACAGGTAATGGTTACAGTAACACTGTATGAAGACAGCCAACTGCTCTTAATAACAGGTAGTGGTTTTAGTAACACTCTATGAAGAGAGCCACCTGCTGTTAATAACAGGTAGTGGTTTCAGTAACACTCTATGAAGACAGCCACCTGCTGTTAATAACAGGTAGTGGTTTCAGTAACACTGTATGAAGACAGCCACCTGCTGTTAATAACAGGTAGTGGTTACAGTAACACCGTATAAAGACAGCCATCAGCTGTTAATAACAGGTAGAGGTTACAGTAACACTGCATGAAGATAGCCACCTGCTGTTAATAACAGGTAGTGGTTACAGTAACACTGTATGAAGACAGCCACCTGCTGTTAATAACAGGTAGTGCCTACAGTAACACTGTATGAAGACAGCCACCTGCTGTTAATAACATGTAATGGTTTCAGTAATACTCTATGAAGACAGCCACCTGCTGTTAATAACAGGTAGTGGTTAGGATAACACTGTATGAAGACAGCCACCTGCTGTTAATAACAGGTAGTGGTTACAGTAACACTGTGTGAAGACAGCCATCTTCTGTTAATAACAGGTAGCAGTTACAGTAACACTGTATGAAGACAGCCACCTGCTGTTAATAACAGGTAGTGGTTTCAGTAATACTCTATGAAGACAGCCACCAGCTGTTAATAACAGGTAGAGGTTACAGTTAACACTGCATGAAGATAGCCACCTGCAGTTAATAACAGGTAATGGTTACAGTAACACTGTATGAAGACAGCCACCTGTTGTTAATAACAGGTAGTGGTTACATTAACACTCTGTGATGACAGCCAACTGCTGTTCCCTGGTGTTGTCCAGAAGTAGAAAGACTTGTGAATATTAATGCAGACAGTATTAGACATATTATTTGCACCACAGAAATGCTGACCATGTACTCTGGAGTGGAGCATCGTATGAGATCCAGGCCAAGGAAGTATGCGATGATCAAAATCTGGAACTGGATTGTGAGGGAGCACCAACAACATATGGGGATCTACTGCATGGGAGATTTGCCACCACTATGATGACCTACATCAGAGTGGCACAGAGGAGCTTTATTGGAGGGTCACCAAGGTGCAGAGACAGCCAGTGGATCCCTTCAGGAAGTGTCACAATCCCACATATAGCTGAGCATTCCCACAGAATTTAGAGATCTAGTCATGTCCCAGATAGATCAGATACATGGCTTTTATAACCATTAAACAGTGTTCTGGAAATTAGCTTCTCTGGGTCGTTAAGACAAAATGGGCTGCTCTTCATATAAGTATAGGTTATATTCCCATGTTTGTAATTTATTTACTTATGTTTATAATACACATAATTCTGAACTTTGTAGAAGTACAACTGTTTCCCAACATATAATGACATAATTTCCCTCATCTACCATATCTGTGTACCTCTGATGACTATGCATTTCAGTTATTTATTATAGCATAACAGTATCACCTACTCTAGCTGTATATGCCTGAATAGTAACTCATAAACAACTTCTTTACTTCATTCCTCCAAATAAATTGAACAGTCTCACTACAATCCTGTTTGTTTAAGCCAAGAAGAATGCCTGCTTGACTGATTGCATGTATGTTTCCATTTATTTGTTGATAGCTGTTAATTATTTAGATTTTAAAGCCAATAACTGTTGGAAGTTTCTATTTTCATCAATTATCTGCAGGAATATGGATAAATGCAAAAAGTACCTGCTACATTTTTACCTCCTTGTCAGCTTGACCTTTTAGGAAATTAGTCAGCATAGTTACATTTTGTCATGCTGTGGGTTCAAATCCATATAGGAGAAACATATAATTTAATTGTTATCTTGGTTTATTTCACATATAGTCAAATATTATTGTCTGCATAACTGCTTATTAATATTAACATTTAATTTGTGTGTGGTCATGAATAACTCAGTCGTGTCAAATTCCTACAAATATGTTTTTAATCTGTACCAGCCTGTTAGCAGCAGCTCTCTTTAAGTGCAAGGTTAGTAAAACTTGTTACAGTCTGACAAAGCTTTGTGCAATATGGTATTATTTTCAAAAGTGCTCTCGAGTGTTGTTTTGTATTCATTATTAAACTCACTTCAACAACCACCTCAGCCTTATCTTTTGAGGAAGTAAAATGGTCAGAGATACAGCTGAAATGCAGAACAGAGAGACACAATGATGTATGCATTTGCTTTGTGGTATGTTCTTTGTCAAAGAATATCTTTAAATGTAGTCCTCCCACATACGTTGCTGTGTCTCTGATGTACACCACCTTTTATGTCTCTGTTAACAGAAGCTATATGATACATGACACTGTGCCATTGTCCCACTGTCTGAGGAAGGAAGGTTTTCCATCGCTGTTAATGGTTGCAACCACAGTGTTGACATGAATTCATTCTTGATAAGTATTTACCTACATACCCAACATGTTTTCATTTTTTGAAATACTACGCCATGATCTATATTAGTAGCTCATCCTCTTCCAGGTGATTTCATAACCCCAAGTCTTTTCACTGCATTCCCAACATACAGTCTCACTCACGACGGATTAGCAAGGCAGGTATGCAGTAAGTTTAGCATCTGGATAAACACCAAAATTGCAGTTTTGAATCTCATATCTTCCAAGCAGTATTCAAAGATGTAAAAACCTATGTGTAATGTTACAAAATGTATATTGTGATTGTCTGATGTTCTTCAAAAGCAAATGTTTTTAGAACCTGATCTGAGCAATGTATATCCCTGTTATTTGAGGACTATATCATTCATAATTGCTCTTCTTTTTTCAGATGATAAAGACTGGACCTGGAATCGTGGCCTGTGCACTGAGTGGATGCACAGGCTTGAGAAGCAGAGGAGGGAGAGAGGTATGTTACTTAATTTTTCTGCTTTGTTAAATGAGATACATCTGTTCCTTGTTACAATCCTTTATTTTTATATTATCATGTGTGTTGCTTAGAATGCCTTAATTCCCATCATGCATCAGTAAAGTAAATGCAATAATCACACTATAGCTGTTCTTAAAAGTATGACTGAAACACAAATATGCTGACCTACCATTTAGCATTATGCCATGATTTATGCAGATACATTTTGAAATGGAGGCTACAGCCTAAACAACAGTCATGTTTGTGTATCTGTCACACATAGTTTGATGTGGATGCTGTACATATACTTTTGTAGTACTTTGGTTGCTGCTTATAATGTATGAGCTGCCATTCTTGTATTTCTGGATGTGTTTCCTAGTGATTGGTTTGTTGTGTACAGTCTGCCTCTTCATGGAATGAATAGATGTCTACTCTGCCAGTGTTCACACTGTCTACAGATGTTGTGGCATGTCCTTCGGTTCAAAATTAATACTGCAACTCTCTACAATGCATTGAGTGTTTTTATTAGACACTTGTGCCACTAGACATATCTCTGCGATATTTCATAATCAGAAAGCATAATCAGGATGTTTGCATTTTGCAAGCTACTGATTGCTAATAATTGTAGGTAGTTCATACATAAAGTTGTACACATACAATACTATTTGTACAACATATAGTAGATTTTCATTTGTCACAGACTGTGATGATTGAACATTTAGTGTTTGTTAATGTTGTATTCTTTATATTGATGTGTGTTCATTCAATTACCATGCTGACTGTCTCAGATGTTTGTCATATGGCTTTCCTAGTTTCCACAATACTGTCATCTCACTTTGTCTTCATTTTAACAATGTCACTTGGTGGCTATTCATATAACTCATTTCAAGCAGGCACTACAATTTACATTCACACACTGTCATAACTTCTCATGGAACACATGCAAGGGAAAAAGAAAGGGACTAATGACATGCTGGCAGACACACAGATGAACATTTTACTGAGGCAGGCAACATTATTAAACAGTGCAGGTCCAATAATAATGTTATCTTGATGTTTATAATATTTTATTTTGCCAAATTTCAGTTATGGTAATGTGGCATGAGGCAGTGTCAGGCATGATTTCATTCAAATATCTGGATATGTTACATGTGCTCACTTTGCGTGTGCTTGCCATGTTTCATGCTGGCCAGTATGCAAATGTTCAGGTGATGTCATGAGTCCCACTGGTAAGCTTCATTATGTATGCCATTGCACGGCCTTGATTTAACTGCTCGCATTGGTGATTGATACATCTTCCCTGATATTGTCTGTTATTGGACATGTCCATAACTGTAGATAATGTGACAAAGTGAGGGATCAAAGGATCATAGCGGGTTACTAGGCTAACACTCCCAGGGTCCTTACAAGCCTAGTCAAGTTCAACCCATGTTCCCAAGGGCGTCTGGTTCAAGCAGACACTAAAATCAGCACATATTGTCCCTGTCCAAGAGGGACACAGGTGGAACCCCCCCCCCCAGTTGAAATACCAGTTACCCATCCAGTCATCCAAATTACTGTTAAATAGGGCCAACAAAGGGCTTTGTTTAACATGAATAGGAAGCTTGTTCCAAAAGTGGGACAACCCGTGAGATGAATCTGTCCCTCCAGCAAGTTCTGTTGATGTTACATATCAGGTTAAAGTTCTTTAAGCAAATGACCCATGTGCCATTTGACTTGTGAATGTGCACATTTCCATTAAAGCTGGGTCAGAGATTGCTCTATATGAAAGGCACAGGTTGCCTCTGAGCAGTCTGTACAACACAGCATAAAGTGACAATGGCTTCCATCTGTCCACATTAGGAGCCATTCCCCTGCAGCAATTGTATTGGTTATAATTGTGCTACTAGCTAATGTTTGCACCATTTCAAATTCAATCGTGTTTTTAAATAAGAAATTCAATGTATTCTACTACACCTTCAGTCTCATATTTGTATTTGCAGAACTCAAAAGAGGATGGGATGAAAATTAAAGCATGTGAGATTGCAGATGTGCACACAAGTTTCATTTTAAGGTCAGCTATGATCTTCATGGGAATGTGCAGCATGATAGACTTCTGGTTGCCATTTCTATGATGTTTTGCTATTCATTTTGATGAAGCATTGGTCCCGTGGATGATCGCTGATCAGAAGCAGATGATGAGCACACAGCAAGCCACTGGGACACTGCTGGAGTTCTCAGATGATGATGATGATGATGATGATTACAAGGAAACTGGACCTGCACCTGTGCAAGCCTCATGTCTGCTGCACCATGAATGAGATGATGCCAGGACTGGCACAGCGACGATTATCTGTAAGTGATCTGGAGGTTGGGAATGATATGTTTTGAAAACAGGTGAGGGACATGATAGTGAACTTCTTCCAGGATATGGCACACACTTTGCATACCTTCTTCCAATAGTTCTACACCTTATCTCATGATTGTACATGTCTCTACACATAGTTCGATTCATACTGAGACACAGTTGTACCTTTGATATATGAGCATTCACTCACTTATCACTGATGTGCTGTAATGATGCTCACAGGAGATTCCTCTGCGCAGTAAATAGCAGGGTGAGTGACACACCTGCTGTTGTTTTTTTCAACATTGGCATGACCAGGATATGTGTATGTGGTTGACTTGGCATATGCGTGTCACATATATGCATTCTATTACATATCTGTTTGGGTTGTGTACACTTACTTGTGTATTTAGCAGCCATTTTGTTGCCATGTTGCTGGACTACTGCTGTTTAGCACTGCGCTTGGTTGTTTGTCTTTCACCTGCATGGTTAGTGGTACATTTCTGTCCTCTTCTGGAGTTATCTAGCATTCTTAGATCTGCATTTGTTCATCTGTGATGTTGCTTGGCTTGCACCTGCACTGCTGACAGACTACTGGACATGAACCAATGTGTAGTGTGCTCCTTATTTATTTCCCTACAACACCATACTACAACATATACCATTGGTCATAGACATCCAGTTATGACTGACACACCTTTGCAACATGTCCTAGGTAGTTGAATAGTTAGATATGTTTTTCTATATTTAACCATGTCTGGTATGCATCCCCACCCTATTTGACAACCTTCCATTGCCCGTGTTGCTCAGTTTGCCTTCCTTGTACATTACTTCTCCTTACTGATGTTTCCATTCTTTCTCTGTCATGTGCTGTGATATTTATTCTATTGGTATCCCTGCTATGATGACCTTCAGTTCCAATTTTCCTATCTATCCCTTTTCTTCTATTCTTAAATAAATAAATAAATAATAGGGCTTATTCCCACCAAAAAGAAATTGCCCATGCCCCTCTGACATTCCCTCTGATTTTCCTATTCCAACATCCCTCTTGTGTGTCTCTCTTCTTTACCTGTACCCCACATCTTCTTTTCTGTCTCCACCTTTCCTGGGGTGTGTGCATTACCTGTGTTCCCCACACAAGTCCTACACCCATTGTTAGGTAATAATAACAGTGGTGATGTGACCGTGATTGCTCTTCACCTTTATTAATTCTTTTAGCGGAAAATTTACAGATTCCTTCAGAATCCGTAAGTAAGAGTGAGCATATTTTTATATTTTTTTTTTAATAATGGACTTAAGGTGATATTCTGCATTTGTGCTTAAGCTTGCTGGAGAAATTCTATTATAAATATGCATTTAAGACCATCAGGATGCTTGAATCGATAGATTCTTTTCATAACTTTGTTAATGTACATCACACTTTGACAGCAATTTTGCACTACTCATGGATTACTTGCAGGTAATATAGTGTACCGTTACTAGTGAAATAATCCTTTGTGAACTGAGATATTCTCAGTTCACTGTGGCACATATAATCTACACATTACATTATTTATCTTCAACTTTGGCATCAATATCGACATAATGTGCAAGATTCTGTGAACTTTAAGGAATGCAGACCAATGTTCCACTCAGTTCAAAGACTTACTTGTTCAGGTAGTTAATTCTTCACTATAGTCTAATTTGAACCAGGTGTTAATTTTGTCATTTAGTGATATGCAATCCAATCCCAACATTTTCAAGGAGTTTCAAAAATATTTTAATTATTTATACATTTACTTATAAAATGTCTTAATTATATGATTAATTCTTCACCATATTCCAGTTTAAGCGTAATCGGGGACAAACTGACAGGTGTCGTTTCCAGTATCCAGGAAGTTATTTAATTACCTTTACTGATTTTATACCACCACCACCAGCATTTGTTGTTGCTTGCACTGTAATTTAAACTCTTACTTGTGGCACCTTAGCCTGTTTCCTAGACATCATATTATATTCACAGATTGTGCTACTGCTGTTACTATGCTACAGTTTTAACTGTTTTTACCATTTCACTGTGATTGTAACCTTCTGCTCTATTTATCATTCCGGTGCTACTCACTCACGGTGACACAACCCTCTGCTGTTGTAGAAATCATGGCAGATTGATTAGCTATTGTATGGTGTTTGTCATTCACTGAGACTGCATTTGTTATGAGTGCATTTTCTATATTGCTGTTAGTATTCAGTGTTATGTAAGATGAGACAGACTTGAAACTGTAAAAATCTAGTCCTGATATAACTTGTAATTATCTATTTGTGTTAATTAAGTTATACCTGCCAAGTCACTTTACAGGATTTGTGTACCTACTACAGAGTAAAGTATACTCCTTAATTTATGTGAACTCTTAATTCACTTTTTGGGCTTTTATTTCAGTAGTACTGTCTTACTTTACTACCAAATCTTATATCCTGTCCTAATTTATAATTAGAATGCTTCCGTACAGCAAATGGATGAGGCACTATGAGCTATGAGGTCGCAGTCTCCTACACTATCTGTAGACAGCCTAATAGGACTATAAATCCTAAGGCAATGTAACTAGTGTCTTATATACTTACTGACAACCATTTGCTTCATTCACTAGATGAATCTATATTTGAGAGATACAAGAACTTACTAACCTTGGAGGGCAGCCTCTCATCCAAACTTATTAACAGACCCACCAGGTTCTCAGCACTGACTTTCACCTTACACAGTAATGCCCACCTTATTCTAATTCTACAAATACGCCATTATATGCATTGTTCCTTAAAAAGACCCTGCTGTGACCACAAAAACTTTGTAGATGGTGATTAGGTATACAGTATACTCAGGTTTAAACTTCAAGCAAACAGCATCTATAGACAAAGTAAAAGAGCAAAATGGGGTCACCTAGCTGATAGACTAATACACTTAAAGGGGCAAGACTGAGCCAACACATCTTATTGCATCCTAGTCATAATTAACTCCATAGTGAGCAACACAGATTCCCTACTTATGATACTCGCTAAAGATAGGGTGACAGTAAGCTATCCCTCAGGTTTCAGCATCCACCACATAATTAGATCCCTCAAGCCACTTTACTCAAGTTACACACGTGACACACCTGAGAGTGAATGACTTGAGAAGCACCTCCTTAGATCATATGAATAGAGACATGATGGAACTGTGAGAATATGTGTCTGAGGTTGGTGTGAAAACTAGTGTGAAGCAGCATCCTACCACCACCAAGAATGATGTTAAAATACAAACCAGAGATAATTGATTACAACTACTGGCTTAGTTATTGGTGCCATTCTTAGAAGGCCAATATGTACATATCACCGTGGAATTAGATGCTCGACAGGCCTACCTCCTTTGGTAGAAATGGCTTCAACCTTTTGCCTCATTTCTTTCATGCAGTGACTTTTTCAGGAAAGGCCATTTTCCTCAAACTACTGGCATATTCAGCCAAAATCAGGACTATATAAAGGTAACATTGCTCAATGTCAGAAGCCTAAATAAAAAGTTGAATTCCTTTCAGGTCTTTCTTAAACTGTGCAAATACAGATATCTACATAGTATTTGATGCTTGGTTTCAATGCAGTGATAGCACCTTGCAGTACAGAGTTTGACTGATAGGGCATGCCTATATTTCGAAGGAGCCAGATAACATCCAGATTCTTATGATAGCACAATGACCTTGACATTCTCTATATTAACACCCAGATTTTTATGATAGCACGATGACCTTTTTCATTCTCTATATTAACACCCAGATTCTTATGATAGCACAATGACCTTGGCATTCTCTATATTAACACCCAGATTCTTATGATAGCACAATGACCTTGACATTCTCTATATTAACACCCAGATTCTTATGATAGCACAATGACCTTGGCATTCTCTATATTAACACCCAGATTCTTATGATAGCACAATGACCTTGGCATTCTCTATATTAACACCCAGATTCTTATGATAGCACAATGACCTTGGCATTCTCTATATTAACACCCAGATTCTTATGATAGCACAATGACCTTGACATTCTCTATATTAACACCCAGATTCTTATGATAGCACAATGACCTTGACATTCTCTATATTAACACCCAGATTCTTATGATAGCACAATGCCCTTGACATTCTCTATATTAACACCCAGATTCTTATGATAGCACAATGACCTTGACATTCTCTATATTAACACCCAGATTCTTATGATAGCACAATGACCTTGACATTCTCTATATTAACACCCAGATTCTTATGATAGCACAATGACATTGACATTCTCTATATTAACACCCAGATTCTTATGATAGCACAATGACCTTGACATTCTCTATATCCTGCTTATTGATAATAGAAATTAGTACCATGTCAAAGGCAACTACTGCACTCCCTCCATGTCAGCCGCAACCCATGAGGCATATCAAAACAAACTGGAGTCCTTCCTCACTAAACCTAACAGTGCTTTCTAATGGAATTTCACCTCCTAGATTTCACAGATTTTAGCTTCTTAGACCAGCTAGTTCATTTCCCAACAAGGATATACAAATGATTGCACCTAATCCTCATCAATATAACCACACTAGGCTCTGTTTCTGTAGTAGTTCCATTACTGGTCATATCCAACTACCAATAAGTAATACTCACCACAATGGTAAAAACCTGATTTACCATCTAAACCTTTTGATTTTGAGAATATTTAGTGGTAAATCTGTTACAGCTAGCTGATTTCCTGATGAAATTTAATTCATCACCCAAATGACCCTATCTCATACACTGCTACATTTGACAACAGTTTCTATGCTCAACAAAAGGCATGCACTGAGGCACTGTTCCCCTTCAAACCTAAATAGAATGCCACGTTCAGAAATAACCTCAAATAGTGAAACACTTATAAAAATGAACTATACAATAAGCAGAGGAAATGTATTGTCCATAAGAACAAACTTACTCCAGCCTCTATAAAAGAAGTTAATTTGTTTAATGAAAGAACACAGAAGCAAAAGTAAGAATGATCTGAAAATTGCTACATATGTTAAGGGAAACCACAAAGCATTGTTCAACTATGTCTGAAACCTTCAAATCAATACATGGCAATGAAATGAGCTAATATATAACAGCTTTCTCATCCCCAGAAGATATAGTCAACATGTTAGTGGACATATTTTGCTCATAATTTACATCCTTATTTCACCTTAACATAACCCCACATCTTAGCATGTTGTCACCCCCAAAATCACTTCAGAGCAAGTCCTGCTAGCTATTTGGAATCTAAAATCAATGCACTGACAACATGCCTGGCCGAATCTTTTACAGCACCAAGTGCAACCTTATAGGCTTACTAGAATCAAGTCAGTCTCAGCCTCTCCACAGGATTTATGCTGGAGTTGTGCAGAACTGGTTTAGTAATCTTACTCTTTTAGCAGGACCCAACACTGAACCTAAAAATTATAGACTAATAAGGCTCACCAGCCATTTATGTATAGCAATGGAGTACATCATTATGAAATTTATTAACAAGGACATCAGCAACATAAAATCCCTTGAGCCAAACTAATTTGAGTTCACTAAAGGTTGAACCTTCCTTCTAACATTTGTGGACTACTTTCAACAAATAAGTGATGCACTGGATCCAAGCAAATCATTTCACTCTGCTTACCTTGAATGGGCTAAGACCTTTGATACTATCCTACATTCTCGCATATCAGCAAGCTAATCAAACTAAATATAAACTGTTGTGTTACCTGTTGGATAACAAACTAGAACCATAACTATTAGTATAGTGGACACACTCATCAAAACTTGACTTTATTAGTGATGCCACTCAAGTCCTTGGGCCAGTTATGTTTTGTATTTAGTTGTCTGATTTAAAGGACAATATCTAGAGGCTGTGACTAACTGGCTTTGTGAATGACTACAAACTTCAAGCTGCTATAAACTCTACAGCCATCTTGCTTATTGTCCAAGAGGGCCTAAAAGATACAATCAAGTAGTGTATGGAACAAAAATGTAGTATCACTCACCTTGGCAAACAAAAGTATCCATGCAAGTACAGCATAAATGACACGCCTGACAGAGTTATTAGAGACCAGGCACTTTTGTTGGCAATGAATTGTCCTTTCATCACAATGTATGCACTGTCATCAGGAAATCACTTCATCAAGCCAGACTGATTGCGAGGTGTATACCTTCTATGTGAAGCATACCTCTCAACTATACAGATTTTTGCCTCATATATTCAGTCTGTTCCTCATAAAAATTGTGGTTTTTTGACAAGTCATTGGGATGATTTAAGGATTAAATTCAATAAATAATGACAATCATTTGAGTTTCAGACTTCATATCCTTTAGAAAATGTATGGTAACACAAATTCAGTTATTCTAGAAAGTTTTTAACTTTATAACAGCGCTACTTAAAATGGATCCCTATTTTTGGGCCTTTGTCCCCTCATTTTGTTAGGCTTTGTCCAGATTTTTTGCAGTAAGAGGTTGAGAGGAATGATGTGAAGGAAAATTATCATCCTTCTGTACTCCATACATTAGGAAGGTTTGTGGCATGCACTGTGTTGGCAGGACAGGTAGCTTTCATCCTTCTAAGTTGGGAACTGCTGATTGAGAGCCCAGTGTCTGTTATTCTTAAAGTGTATTAGTTCTGGTTTAAGCACTTGGGCTTCAGGCCAGTTATTTTACATTAAGAAGGTTTGTGGTCTGCACTCTTGTGGGAGAAGAGGCTGGACTCTGCCCTTCTGAGCTGGGAATTTCTGGTTAAAGGTTTATAGTGCCTGAATATTTGAACTGTATCTTACTGAAATTGGTACACCTTGTTTGCTGTAGCATAGACTAGATCCAGGCCTGCTGAATCTAGCTTTGTTTATATGCTTGTTGTTTGTTCGCTTGTTATTTCCCTGGAATGCTAATTCCACCTAATACGTGGCTTCTCAGCGCTTCTGTGGATCACTAGTGATATCTGCATTGCTTACTGTACTTATTTCCTTGTTTCACTTGAAAGAAAGTTACTGTTTGTCGTTTTTGCATTTAAGTTACCTGTAACACATTGCACTTAAGTTACCTGGCACTTGCTCACTAAAGCAATTATATAAGTCAGCACTAAAAATTAAAAGCACTACACCCTCACTCCCCACTGGCCCTGGTTTTCAATTATTAAGGAATTCCCAATATTATTTTAGCATATCCAAAGGTGAGTTGTCAATCTCCTCTCTGGTCCAGCTGGTGAATCTGGGAATCTTGAGGCAATGTTACAACTGCCTCGTGTACACAGACAACCCTCTCCTCCTCCCAACAAATTCCAACACATGTGAGAGATGCAACCATATAGCCAAACTGGAGGCTAAGCTCTCTCAACTCAGTACTGGCATAACCAGTCAGGAGGAGAAGGAAACCACACTCACTACAATTCCAGTCTCACACAGACCTACCACGACAGCAAACCAAACACATAATCACACAAAAACATACTCGGAGGCTCTAAATAAAGATCTGCCGAAGCAGCAGAGACCTCCAAAGCAGACACCCAAGCAGCCGCTACTCCAAAACAAAACACGTGCAGCACATATCTCACAAAGCCAGTGTGCCAAACAGTCACAGCCCTTAAGACTAAACAACACACCTGATACACTTGTAATAGGTGACTCTATCGTCAGGCACACTGACGTCCCGCTCACCAGGCTGAACAAGGAGAGGGTCACGGTGAGCAGCCTGTCGGGTGCTAGGATCCGCCACATAACACAAGCACTCAGGTCACTCCAAGGCAAGTACAAATATGACTCAGTCATTGTCCATGTTGGCATGAATGACCTGAGATGTACCTCCCTGGACTACATGAAAAGAGACATAAAGGAGCTCTCTGAGCATGTAGCCCAGGCCGGTATGACCCTGACCTTGAGTAGCATCTTACCCTCACCAAGAATGATGCCACAGTATGAAGACAAGATGATCAATTTCAACAATTGGCTTAAGTACTGGTGTCATTCAAAAAGGATTCAATGCCTGTCAGCTTGGGATGATATGCTCGACAAGCCACGATGCTTCGCTAGGGACGGCTTGCACCTGTCACCCCTGGGCATTCGGATATTGGCAAAGGCTCTTGCTACCACCATAGTGCCTTTTTTAGGCAAGGCTCAAAAGACAAACCCACCTCCATAGGTATAACAAGGGATAAGAAACTAAGAGTAATGCTACTCAACGCCAGACGTCTAAACCTCAAGATGCACGCACTCGAAACTCTCCTTAGCATGGAGAACATCGATATCTGTGCAGTAACAGAAACCTGGTTCAGGGCTCCCGAGAGCACCCCAGCACTACCAGGTTATACCTCATACCATGCATTTCAGCCCCAAAACTTGGACCGAACCACAAAAGGAGGGGGAGTATCGATATTCATCAAAGATCCCCACACCTCCAGGTTGGTGGCAAAGCACAAAGCGTCAGAGACTATCCATGTACAACTAACAGTGGGTAAAACTGCCTTCCAGTTTATAGCCTGCTACAGACCACCCTCCCAAACCCAGGAACCCCACTCAGCCTTCCTGATAACACTGGAAAATATGAAGGTCTCTCCAAACACCATTATATTGGGCGACTTCAACTACCCAAACATAGACTGGGAGCATTACTCTAGCTCCAACTCCCTAGCCCAAAGGTTCCTAGAATTTATAAACTCAAATGCTATGGAACAACTTGTTACCACTCCCACAAGAGGGGAAAACATACTGGACCTGATCATCACCAACATGGGGACTCTATGCTTCAGACCAGAAGTGTATCCCTCACTGGTAAGATCAGACCATAAACTAATCTCACTGGATATTCATATCCCGATCCCACCCCCTGCCCAGAAAACCACAGTGAAAAACTTCTCTAAAGCAAATTTCACACTCCTCAAAACTGAGGTGGAATCCTTCAAAGCCCCCGGGCCTGTGGAAAATACGGCCCAGACTGCAGAATCCTTTATAAACGCATTCTATGAACACCTTCAGGAATGCATGGATCATGCGATCCCATATAAAACCAAGAGCCAATCCTCCAAAGGCAGACGTCTTGTCTGGTGGACCCCAGCCATAAACAAACTATACAATAGAAGGAGGAAGCTACTAAATGATAGAGCAAAATCCCAAAAAGGGAAGGCATCACTGATCAGTATTAGCAAAAAACTACGGGTACACATAAAATTGTCTAAGGCCAGCTTCGAGAGAAAAATTGCACAGGACACTAATGATAATCACAAGGCTTTCTTTAGTTATGTTAGGAACCTGGGTGGTAATTCCCAGATATGCTCAGAATTAGTCCAAAATGACAAAAAATACACCGAACCCACAGACATTGCCAACATCCTAGCTGACAGGTTCAGCACAAACTCCCCCCCCCTCCCCACCAAAAAGGCAAATATCTATCCCAGCAGAGTGCTGTCCCCCTGACATCTCAGATGCTCAGGTAAGAGCCGCCCTCTCCAAAGCAAAAAACACAGCATCAATGGGACCAGACGGTGTCCCGGGATGCGTCCTACATGAACTCCAAGAAGAGCTAAACCCAAACATAAAACTACTGTTCAATCTCAGCCTTACTACAGGATATGTGCCCAAAGAGTGGCGTACAGCAACAGTGGTCCCTCTCCATAAAGGTGGTGCCTCAACGGATCCTGGAAACTATCGCCCCATAAGCCTGACTAGCTTGGTCTGCAAAGCTATGGAAAGGATCATCATGGACCTCATAAATAAAGATATTGGGGACCTACAAACACTGGCTCCTACCCAGTTCGGCTTTGTTAAGGGCAGATCCTGCCTCTTAAACCTGGTTGATTTCTTTGAAACAGTCACCAAGGCCATTGACGAGGGAAGGTGGTCCACACAGCCTACCTGGACCTTGCAAAAGCCTTCGATACAATACCCCACTCGGGCATTATAGATAAGCTCACCAGCTTAAATATAAACCCCTATGTCACTAGATGGATTGCAAATTGGCTCAAGGACAGAACCCACATGGTTAGAATTGATGGAGCCATGTCAGACTCCAAACCAGTTACAAGTGGTGTCCCACAAGGCTCAGTCCTGGGACCTCTCTTGTTTGGTATATATTTCTCAGAGGTACAGGCCAACACGGAAGGACTGTGGCTGACCAAGTTCGCAGATGACTGCAAACTGGGCGCCATAATCGACTTTCCAGCCAACACATGCATCCTCCAAAAGGGCCTCATAGAAACAGACAACTGGTGCCAGATCCATGGCCTCAAGCTAAATGCCAAAAAGTGTATAGTCATCCCCTTTGGCAAAAACAAAGTGCCCACAAATTACCACATAGGTGGTAATCCATTAAGTACAGAAGAAGTAATTAGGGACCTGGGGACCCAAGTTGATAGCAATCTCTCATTTGACAACCACGTGGCCAAAGTGGTTAGAAAAACATTTTATATAGCCCACCTAATCATGAAGGGATTCACATCTAGATCAGGGGACGTCATCATGCCTCTTTACTCATCCCTCATCAGGCCCATAATTGAGTACAATGCCCCTTTTGGGATGTACCTTACCAGACATCTGCAGCAACTGGAAAGACCCCAAAAGTACCTCACCAAGAGGATCAAAGGGCTCAAACAGATGTCATATGCTGCCCGGTTAAAGAAACTCCAGCTCTACTCAGTGGCATACCGCCTGTTCAGAGGCGATCTGTGCCTGACGTATAAATCCATGTCCAACCCGGAATTAATGGACATGCTGCACCTCAGAAAATCCAAATCCCATCGAGCTACGCACTCAAGAGACTTGAACCTCAGCACTGAAATAAATAGGACATGCTGGAGGGACAGATTCATAACCCAGAGGCTCCCTTCACTCTGGAATAAAATCCCAGTCCAGGTCAGGCAGAGTCCCTCATTGACTCTCTTCAAGAGGAATCTTGATGAGTGGATGGGAGATCGTAGGTTTACCCCGGGTATCACTTCTGTGTCACTGTTAGACAGAGGCACAGTATACTAACCTCAAAAAAGGGCATAGCAAAATAAATTTAAAATGGGTGGCGAAAGCCAAACACATTCTGGCTAGGCTTATAAATGCCCTATGGCAAATAGCCTAGTATGAACCTATGAACCTATGAACAGAAACATTATAGAATATAATGCCCCTTTTGGTATACACTTGTCTAAATATATGGCTCTACTCAAAAGGTGACAGTGTTTTGTTACTAAAAGAATCATGGGCATGTCTTCCTTGTGTTACACAGACAACCTTAAAGCACTTTCTCTCTTCTCTACTTCTCACAGACTCTTGGGGGATTACCACTGATACATCTACAAATCCTCAAATGATTAAGTTCTATGTGACCTTCTACAACTCCACAAAACAAAGAACAGCCTAATCCACCACTTAAAGGAACTTGCACTGCATCATAGGAGATGTTGGCAAGGTAGAAGTCGCTCTCAAAGAATCACTCTTTTATGAAATAGACTTCCTCTTGAAGTAAAACAAAGAAGCAACCTGATCATTTTTAAGTGCAACCTGGATGAATGGGTAGAAAACCCCTTGTCTGGCCCCTTAAGCCCTCATTGAAATGGAACAAAATCAGGTAGCAGTTATAAACGTCATAAGGTACTGAAGAATCGGGATCTTAAGGCTAGGCTATAAATAACTAACCCAATAAACAGCATAGTATAAAGCAATGAACTGATAATATTAATATTTTAATATGATTGATACTTTATCATACCCTTTGATACTTACACAGTATGAATAAATACCATATGTTTTTCATTCATACCATCAGACAAATTACTTAATCATGTGATTATCACCATTTTTCAGTTTCATCCAGGTTAATAATTCATATATTTTATAGTGTTGTTAAGAAGCTTCAGTAGATGTCAAAAATGTTTTCTTATGATTATACTTCAACAAAATCTGTTTCAAACCTAATAATAACATTCTCAAATGGTGAGTATTTCAAATACAGTATCATCTAAACAGTCTCATTAAATGTTACCATAAAACATATTTAATAAAAGTATTTACACAAAGATAGTAATAAAGATGTCATTTCTAGTAATAGAGAAAGAACTAATATTTCACTCTACAACCATGCCAAAATGTACCATGTTCAATAATATACTAGGTGAACATTCTGGCAAACATGGAAACTTTATTAATCACATTGTTCCAGAAATATATTAATTGTCAATTAAAAACAATGTCCTCAGATACAAAATGCTAATAGTATTCTACAATTGTGTAAATATGCACTAGTTTTTCCAGTATTAAAATATGAGTAATAATGGGCCAGATTCCATAAAGTTTGTGGAATGTGGGACATTCCACCAATATCAGCACAAAAATTGCCAAAGAACCTGTAAAGTGTAAATAGGCCTCAGTGAGCATAGACTATGTCAGTGCATAGCAAAAATTCTCAGTAGCAACAGCACACTGTATATCAGTCACAGCTACTCCATTAGTCATGAAAACTGTCTCATAAAGTGTGATGTATACTGAAAAATTTACAGAAATATTATTCCAGTCTAAGGTGAGTAACATTCATAAATACACCTCTATAACAACCTCTGCAGTAAGCTTACAGACAACTATGGGATATCGCCATAAGTCATTTGTTAGTAAAATGTACTTACTGCCACTTACACATTCTGATGGAATCTGTAAAAGTTCTATTAAAAAAATTAATAAAGGTGAAGGGTGGTCATGGCCACACCACCACAGCTAACAGTAGCTAATCATGAGCAAGACATGTGTGGGGCATACAGGTAATGCACACAGCCAAGAAAATAGGGAGATAAAAAAGCAGACATGGGGTATAGGTGAAGAAGGGGCACACACAATAGTTATTATTTTATTTTTTTGGTGAGAATAGCCCCCCTCCTTTTTTTTTAAATGAAGAAAAGGTAAAGGCAGGGAAAGAGGAGGAGAAGACCGACACAGCAGGTCAGGGTGGGGATACATATCAGCCATGATGAAATGTAGAAGTACATATATACCTATGCACCAGTACTTTATGACATGTTACAGACTGTGTGCTAGTCATACCTGCCAATGGCAGCTATGTGTTGTAAAGTAATAAATAGGAGAAAATAATTCAATATCCAAGTAGTTTGTCAGCAGTGCACATGTGAACCAAGCAACATCACAAATGAGAAAATGCAGCCCCTGAAATGCTGGTGAATACCAGCAGAGGACACAACATAACTTCTAACCATGCATGCGAAAGGCAAACATCTAAGCACAGTGCCAAACAGCAGTACTATAACAAAGCAGCAAACTGGATGCACCTACAAAAGTAGGTGTACACAACCCAAACAGACGTGTAATCTAATTAATTTTCACACACATATGCCATGTCAGAAGCAACACACAGGGGTGTGTTTTTATATATATATATATATATATATATATATATATATATATATATATATAGATGACTTTCATTGGTCTAACAGGAAAATATTGGAAAGCAACATCAATGCACATACATGAACCTGTGACATGTAATAATAATATACGGTCACAAATCTATGATTAATGCTATATATCCAATCTCAGGTTGTGCACATGAATTTTGACAATGTACACCAGTTAATATGTAGCAAACAAATACAACAAGAACAAGGATGCATTGCAAGCAGTAGCCAGTGACTTGTGTGCAGATGTCCTGCATCTGTATAATGGCCATAGAGTTGGCACAAGTTGATCAACTACATGAAAATGGGTGAGAATTCCAACAAAGGTGTAAATATACCATGCATGTTGTGTCTTTTGGCTTTTCCCGGTTAGGGGCCGCCACAGCGGAACTCCGGTCCACTAATGATTGGCAGTAGATTTTTACGTGCCGACTTGCTGGGCCTGATGCACAACCTTCAACGAAGGAACGCCCATTCACGCATGTCAAAACACAGAAGACGCTCTAACTGAGAATCGAACGGGGCAACATCTTACTGTGAGGTGACAATGTTACCGCAGCACCACCACCGCAGTTAAATATACCATGCATATTTGCAAAATATATGACATATCTACAAAGTTGAAAGGGAGGTGGACAACATGGGCCAACATCAAGAACACATGGCATCAAAGCTCTGAATGAAAACAATGCATACATAAGGTGACACATTGCAAATGCATGTGTACAGCACATAGAGTGGTGTTGAAATCAACCCAAATTACATTGAAACGAAAGGCCAACATATGTCACATAGGCAGACTGCATTGCTGACATCATCAAAAATGGGCATGAATAAATCACGCACACAGTATTGTACAATTATATAACAGCAACATGCATAAGTAAGCAAGCTAAGAATTTGTATCACATACATATATGCATGTATGTGTGTGTGTGTGTGTGTGTGTGTGTGTGTGTGTGTGTGTGTATATATATATATATCTATATATCTATATATATATATATATATATATATATATATATATATATATATATATTGTGTGTGTGTGTGTGTGTGTGTGTATGTATATATATATATATATATATATATATATATATATATATATATATATATATACATATATATATACACATATATATATATATATATATATATATATATATATATATATATATATATGTATGTATCTCTCTCTCTCTCTCTCTATATATATATATATATATATATATATATATATATATATACTGTCATACCAATGTAAAACAATATGTGTAATAGACATCTGCAGTAATATGTCACTGACCCTGGTTATGACTGAGCAAAGGACAGTCTTGTGAAAAGCATTACAGTGACTGCTCACAATTCCAAAGTACAACAGTATTTCTCCTGATCGTAATTTGTGCAGAGACATGTAAATAAATCATTGTATATGTACACCATTTACTGAAATGTGTGAATTTATGCGAATAAGGAATGGATGTGGAAATGTAACAGGCCAAAGAAGGCATACTGTACTGTTACCGAAAAAATCAGTATTACCACATATGTATATGAACATTACATTGGTTGTCTAAGTATTCATTAAAGGAGGACTGCCCATATGTATCAGATACAACTATATAAAACACCATGACATCAGCATTGCCAGAAAATGCCACACACCATGCCAGCATGCCAATGTGACAGCATGACGTGTTATTCAAAACACAGGGGCAAGACATATCCTTCTGCCAAGCATGCATGACATGGCAAACCACAAATCATACCGATACCACTTGTCATTTGTGGAATATTGACATTTGTTTGCGATTTGCTGTCAATATCACACATGTATCCAATGGAATTGTTGCAACAGTAGTAGCAATTTTACTGCTGAAACTCATGGACTGCTGAATGTTGAATGAAAGTCTTATGTGGTAATTCATGTAATGCTCCCATTGAAACGTAAGGGTCTATAAAACATCAGTGAATGCTACAAATAGTGAATGCTGATATATCGAACTTCAAAGTCTGAAAGCTGAAAAATGCGAAGGAACAGATCAGAGACTTTTTTTCCCAGGGAAAAAATTCACTGATCCAAAAAAAAAGAAAGAGCATACAGTCAAAATTAAGTGGGGGGCTTTGACCCCACACATACCTCCCATGTGGGGGGCTGTGCCCCCCACACACCCCCAACTTAAATATACCAACTCCAAGATTGCAACAGCAAAGCCCAGAGAATGGCCCAGCATTTTTTTTCCCTGGGAAAAAATTTGCTGATCCGTTCCCTCACTGTTTTCAGCTTTCGGACTTTGAAGTTCGATATATTAGCATTCACTATTTTTAGCATTCGCTGATGTGATATAGACCCGAAACATAATGTTAAATGTCACATGATAGCTACAGTGCACATTTGAATATGTATCACCTAAGCATGGCAGGAAAATGCTATGCATGCGCAAGTGTGCCTGTGCAGTCCAATCACTGATATGGCAAACAACATGGTGGCAGCATTACACAAGTGGATCGCACATGCAATACTTACAGAGATGAGGAACCATCCTGCTGGGGATGAACAACACAAATGGTTTCCTGGGCTATTTCACTGAATGAGTCCAGCATAGCCCGTGCTATGTGTTGGAAAAAAATCTTCATCATGTCCCTCATCTGTGTCTTGAAGGACATGTCAGCACCTCCCAGATCCGCTACTGATAATTGCATTGTTGGGGTTCCTCGAGGTGTCTCATCCAGGGTGCAGCTGGAATGATGGCACATGCAGGTCCAGCTTCCTCGTTGTCATCATCATCTCCATCATGGTCATCATCATAATTGGAGGACTCTGGCAGTGGTCTGGCATCTGATGGATGAATGTCCATGGGTCCCATGCTCTGTCAAGGTGAATCACAACACAAGACAGAAAGTCCATATGCATACTTGCCACTACATGACTCCTAACATACCCACTGGGACAAAGTGGACAGGCAGAAAACAGTCAGTACGAAACCTTATAATACATAATGGCCATAGTCAACTGTAACACCATATGTGACACGTCAGTAATCAAAACTCTAAAAATGAAAACAAAATCAGTCCTCTCATTCCTGTGAAGAGCAGAGCTAACATTAAACTGAAACTAATGTGCACATCTGCAGTCTAACAGATATTAAGTAACACCATGTCACCATGTTATGTCTGCATATGAGAATCAAGGTATATCATCCTACATTGATGATGTCATTAAAAACACATTCTCAGATGAAATGGCCTAAAATGATGATATAGGTTCATAGGTGTTTACTAGGCTAATGACCACAAGGGCCTTTTTAATCCTCGCCATGCATCCCAAATCTTTAACAAGTTCTGATATCCTTGATAAGTGTAAGCATGGGCCTGAGAGATCCATTTACATGTTACTTGTGTCCATTAGAGACATAGGTGCCAAATCAAGGATGAATTTCAGGTTTACAATCCAGTTTTCCAAGTTACACTTGAATTGGGTTAGGGAGGAACTCTGCTTCATATGGCAGGGAGCCTGTTCCATAGACAGGGTAGTGTCTGGGATACATATCTATCATAGATAAGGTTTATGTCTTTAGAATGGGTAATTCTGGTGATCTTTGTTTTGTGGATATGCAGGAGGTCCATCAGAGTGGGGTCTGACAATGCCCTGTATACCAGGCATAGATCTCCCCTCAAAAACCTGTAGGAGTCAGAATACAGGGATGAGGCCTTGAGGTGGTTTGCATAGGACATTTTACTTAGGCTCTGTATTCATTTAGTGGGGAACCTCTGTGGATGTTCCAGTTGTTGGATATGCATGGTTGGGGGGCATTGTACTTAATGATAGGTCTGGCGAATACCGAATACAGTGGAACAATGACTTCCGTGGACTTCGATGTCATACTTTGTCTATAAGTTGCACAACATAGAATGGTTTCCTCACCACTGTAGACAAGTGATGGTCAAATGCTAGATTACTATCTATGTGTGCCCCTAAGTCCCTGACTACTGGGTCAAGTCTAAGGGGTGTGTTGTCAATACGATAGTTACCAGGGATGGATGACTTCCTAAAGGATAGTATTATGCATTTCTTGGCATTTAGTTTTAGTCCATGGCTCTGACACCAGTTGTTTGTCTGTGTCATCCCCTCCTGGAGAACATTTGTGTCAGTGTGAAATTCAATGAAAGCTACTAATTTGCAATGTTCTGCAAATTTAGTCAGCTAGAGACTACTGACATTGGCTTTGACTTCTGAGAAGTAAATGGCAAAAAGGAGTGGTCCAAGCACTGATCCCTGAGGGACTCCACTTGTGATTTGCCTCTTTATAAAGGTGAACTTCCTGGGTCCTGTCTGTGAACCGGTTGGCTATCCACTGGGTGACATATGGGTTTGTATCTGACCTCTTGAGTGTGTCAACAATGCCCAAGTGGTATATTGTGACAAATGTATTGGCCAGGTCAAGGTAGGCAATTTGAACAACTTTACCCTCATCTATTGCTTTGGTGACCTTCTCAAAGAAGTCCACCAGGTTGAGTAGGCATGATCTATCCTTGATGAAACCAAACTGGGATGGGTCCAGTGACTGGAGGTTTAATATATCTCTGTTGATCATCTCCCTGACAATTATTTCCATGGCTTTAAATATAAGACTAGTGAGACTTATGGGTCTGTAGTTTACAGGGTCTGTAGATGGCCTACCTTTGTGCAAAGGGATGACTGTTGCCTTTCTCCATTCATGAGGCATGAATACTCTTTGAAGACTACAGTCAAATAGTAATTCCAGAGGCCCTGATAGGTCCTAGGGCCTCTAGCACTAGTATGATGAACAGAATTGCTGCTAATGAATGTCTCATCATGCACACAACACATTCCCTATTATCTATACTTGTGCATGTTTTCAATAGCTGACTAGTTAGGACCACTGTATACATCACAGAATGTGAGCAGCTTACAGGCCATGCCATGACATTCATAAAACAGCTTACCAGTGGAAATCCTGATATTACCTGAACACTTATTTACCAGCCATCATTATGCATTACAACTATGTGCATAGGCAGTACACTTAAGTATCTGACATTTGAAGGGTAACATGCTATGACACTGTGTTATGCAACACTCATGAGTTTACCTTGCAAATGGCAAAATAACAGTGGTGTGACTTGCACTGTCTAATTCTTGTGATGCCTGGCTCAGTAAATTGACCAGTGGACTCTCTGAAGGAATATCACTATTCCCATGCTTCCTGTCTTGTATGTGTGCCCTGCACATTTATGTTGATATAGGAATTTCAGCTGTAATCTAGGTGTATGTGCATGAAATGAGTCATATGAGCAGCCACCAATTAACACATTGGTGAGAATAAGAGCTAGAAAACAAAGGATATGGCTTTTATTTTAACATAGCCATTATTACCCCAAGCAAGTCCGTGACTTCCAGCCCTGATTACAAAATCTACCTAGCTTTAAAGTTGTAGAAGACCGACCTAGCAACACAAGGGATAGTGCTGTTACTGATTGTTTCTGTTCAGACTCTTGCCTCCACCAGCTGGGCTAGCCCCGCTCTATTCGCCCTTGCTATGCTCAGGCTAACTCTGCTCCCCTACCCTACACTCGTTCCCACCACACCCATATCAATTTTATTTATACCCACAGACCCCTCCTCTCCATTAGCTCATAGCTCCTCCCACCAAACTAATTAATCCATCTCCCTTAACAAGCAATTAACCCTAAACTGCTACTACCCTCATCACTTATCTAATATTACCCCACCTACTCTAACTCCCCTAATTACAAGTAACAATGCACACCCTTTCACATCCCTCCAACATAAGAGTCCTTCTCTACATAATCTCTGTCACAATTGTTATTTCATTACCAACCTTAACAAACTATCATGTCCAACTACCCCACAACCTAAATACCCCTAAACAATCCAATATTCTATACTATTATTTAGCTCCAACAAACATTCAACTAGCCCTACACCTGTTTCAAACTTCCCACAGAGTCTACTACCTATACAGACTTCTTCCACCCATTAATAAATGCCAATCCTCACTACAGCAATTTAAAATAGCTATCAGATTTAACAAACTCCTTTCATATCTACTAACAAAACTCACATGCTGTGGGGACATACACCCCAACTCAGGACTAGACACAACAAACATCCCAATCACTAATCAAAACACCAAAACAATCCCTTATTCCATTGACCAAAATCTTCTCTCCTCTTTCTTAATCTAAACATGAGGAATATCCTTAACAAAGTCCATGACCTTCATGCCCTATTATCTCTATACAAACCTGAAATTGTCCTATTAACTGAGACCTGGCAAAAACCAGAAATATCCACAATAACGAAATTACAGCCCCAGGATATAATATTATTCGCAGAGACAGAGTAGGTAAAAGGGGTGGGGGTAGCCATAATGTACAAAGATCACCACTGAGCTTGATCGAAGGAAGGACACTGAGGAAACTCGGAGCTATAATATATAACATTAAGTATCCTGTTTTTTGTTTATTTTGTTCTTTATTTCTTTGTTATTTATAGCACTTTGTGTACTGTGTATTTTTCTAGCTAGTTTCACTGTGTGTGAGGTATTAACTGGAAATTGTCCACTTTATTAAGCATCTGTTGGGTTGTTTGTTTCTAATAACTTGTTGCAGTTAAACTCTTTTTTCTAGAGGCTCCTTTAGCTGTTTAAAACTTTCATTTAAAGGCTCACTGCTGCTTTTCAGCTGTGAGAAACATTTCTGCAGTTTGTTCTAAGTAGTGGGGATATTTGTAGCATTTCCATATTCAGGCTTGTATTTGGGCCTAGTGTTTGTGGAGGCTGTGTGTCTGAGCACATATTCAGGGACATCTTGGTTTAGCCAAAGCCATCAGGCATTTCAGTGAGAGAGAATTGTTTGAGGTCATTGGCTGACTGAGGTCACCTGGACTACAGCTTAGACTAAGCACCTCATTGGTTCTTTTGATATTTTTTCTTAAAACTGTCTCAGGTTTCAACTTTCTGTTACCTAAGAAGTTCATTTGTGAGTGTTCTGCCATTTCACACTGAGCTTGATCGAAGGAAGGACACTGAGGAAACTCGGAGCTATAATATATAACATTAAGTATCCTGTTTTTGTTCATTTTGTTCTTTATTTCTTTGTTATTTATAGCACTTTGTGTACTGTGTATTTTTCTAGCTAGTTTCACTGTGTGTGAGGTATTAACTGGAAATTGTCCACTTTTATTAAGCATCTGCTGGGTTGTTTGTTTCTAATAACTTGTTGCAGTTAAACTCTTTTTTCTAGAGGTTCCTTTAGCTGTTTAAAACTTTCATTTAAAGGCTCACTGCTGCTTTTCAGCTGTGAGAAACATTTCTGCAGTTGTTCTAAGTAGTGGGGATATTTGTAGCATTTCCATATTCAGGCTTGTATTTGGGCCTAGTGTTTGTGGAGGCTGTGTGTCTGAGCACATATTCAGGGACATCTTGGTTTAGCCAAAGCCATCAGGCATTTCAATGAGAGAGAATTGTTTGAGGTCATTGGCTGACTGAGGTCACCTGGACTACAGCTTAGACTAAGCACCTCATTGGTTCTTTTGATATTTCTTTCTTAAAAACTGTCACAGGTTTCAACTTTCTGTTACCTAAGAAGTTCATTTGTGAGTGTTCTGCCATTTCACACTGAGCTTGATCGAAGGAAGGACACTGAGGAAACTCGGAGCTATAATATATAACATTAAGTATCCTGTTTTTTGTTCATTTTGTTCTTTATTTTTTTGTTATTTATAGCACTTTGTGTACTGTGTATTTTTCTAGCTAGTTTCACTGTGTGTGAGGTATTAACTGGAAATTGTCCACTTTTATTAAGCATCTATTGGGTTGTTTGTTTCTAATAACTTGTTGCAGTTAAACTCTTTTTTCTAGAGGCTCCTTTAGCTGTTTAAAACTTTCATTTAAATGCTCAGTGCTGCTTTTCAGCTGTGAGAAACATTTCTGCAGTTTGTTAACCACCCTCCCTCCCTGTTGGTATAGTGTTTTTATAGTTGGTGGCTTTGCAGTTGCCCGCCCCTAGTGTAAATTTGATCTGGGACCCTCCTCCCAGTCTAGTGTCATTACCTCATTCTACCCAGCACAGGGAGAACATTTGAGAAGGCCAATCAGCTTAGTTTCTGCTACTCCTTTCTCTCTTTCCTTTCTCTCTTTCCACTTAAAAAAAAAAAAAAAAAAAAGATCTGCTTTTACTGTATTTGTGTTTCTTCCTACTTTATTTTGCTTTTGCATCATCTTAAAAGTACTCAGTTGTATTTATTACTGCTTGGTGTAACACATTATAAGCCTTTTAGTTTAAGCACTTGGGCTTCTGACCAGTTGTTTTACATTAATAAGGTTTGTGGTCTGCACTGTAGTGGCAGAACAGGTAGCTTACATCCTTCTAAGTTGGGAACTGCTGATTGAGGGCTCAGTGTCTGTTATTCTAAAAGTGTATTAATTCTGGTTTAAGTACTTGGGCTTCAGGCCAGTTATTTTACATTAAGAGGGTTCGTGGTCTGCACTCTTGTGGGAGGAGAGGCTGGACTCTGCCCTTCTGAGCTGGGAATTTCTCGTTAAAGGCTTATAGTGCCTGCATATTTTAACTGCTTCTTACTGAAATTGGTACACCTTGTTTGCTGTGGCATAGACTAGATCCAGGCCTGCTGAATCTAGCTTTGTTTGTATAACTTGAGCACTAATCCAGGCATTCTTTAAAGTATTCAATTGTATTTATTACTGCTTGGTAGTAACTTGATTAAAGTGTAGCTATCATTCTAAGTCTTTTGGATTAAGCACTTGGGCTTCAGACCAGTTGTTTTACATTAGGAAGGTTTGTGGCCTGCACTGTGGTGGCAGGACAGGTAGCTTACATCCTTCTAAGTTGGGAACTGCTGATTGAGGGCTCAGTGTCTGTTATTCTAAAAGTGTATTAGTTCTGGTTTAAGCACTTGGGCTTCAGGCCAGTTATTTTACATTAAGAAGGTTTGTGGTCTGCACTCTTGTGGGAGGAGAGGTTGGACTCTGCCCTTCTGAGCTGGGAATTTCTGGTTAAAGGCTTATAGTGCCTGCATATTTGAACTGTTTCTTACTGAAATTGGTACACCTTGTTTGCTGTAGCATAGACTAGATCCAGCCCTGCTGAATCTAGCTTTGTTTGTATGCTTGTTGTTTGTTTGCTTGTTATTTCCCTGAAACACTAATTTCACCTAAAACGCGGCTTTTCAGTGCTTCTGTGGATCCCTAGTGATATCTGCATTGCTTACTGTACTTATTTCCTTGTTTCACTTGAAAGAAAGTTACTGTTTGTCATTTTTGCATTTAAGTTACCTGTAACACATTGCATTTAAGTTACCTGGCACTTGCTCACTAAGTCAGCACTAAAAAATTAAAAACACTACACCCTCACAAACTCCCCTTGAGTACCTTGTTCCCCATTGGCCCTTTTTTCAATTATAAAGGAATTCCCAATACTATTCTAGCATGTCCAAAGGTCAGTTGTCAATCTTCTCTCCGGTCCAGCTGGTGAATCTGGGAATCTTGTGGCAATGTTACAACTGCCTCATATACACAGACAACCCTCTCCTCCTCCCAACAAATTCCAACACATGTGAGAGATGCAACCATATAGCCAAACTGGAGGCTAAGCTCTCTCAACTCAGTACTGGCGTAACCAGTCAGGAGGAGAAGGAAACCACACTCACTACAATTCCAGTCTCACATAGACCTACCATGACAGCAAACCAAACACATAAACACACAAAAACATACTCGGAGGCTCTAAATAAAAATCTGCCTAAGCAGCAGAGATCTCCAACGCAGACACCCAAGCAACCGCTACCCCAAAATAAAACACATTCATCACATAGCTCACAAAGCCAGTGTGCCGAACAGTCACAGCCCTTAAGGCTAAACAACACACCTGATACACTTGTAATAGGTGACTCTATCTTCAGGCACACTGACGTCCCGCTCACCAGGCTGAACAAGGAGAAGGTCACAGTGAGCTGCCTGTCGGGCGCTAGGATCCACCACATAACACAAGCACTCAGGTCACTCCAAGGCAAGTACAAATATGACTCAGTCATTGTCCATGCTGGTGTGAATGACCTGAGACGTACCTCCCTGGACTACATGAAAAGAGACATAGAGGAGCTGTCTGAGCATGTAGCCCAGGCCGGTATGACCCTGACCTTGAGTAGCATCTTACCCTCACCAAGAATGATGCCACAATATGAAGACAAGATGATCAATTTCAACAATTGGCTTAAGTATTGGTGTCATTCAAGGGGGATCCAATGCCTGTCAGCCTGGGATGACATGCTCGACAAGCCACAATGCTTCACTGGGGACGGCTTGCACCTGGCACCCCTGGGCTTTTGGATATTGGCAAAGGCTCTTGCTACCCCCATAGTGACTTTTTTAGGCAATGCTCAAAAGACAAACCCACCTCCATAGGTATCACAAGGGATAAGAAACTAAGAGTAATGCTACTCAATACCAGAAGTCTAAACCTCAAGATGCATGCACTCAAAACTCTCCTTAGCATGGAGAACATCGATATCTGTGCAGTAACAGAAACCTCATTCAAGGCTCCCGAGAGCACCCCAGCACTACCCAGGTTATACCTCATACCATGCTTTTCGTCCCCAAAACTTGTACGAACCACAAAAGGAGGGGGAGTATCAATATTCGTCAAAGATACCCACACCTCCAGGTTGGTGGCACAGCACGAAGCATCAGAGAATATCCATGTGCAACTAACAGTGGGTAAAACTGCCTTCCAGTTTATAGCCTGCTACAGACCACCCTCCCAAACCCAGGAACCCCACTCGGCCTTCCTGAGAACACTGGAAAATATGAAGGTCTCTCCAAACACCATTATATTGGGTGATTTCAACTACCCAAACATAGACTGGGAGCATTACTCTAGCTCCAACACCCTAGCCCAAAGGTTCCTAGAATTTATAAACTCAAATACTATGGAACAACTTGTTACCACTCCCACAAGAGGGGAAAACATACTGGACCTGATCATCACCAACATGGGGACTCTATGCTCCAGACCAGAAGTGTATCCCTCACTGGTAAGATCAGACCATAAACTAATCTCACTGGATATTCACATCCCGACCCCACCCCTGCCCAGAAAACCACAGTGAAAAACTTCTCTAAAGCAAATTTCACACTCCTCAAAACCGAGGTGGAATCCTTCAAAGCCCTCGGGCCTGTGGAAAATATGGCCCAGACCGCAGAATCCTTTATAAACGCATTCTATGAACACCTTCAGGAATGCATGGATCATGCAATCCCAAATAAAACCAAGACCCAATCCTCCAAAGGCAGACGTCCTGTCTGGTGGACCCCAGCCATAAACAAACTATACAATAGAAGGAGGAAGCTATTACATGATAGAGCAAAATCCCAAAAAGGGAAGGCATCTCTGATCAGTATTAGCAAAAAACTACGGGCACTCATAAAATCATCTAAGGCCAGCTTCGAGATAAAAATTGCACAGGGCACTAAGGATAATCACAAAGCTTTCTTTAGTTATGTTAGGAACCTGGGTGGGAATTCCCAGATATGCTCAGAATTAGTCCAAAATGACAAAAAATACACCGAACCCACAGACATTGCCAACTTCCTAGCCGACAGATTCAGTGCAAACTTCTTCCCCCCCTACCCACCAAAAGGGCAAATATTTATCCCAGCAGAGTGCTGCCCCCCTGACATCTCAGATGCTCAGGTAAGAGCCGCCCTCTCCAAAGCAAAAAACATAGCATCAATGGGACCAGACGGTGTCCCGGGCTATGTCCTACATGAACTCCAAGAAGAGCTAAACCCAAACATAAAACTACTGTTCAATCTCAGCCTTACTACAGGATATGTACCCAAAGAGTGGCGTACAGCAACAGTGGTCCCTCTCCACAAAGGTGGTGCCTCAACGGATCCTGGAAACTATCGCCCCATAAGCCTGACTAGCTTGGTCTGCAAAGCTATGGAAAGGATCATCATGGACCTCATAAATAAAGATATTGGGGCCCTACAGACACTGGATCCTACCCAGTTCAGCTTTGTTAAGGGCAGATCCTGTCTCTTAAACCTGGTCAATTTCTTTGAAACAGTCACCAAGGCCATTGACAAGGGGAAGGTGGTCCACACAGCCAACCGGGACCTCGCAAAAGCCTTTGATACAATACCCCACTTGGGCATTATAGATAAGCTCACCAGCTTAAATATAAACCCCTATGTCACTAGATGGGTTGCAAACTGGCTCAAGGACAGAACCCACATGGTTAGAATTGCTGGAGCCATGTCAGACTCCAAACCAGTTACAAGTGGCATCCCACAAGGCTCAGTCCTGGGACCTCTCTTGTTCGGTATATATTTCTTGGAGGTACAGGCCAACACGGAAGGACTGTGGCTGACCAAGTTCGCAGATGACTGCAAACCGGGCACCATAATCGACTCTCCAGCCGACACAAGCATTCTCCAAAAGGGCCTCATAGAAACAGACAACTGGTGCCAGAGCCATGGCCTCAAGCTAAATGCCAAAATTTGTATAGTCATCCCCTTTGGCAAAAACAAAGTGCCCACAAATTACCACATAGGTGGTAATCCATTAAGTACAGAAGAAGTAATTAGGGACCTGGGGACCCAAGTTGATAGCAATCTCTCATTTGACAACCACGTGGCCAAAGTGGTTAGAAGAACATTTTATATAGCCCACCTAATCATGAAGGGATTCACATCTAGATCAGGGGAGGTCATCATGCCTTTTTACTCATCCCTCATCAGGCCCATAATTGAGTACAATGACCCTTTTGGGATGTACCTTACCAGACACCTGCAGCAACTGGAAAGACCCCAAAAGTACCTCACCAAGAGGATCAAAGGGCTCAAACAGATGCCATATGCTGCCCGGTTAAAGAAACTCCAGCTCTACTCAGTGGCATACCGCCCGCTCAGAGGCGATCTGTGCCTGACGTATAAAGCCATGTCCAACCAGGAATTAATGGACATGCTGCACCTCAGAAAATCCAAATCCCATCGAGCTATGCGCTCGAGAGACTTGAACCTCAGCACTGAAATAAATAGGACATGCTGGAGGGACAGATTCATAACCCAGAGGCTCCCTTCACTCTGGAATAAAATCCCAGTCCAGGTTAGGCAGAGTCCCTCATTGACTCTCTTCAAGAGGAATCTTGATGAGTGGATGGGAGATCGTAGGTTTACCCCGGGTATCACTTCTGTGTCACTGTTAGACAGAGACACAGTATACTAACCTCGAAAAAGGGCATAGCAAAATTAATTTAAAATGGGTGGCGAAAGCCAAACGCACTCTGGCTAGGCTTATAAATGCCCTAGGGCAGATAGCCTAGTATGAACCTATGAACCTAATCCTCAAACAACCTGATATTACCCTACCAGAACTCAATAATGCAGAACTTTTTCTTGCCAAATTTCAACTAAACCCAAACAAACATATTAATATAATTGGCTGCTACATCCCCCCAGGAAATAATATCACAGCCTTATAAAACCTACTTAAATACATCTCTACCTCCCTACCCCAAGAAAATATCTTGCTTGGTGACTTTAACATAGACTGGCTTAACTGTTCTAGCCAAAATTCACTCACCCACATCAACCTCTATGGCTTTACAGAAGTTATCACTTCCCCCATTAGGAATGACAAAAGATCAAAATGCCAGTCTATACTGGACTGGATATTCTTATCCCACCCATGCTTTGCATCCCTAACTGGATGTCTACCTGACATTCTCAGTGACCACCAACCAACATATCTATTAAGAACCAAATATCCCCAGATAAGCCAGGTAACTCTAAGAGAAGTCAGAAATAAAAAGAACCTTAACCCCAATGACTATCAATGACCTAAGATGTTGCAACTGGACCCCTCTAAAACAATTACCCCTAGAAGATGCAGTAATGTATTTTAATATAACCTTCATAAAAATTCTTAACCACCATGCCCCCTCTAGAACCACAAGAATAAAAGCTAAATATGCACCCTGGCTTATTAAATCCACCAAAACTATTCTCTTAGAAACGGACAAAGGATGGAACCAATTTCACAAAAACACAACCCAACTAGACAAACAAAAATACTTAGAATTAAGGAATAAAGCCAAGAAATACATCAAAATAGACAAAATCAACTATTACCAAAATCTGCAAGAAAAACATTCAAAACCCCTCAGAAGTTCTGGGCTGCAATTAACTCTGTATTGCAACCTGGAAAAACAACAACCCCTTCACCTATAACTGAGAATATCCGTGATAACATCCCCACCCAGTTTAATAAATATTTTACTGAGACAATCCAAGTCCTAGCAAATAACCAACCGAATACCCCCCCCCCATCTTAACAAACACATCAACTACAACAGAACCACTAGAACAACAAACTAATAAATCCCACTTCACCTTTCAGCCAGTATCATCCAAAACTATTCAAAAACTTCTCCAAAAACTCAAACCCACCCCTCTGGCTGCCAATAACCTACCCTCAGAATACCTCAAATAGCTGCACCAGCTATAGCCAACCCTGTTGCAATCCTCATCAATAGGTCCATCTCTGAGTGCAAAGTACCACACATATGGAAAACCTCCTATATTACACCATTACACAAAGGAGGTAACTCCTTTGAATTCAACAACTACCATCCTATTGCTATTTTATCACCCTTATCAAAAATCTTAGAACGGGTCATACACACACAACTCATGGACTACCTTCAAAAAAACAATTTGCTATCCAAAAGCCAACATGGCTTTAAACCCTTTCATAGTATCACCACTGCACTAACAGCATTCACTAACAGCATTAATCGGTACAGAAATAATGACCAACTAGTCTCTGCCATATTCTTAGACTTATCTAAAGCATTCAGTATTGTTGATCATAACAAACTTCTCCATACTCTATCTACCCTAAAACTAAGTTTCTCTTCCTTCACATGGTTTGAGAACTATCTATTAGGTCGCCAACAGGCTGTAAAATGGCAGAACCAAATATTCTCTCTACTACCAGTATCCCTAGGAGTCACACAAGGCTCCATCCTAGGTCCATTACTCTTCACTCTATTCATCAATCAATTCTCATCCTCCATGCCAAAAGCCACAATAATTCAATATGCAGATGACACCACAATCATATGTGCCACCCCAACACTCAAACACCTCCTCTCCCAAACACAAGAATGCTTCTCACAAGCTGAAACCTGGCTTAGCAACCACCAGCTTATCCTTAAACCAGCTAAAACCATTACTCCTCTTCACCTCTTATAGAGCCTTCCCCCAGTTGGAGAACTTCACTATCACCTCTAATAACAAAATTGTTATTACCCCCAACTACCCACACCAAACTTTTAGGCATGGACATAAACAATCACCTAAGATTCAACTTGCATATTGCTCAAACTGTAAAAAAGGTTCACAAAAAACTGGGGCTACTTTATCGTAACAAGCAATTTCTCTCCAAGCCATCCAAAAACCACAACACCCAGGACACATCTACTATCCACCCTCCTTATGCATCCCCAGTATTTACCAACCTCCATAAAACAGAACTACACAAACTAGAAACCTGCTATAATAAGATAGATAAATTTGCAACTGAGTCAGAATATAGAACACACCACTTTGTATCTCTCAAAAAAACTGAACTGGTTGGAGTTCCCTCGACTACTTCAACTCAATCAGTTGTCACTAGCACAAAAGTTATACCATCACTCAGGTAGAATCCCAGCCCTCCATAATCTAATACATCTTCACACCACAGCAAGAACCTTGAGATCAAGCACCCTTAACCTCCTTGAAGTTATAAAACATAACGATGAGGCAGGAAAATCTCTCTTTAGCTGCTACATTTCCAAATGCTGGAACTCTCTACCTGCCCAAATAACATCAAATAACTCCACAACACAATTCAAAAAATTACTAAAAACCTACCTCAAAAACAACTGGCTATGCTCTTACCCCTGGGTAAAGGCTGAATTACTAGACATATCTACATTCATTGGCAATGTTAAGTCTAGCTTCTCATATGTAACTGTCTGCTTTTATAAGTATGAAATATCTAAACTCATTGATAATCTCAAATCTAGTTTCTCACATTTAACTGTCTGCTTTTATAAGTTAAGACAACATTTTTATTGTTTTATTTTTTATTTTACATTTGTTTACTGGGATAGTCCGACTGGACACAGCACCATTTTCAGTGGAGGCCCCAGGGAGAAAAGTTCCAAGTATCATTTACAAAACAGGTAGAGCAAAAAGTACAATGCAGAGTCGTGGGCCTCCTGGGGAGAAAAACTTAAGTATAATTTACAAAATAGTTCAAGGAAGAAGTACAATGCAGGGTCTTTGTTACACATAGCACAGTTTCATTTATACAACAATCTTATAAAAATATCAAGTAAGTATAGAGTCATAACACAAAGGAATAGGTAAAGGCAATCATTTTTGTTCAGACAGTAATTACAGTTGTCCATGTAAGTAAGATACAGCCAGCATAGGGACTGTTGTTGCCTTAGAAAGGTTGAAAATGTTAAATAATACAGTGAAGTTTATAGAGATTTAAAGGTTTATTCCTTTAGAGGATGGTAGTTGCTAGTTTTGACAGAGAAGTTAGCAGATTATTAGTGTGGCTTACTCATGGGAGTAGCATGAGCAGAGCCAGTTGTTAGTATAGTGGTTTTTAAGGTTGTGTTTGAATATTTTAGTCGAGGTAGTAGAAGTTATGTGGCCTGGTAGAGCATTCCAAGTTTGGGCAATTGTACAGGCAAACAGTGATTAACCTGCTTCATTTTTGTGTCTAATAACCTTTATTAGGTTCTGGTTACTGGATCTTAGCTCTCTGGAGGTGGTATATGGCTGAATTAGATGTTGGAGTGCTGGGGTTAAATCTACGTGTAAAAGAGTTTCTGTGCTGTTGATATTTGATTGAATAGTAGTGCATGTGGCAGTTCAAGCCACTTGAGTTGCTTTAGGGATAGACAGTGATGGGACCTATGTGTGGATTCTGTAGCAAACTTGGCAATCTTGTTATAACATGATTCCATTGTATTTAGTTATTTTTGGTTCAGGTTGGTTAGTATGGGGGAGGCATAGAGCAGTATAGACAGGAGGTGGGTTCTAGCGATAGTAACTTTGGTTTGTTTAGTCATGAATTGTTTGTTTCTATAGAGAAATCCTAGTTTTTTGTTGACTTTCTTGATAGCCTGGGCTATATGGATGTCGAATTTTAGCTGGTTGTCAATTTCAGCACCTAGTAATTTTGTGTGTGATGTAGGTTTTATTTGGATATCACCTTTGGCTATTAAGTTAAAGTTCTCATTTAAAGGATGGGGTCTGCCAGGTTTAAACAGGATCAGTTTTGTTTTGTTCGGATTGAGTATAAGTTTGATGTTGAAAAACCAGGTTTCAGCTTGGGAGAAGTTAGTTTGCGTAAGGGAGTGTAGTATGTTTATCGTGGGGGCGGCACATATAATTATGGTATCGTCAGCATACTGCACTACTGAGGCTTTGGGTAGGGTTGAGGAGATATCGTTGGTGAAGAGGGAGAACAATAGTGGGTCTAAGATGGATCCCTGGGGAACTCCTATAGAGACTGGCAGTAAAGAGGATAGTTTATCTTGCCATAGAACTGCTTGTTGCCTACCTGATAAGTAGTTGGTGAACAATTGTATAGTAGATGGGCATATGTTTAGGTTAGTTATGGTTTGACCATTGCACCATCCTGGGAGTGGCCCTGTTGCTCAAAGAACAATCAGAGAGGGCTAGCTGAGAGAGGAAAAACCTAAATGTATTGCTCTAGGGTTGTGCTTTTGAGTTAATTTATATTAGCACATACTTTATAAAGGTAATGTGGACAGTTACATAGACTGGAAGCAGGGTAAGGGTAGAGTGTGTGTGCAAGGTTGTCAGGATGAGTCTACAGCCCTTACACTGGAAGCAGAGATAGGTATGGATGTAGAAGCACTTAAGCAGACAGTAAGGTAGGGGAGGTGAGAGGGGAAGTGGTGGTGGTGGTGCTGGAGGGGGGGAGCAGTTGGAGTATCAGGTTATAGGGAGAGCAGGCCTAAATTGATAGCAGTACTCGGTGTGGAGGTAAAAGGTGCGTGTAAAGATGGGGGTTAACCCAGTGGGAGCTGGACAGTGGAAGATAGGGAGATAGTAAAGTGAGTTACAGTGCAAGTGGTTGGGAGTATAGTAGGATGCTATAGGGGTGTAGTACTGGATAAGTGGGATGGTGGATAGGCAGAGTAGTTTTAGAGCTGACCAGGTACCATACAGTAGAATAGCACTTTAATAAGATTAGGAGAACTGGGTAGCTGATATAAGTTTAACACATACTTATTTTAAATATATTGGCATAGTTGTTGAAGAGGTTTCCACCATTGTTTTAGCATGCAGGGGGTGTAGGTGGTCTTCTATATTGGTGTAGGCTATGCAACTACCTTAATTTTGGTACCAGGGACCTGTAAAATAAGGTTGGAGAAAATGGGATGAGTAGGAGAGTTCTGGAGGGAGAGGGTTAATACAGTTGAGAGAGAGCATTGGAGAAATAGGTAGGTTGAGAGAGGGTGGTGAGACATAAGAGTAGAAATGGAGAAGGATTCCCTAGGGGAAATAACAGGTAGGAGATAGTATCAACAGCTAGAACACTGTTTCTTCACAGTTCAAAATCAACAGTTTTAAATTCAGCAAAGTGCATTAAATAGTTTAGCGATGGAATTACAAATATAAACAGTGAGATATTAAGACACAATTAAATAACTAGTACTTGCAGACAGGAGAATAATAAGCAGTTTGAACAGTATACCATCACAGTTCACTCATTTTAAAACTATATACAAACCTGCTGAGTACTATTATATCTTAGCTGTATAAGGCTGCAATATACTGCATGTGTTGAATGTGTACAGAATGTATTATACTGTAAGATGTGCTTACTATCTGACAACTATCTTACTATGAGCCTTACTAATTGGCCATATTTACCTATGATTGTAAACCTGTTTTTTGTATGTGTATTCACCATCTTTATTAACTTGATCATATATACTAATGTACCTCTTATGTAATTGGAGCTTTTCTCCCCGGGCCTCCGGTAAAAATGGACATGTGTCCATTTGGACTTTCCCGGTCAACAAATGTAAAATACAATAAAATAAATAAATAATGAGGCTATTGTAATATGACAATACAGTATGAAATATGAAAACCATATGCAATCAGCTGTGCATGGCAACATGTTCATTGGCTGAGCCATCATCACATTTGTGGAATGCCACTCAACACACTAGTAATAATGTACAATCGCAAACACAGTAATAGCCTATGACACATGAAAATATAGTATATGACATACAAAAATTCCTGTATGTCTATAAATATATCAGTACCCTTCATATATTTATTAGCAGTCGCTACCCTGCAAAATACAAGCAGCATAATGCTTGCTGGTTATGCAACACACGGTTTGAAATGTTGAACAAGAACACTTATGTGCAAAACTATCTCTAAACGTGGGACACAACTGTGTTTTAAAGACACCATCAAAGGTAGTGGAGACAAATACAATACCAATGCTAACCTTAAGGGTATGCCAGACTGTCAGCTAGCAACAGTGTGAACACTGATCCAGCAGACACATGTAAGAAGCATATAAGTATTCCAACACATACAATACAAACAGTAGGCAAAACATTATTAACTTGTCTGTGAAACATTGCAATCAACTGTATTGTGACAGTTACGTAAGCAATAATGCCTGACATGGTGTGTGTGTTAATGTGCAATTAACACCCTCCCAGGGGTGTTATGTGGCCCAACACTGCAGGCAGAGGGCCTCTACACCCCTGAAAGGGTATTAATTATACATTAACACACACCCTGGAGGCCATTATTGTAGTTAGAGAACGGGGTCTCTGTAAAATTGTGTTTTACTTGCTTATTTATTGTTTAAAGTACTACATTATTTTTTTAATATATTTTTAATGTAAAATAGTTCCTCCGCCTAATGTTTCAAACTTGCTGAAGTATAATTTAATGGTGTTGGGAAGAAGCATTTTACACCAAACATATAAAAAATAATATAGTACTTAAAAAATAATAACCGAGTAAAACACAACAATTTTACATTGAGCCCATTCTCTCTCCCATACATATACACACAGTCTCTTCTGCTTTCACACACACACACACACACACACACACACACACACACACACACACACACACACACACACACACACACACACATACATACAGTCTCCTCTGCTTTCATACACACATTCACTCCCACAAGACCGGTATCACTCTCTCTTGGTCTCTCTCATACACACAGTCTCCTCTCCTTTCATACACACATTCAGTCACACAAGATCACTCTCACTTTCTCTCTCACTCGCTTAATCTTTCTCTCTGACACACACACACACACACACACACACACACACACACACACACACACACACACACACACACACACACAGAGTCTCTCTCCCTTTTTTTGTTTTACATTTTATGTTTGCGAAACAGTAGAACCTCTGCTTAGCGAGCGTAAAACAATGGCAGATGTTAGTTTTTTTTGCAGTCCGAGCTCCACGGCAGCTTGATATGCTGCCATGAAGTGGCAGACTCATTTGTCAGTGGGCATTACTTGTACATTAATACCGTCCAGGAGAACGTTTGTTCTCCAAACAGGGTGTTGATATACAGTTTGCATTAACTTTTAACTAGAATGCTGCCTACATTTCAAAACACATTATCCTCAGCATAGCTTGCTGCTAAAATGATATGTAAACATAGTTTAAGTAATTCATACATGTAACCAAAGGAATTGTCAGACTATTGCACTTATTTTAAAGATGCACAATGGGTATTTCTGCATTATCAGTAGTATACAAAAATATGAGTTTATAATAATAATCATATCTCTTTCATTTATAAAATCAGAGTAATCAACATACCTCTTTCTGAGCATGTGCATTGGCTCGATACAATGGATGTGATTACAGGTGTGGTCTTCATCACCAGCAAAAAGTAAAAAGCATGTATGGATGACGTAGGTATGAAATAACATTGATATACATTGCTCAACTCATGTTCTATAACTTTTAAATTGAAGAACATTATAGAATCTCCATACACAGTTTTGAGTGTTTCATACACAGTCTTTTATATATTGGAAGAGAACTGAACATTTATTGGATGACTTGAGACTCTCAGCTATGTCCACACTCTACCCTTGACATCTACCTGCCTAGCTAATCATTCTTGCCTGAAATTGTTTAGAGGCAATGCAGTTAAAAATAATTTGAGGTATGAATGTGCAGGGTTGGGGTATTAATAAGGTTCACATAATACATTTTACAAGAAGTACAACATGGTGGGCATTTATGAAAATTAAATTGTAAGCATGAATGCATGTCACCACAGTGGTCACAACACAAAAACACAACTGTAAACTTCCATACCACAGACATTGAAACACTGTCATGTAACACATAACTGTTGTTAACAGACAATTACAAATTTCTATAAGTGACATACACATAAATGCATTTTAGGTGGGAGGAAATAAATATGGACAGACATTTATTATCAAAGGACAAATTATAACTCAAAATTGCAGCAAAAAGTAAAAAGAATAGGAGATGCCAGATGGCAGCTGATAAAATCATCAAATACTTTAATCCAGGTAAAAAGGTGAGCGCTTTCACAGCCAAAGCTGCTTCATCAGACAATGCAATGCATAATTTCCCCATTATTTAAATGAGCTCTAACCAATCATAGTAGTTCCAGTAAAAGTCATTTCATTTATAGATATTAACTCTTTCATGCATAAAACAAACAGAACAATTAGTAAATGTCAAAATTATTCAAAATCAAAACAAGCTAAATAAAAACATATAATTCAATATATCTAAAATGTAATAAAACATGTAAATATATATAAATTATAAGCTATCTATTTAATGGTTTATTCAGCAATACAGGTTTAATACTGATCTTGTCATTTAAACCTTTACCCATGTTTGCACGCATCCTAATTATCCATTCTAGTTCTTTTGTCTCAGCCCTGTTCCTAATGGCCCCTCCTTTATTGCCTACCCAAACTTTTTCAGTCACCATAAACTTGAAAGTATGCAATGCTCCCATTTCCATAACATGCCTGGCTAGGGCATTAGTGTCCACCTTTCTAGATCTATCATAGGTATGTTCTCTAACCCTATCCTGTAGCTTGCATGTAGTCATTTCTACATAAAATGAGGAACAAAGGGTGCAATATGCCAGATACACTATGCTGGTGGCATTGCAGTCGGCTAAGAGTTTAAAGTGTAATATCTTGCCTGTAAACGGATGCCTAAAAGTCCCTGTCCTATCTATGTAGTAACAATAATTACAAGAATTGCAAGGAAGTGTGCCCAGGACCTGTGATGTACTGTATGTGCTAACTACAGATCCATTCCTAGGGACACATAAAAGTCTTTTCAAAGACAGTATATTTTAACTACATTGAATTATATTATATGTTTTTTATTTAGCTTGTTTTGATTTTGAATAATTTTGACATTTACTAATTGTTCTGTTTGTTTTATGCATGAAAGAGTTAATATCTATAAATGAAATGACTTTTACTGGAACTACTATGATTGGTTAGAGCTCATTTAAATAATGGGGAAATGATGCATTGCATTGTCTGATGAAGCATCTTTAGCTGCGAAAGCGCTCACCTTTTTACCTGGATTAAAGTATTTGATGATTTTATCAGCTGTGGTCTGGCATCTTCTATTCTTTTTACTTTTTGCTGCTTTTTTATTGGGAGAACAGTTCACCTACACTACTATACTTTTTTGTTGTACAGTACTTGTTTTATTGTGGTGTGGAGACATGGCAGAAGGTGCTTTGGCAGTACAAGAGGTTGGTTGTGTAGCTGAGCTGAATAGCTATAGCAAAACTGGACAAAGGAATTTACTCACTTTTATTAACAATAAGGAAAATCCATTGTTAAACTACTATCCTACAGCAGCACCTGCTACAATAGGTCCCAACTGTGAGCATGATTCGAACTCACTTAGAAATGAACTACATAAACTTGAAAATGATGCGAGTAAATTAGTGAAGTCACGATTGCAAAGATTTCACTTTGAAGCATGCCTCAATCTGCATATTATACCTCGAGGACTGAGGGTATTAAATATGCCAACTTACGGCAATACCTATAAAGACTTGATTACACAATGGCAGCAGATAAACCTAGAAACTAGCTACAATTATATGAAATTGTTGATTCAATTTTTCAAACCGGAAGAAGAACTTTTAACTGCCAGTATAGATAAAGCTCAAGTGGAACTGTATGAGAGATATCCCCCTGCGGTGGTGGATGTTAAGGTGGAGCATGTATGTGAACTGGTTAGTGTGCATGAGACACAACATTTGAATTACAAGAAGAAAAAGATTCAAAGAGACGTTAATGACTTGTCTAACGGCCAAGCTTTTGCCTGAGCCAGAGAGGAGCATCGTGGCCCTGATACATTGCCAGACCAAGTGAACCACACAAAACCAATAACTATTCATGCAGATAGTAATAATTCTAACTCCACCTTAAGAATGGAACAGCAGCAGAATACAGGAGATAAGGAAGTGACCCCCGCCTACCAGGCTGGCCAGAACAGTACAGCGGTTACTGAATCATCTGTTTCATCTCCATCTGGAGGTGGAGCATGTAGGAAAGAAATTATTCAATCTAATGGCAGCAACAACATGCATATGTTGGTGCTGGAAGGAAGTATCTGTGTGAACATGTCTTTTCCCATACGTACACCAAATCTTTACAACCAGAGCCAGGGGAGAGGCCAGCTGAAGAGGAAGGCATCTCTGGAAGAGGAGAATACTCTAACCATCAAGAAGATGTGGCAAACGAAGAACGGTCGTTGATCTGGAATATCTCCAGCCGGAGCTTGAATCAGGCAGAGAAGACAGTATTGAATAAAGGTATGAGTTTCATACCCTCTGATCCAATGACAATTACTGATAACATCATTGAATCAAAAACATATAACAGGAACTTGATGTTGAAATTGCAATATCAGGACACTAATATGAATGTTAGTGGTACAAATGTTTTTTTAAAAAGCTAGTAGTTATGTACCCACTGCAGTGGGGGTTGTGGAAGTGTTTGAGAAAGCCTGTGTTAAGGATATATACTCTCTTTATGAGAACAGAAGCCATACTAAAAGTTTTGTTAACCTAAGTAGTAGTGAAAGAGAAGCACTTGAAACTATGTGCCGTGATCAAACCATCTGCATTAGGCCAGTTGACAAAGGAGGACCCCTAGTGATCATGGACTATACTTTTTATAGAGATGTCATGTATCAGATGCTTAATGATAGGAAAATGTATGAAAAGTTTGAAAGTGAACAAGTTAAGCAATGCATTTATAGAGTATGAAATTATTTATTTGAATGCATGCAGTGTAGACAGATCACTATGGATTTATGTAAGTATTTCTATGTAGAAGAGCCAACTATTCCCCTTATTCAGGGATTACCTAAAATACACAAACATCCTAGCAATCCTCCTATGAGGCCTATTGTAGTGGGGCATGGATGGTGCACTGAACCCCTGTCTATTTTTGTAGAACACCATTTAAAACCTGTGATAGCTAAGAATAGCAGTGTTCTTAAAGATACCAAACACTTTTTGATAGATTTGCACAGACATATTAAAGAACATCCTCCCACTAAAAATTGTTTGATGGTTACCCTGGATGTGCAGTCACTTTTCACTGTCATTCCTAATGAGATTGGTATTATAGTATTGCAACAGTATCAAGAGCAGGATGGATTGTATGATGCTCAAACTATAGACCTTTTATGCTTTCTAGTTGAAATTATCCTAGAGAGTAAGGTTTTTGTGTATGAACATTCTATATATAGACAATTGGATGGCATAGCTTCATGTGCCAATAGGTACGCCAACCTAGTTATGGCTAAATGGGAACAACAATATGTCCTAACAGAAGCTCAGACTAGGAATGTTGTTTTTTATCAGAGATTTGTGGATGACCTCTTCCTACTTTGGGAAGGAGAAGCATCCAATCTTGAGCTTTTTTTGCATTATATTATAACAGCACGCAATTTCTGAAATTGACTGCCAAGAGCTCTGATAGATCTATTGAATTATTTCTGGATGTTAATATAATGAGGAAGGACACAGGGGAGTATCATACTGAGATTTTTATAAGGAATATTACAGGAATACTTATGTACATAGACAGAGCATGCATCCCAAACATGTTTTTAAAAATGTGGTTAAGGGACAAGCATTAAGGACATCCAGATTAATGGCAGATGATATTACATTTTCTAGAGAACTGCAACTTCTAGAAGAGAAGTTTATAGACAGGGGTTACAATAAGGGATAAATTGAACAAGTGACATGTAATATGGCCACATTAAGAAGAAATAAGGGTCAACCTTACTTTTCAAATTCTTATGAATTAAGTGAAGAAAGAGCTCTTAAACATATCCTTTAAGGATTACAGTGACCTATGCGAACAATATTAAGTAATTACAAGATATGCTCAGATGATCAAGTCAGTACTATAGTGGGTGGAATCCTTAAAATATGCATATAAGAACAAGAAATCTTAGAAAAGACTTTTATGTGGCCCTAAGAATGGATCTGTAGTTAGCACATACAATACATCACAGGTCCCGGGCACAATTCCTTGCAATTCTTGTAATTATTGTCACTACATAGATAGGACGAGGACCTTTAGGCATCCAGATACAGGCACGATATTACACTTTAAACTCCTAGCTGACTGCAACACCACCGACATAGTGTATTTGGCATATTGCACCCTTTGTTCCTCATTTTATGTAGGAATGACTACACGCAGGCTGCGGGATAAGGTTAGAGAACATGCCTATGATATATCTAGAAAGGCAGACACTAATGTCCTAGCCAGGCATGTTTTAGAAATGGAAGCATCACATACTTTCAAGTTTATGGTGATTGAAAAAGTTTAGCTAGGCAATAGAGGAGGGGCCATTAGGAACAGGGTTGAAACAAAAGAACTAGAATGGATAATTAGGATGCGTGCAAAGATGGGTAAAGGTTTAAATGACAAGATCAGTATTAAACCAGTATTGCTGAATAAACCATTAAATGGATAGTTCATAGTTTATATACTTACATGTTTTATTACATAATAACTACATTGAATTATATTGTGTTTTTTATTTAGCTTGCTTTGATTTTGAATAATTTTGACATTTACTAATTGTTCTGTTTGTTTTATGCATGAAAGAGTTAATATCTATAAATGAAATGACTTTTACTGGAACTACTATGATTGGTTAGAGCTCATTTAAATAATGGGGAAATGATGCATTGCATTGTCTGATGAAGCAGCTTTGGCTGTGAAAGCGCTCACCTTTTTACCTGGATTAAAGTATTTGATGATTTTATCAGCTGTCGTCTAGCATCTCCTATTCTTTTTACTTTTTGCTGCTATTTTATTGGGAGACCAGTTTACCTACACCACTATACTTTTTCGTTGTATAACTCAAAATTATTGCAGAAATCATGTGATGTCCCTGCTCTACAGTCCAAATGTATATCAGACCATCTCACTCCCTCCAAATATAAGTAAAAGAATGATGTTGGATTCAAATTAATAAACAATTACACAGTTATACATGAAATTCAAGTTGCAAATGTTAGCATATTCCATATTCTTTTTAAGGAACTATACCAGTATGTTCAAAGCTTTACACATAAAACTGTAGTAAACATTTGCTGATGCAGAACATTAAGGAATGCAGAGAGATTTGTAGACATTTAATGAATAAACACGATAGTAATAAGCATGTTTAAAATAACCACTAATATCAGTATGTAGGTATGTATAGCAGCATATTAAAACATTTACACAGAAATGATGATCAGAATATAATGACAGCTATCCCCTACATGAATTTGAACCCACACTTACCCGATATACATGCATAGTAGCTTGTTGCTTTACAGGACAAGCTAACAGTCATTACACGTTCCTTGTTAACAAGCTACTATTGTGTGTGTTTGCGTGTGTGTGTGTGTGTGTGTGTGTGTGTGTGTGTGTGTGTGTGTGTGTGTGTGTGTGTGTGTGTGTGTGTGTCCATATTCCTGCAGATAATGGATGAATACAGAAACATCTGACACATATATGATATAGGTCTTCAAGCTCCACAAAACATTCAGATATCATTAGGTTTTACAGTGCAGAAGATATGTTTAGACAGTCAGATATGCAGTGTTCTTGTGTTAAACAAACAGGACATTAATAATATTGTTCACTTTGTAAGCAGAACAGACTAACAAAGATATTTGTGAGTTATTCACACATAGACAGGTAGACTGGGTGATACTGTTGAAGTATTATGGGTGATGGAAAAATGCAAAGTCATTAGCAGCCTAGGTACTATAGGTGTAAGTGTTACATGACCATACTACTTCTTTGAAATGATGCTCTTTTATGCTGGAAAACTGAAACATCTAAAATCTTCATTAGTATCTACAGGCTAAACAAAATCAAACAAATAAACCCCATGGGAATCAATCTGATAATTACAGGGAGAACAGTCATGTTGCCTTCTCAATTACCCAGCTGAGTTAATTGTTATAATAGCTTTGTAATGGTTTCAAAAGGCATGTATTTAATATCTTGGACACAGCTATATCTCTGAATACCTTTAGAATATTTAGGTATACATAGGATTGTGACATTTACTGTAGGTTGCCACCAGCTGTGTTCACACATCTGCAACCCTCCAGCAAAGCTCCTCTGCATCCTTTCAGTGCAGGTCATCATAGCGGTGGTGAATCTGCACTCTAGTCTGGTAGATCCATGTAAGTTGTCAGTACTCCCTCATAATCCGGTTCCATATATTGATCATTGAGAAGTTCAGTGGCCTGGCTCTCATGCAATGCTCCACTCCAGCATAGACGGTCAGCATCTAGGTGGTCTCCTCAATCTAATTAGATGGTCAGACATGTCAAAGCCTCCTAGAAGTAGCTATTTTGATGATAATGTTGAGAATGTCAGTATATCACAGTTCAATTAATTGCTCATGGAGGTCCCACACAGTTCGCAGGTAACAATGGTCTGATCTGCAAATGTATCAAAATCACAATTTAAAAGTGGCACCATGGCATGTTATCAGATCATTGGTCTACTTTAAAATACCTGTTGGGTATTTGCATGGAGCACCTTCCCATTACTCTGAGCTATTGGCTAATGTGCTGAATTTCAAAACTTGCACAGATATGTGCAAATGGAATTCCAAAATCTTGAATTTTAATGAACCTCATTAATTATGCATGGTGCGAATGAGACTTAAAACCTGTATGTGCATAGGTGTTATTACTTTGAGGTTTATCTGACTCATTGGTAGCTGCATAGGGAATTTTGCACCTGCTAGCATTGCTGTGTTGGGATATGATTCTTTCCTTATACATCTGTATTATCATTACTCCTTAGAAATGTATGTGTGCATGCCTAGATTGATGCATTTATCAAGAATTGTGTGCAGTATAAAAAAATATATGAAACTTACTGGAAGGGTATGGGATTCACCTGTATCCATACAGGTGGGTACATCTGCATAACATATGTGGTAGTTTCTCATATGACATTGTACAGACAAATTTAAACAGCATATGTAACCAGTACATAAGGATGTACTCACACATTTTCTGTATATATTGCTGGTGATTTGATAAACTCTGTGGTATATGTATGGAAACCTGTAGGGTCAAATATTATCTGTATGTTTTTACTTAGTACATATTTGCAGTGCTGTTATGGATATGTATTCATCCATGGTTATTAAAACATGTACAAGAATTATGGCCTCAATAAAGCAAGACCTTTGTTTCTGTTTGCTTACCATGCACTGTGTTTGGTCTGCTTATGGATATAAAGGTTTTCTGATGCTTTCCATAAGTTGTTCAATTGATAATTTTCAGATATTCTCTGCTAATGTGGATGCCATTTACTGTTTAGTATTGATTGTGTAGATATTAATATGACTGCTTTTTCTGCACAGGTTGTCTGCTTAGGCTCAAATTGCATTACAGTTACAGCCATCACACATTTCTGTCTTACAAATATGTTATGTGGGATACATTAATATGAACTGCTTGTAGAATGTGTGGCTCATGTGGTACAATGTTGTTATTTTGGATCTCCACTACTGTAATATCCACTGTAAGGGGTTCAAATCCCAAAGACAGCCTCTATAGATATCACAGCTTATGTCGTTGCATCAAGTGTTATGTGTTCATGCATATTTTCATATTACATATGGTTTTATATATATCACAGCACTACATTACACAGAAACTATTTATTAAATTTTAGCATTGCACAGGGCTGCAGAGAGGTTAAATTGGAACAAGCTGTCCACATAATCATGTGGGCTTTTACATTAATCTATCCATGTGCATATAACTGCCTTTCTGATATCAAGCAGATGTAGGGAGAACAATTTTTCCACGCAGGGAAACAAAATTATAATAGATGCTCTGCACCAGTGTGGACAGAGACTGATTGAATGCCCTGGAAATACAGGATGGAGAATTAAAATCTGGACTGACCTCACAAGCATGAGTAATGCTGTGGGAGGTCACACTAAATTCTGTGAGGCCTGTTGCCAATGATGGTCTGACAGGATCCTTTGTGCTGTCAACAGTACATAGGTATGATAAGTTGAGGGATGCCACAGATGATGACCCACTGTTGACACATCCCTGAGGAGATTATACAGTTTCTTGCATCACTACATATTGCGAGTGGGTAGCACCACATACCCCGTGGTGAGATAGAAGCAGGTGTTTTAGACCGCACATGCATGTGTTACTTTGCATAACACTGATGCATATGGAGTAAGTTAGTACATTTTGCTCTTGCATGCATATTCATTTATTGTCATTTTTGTGTTGCAGTAGCAGAATTGCATCATGTACATGGGTTCACATAGGGTGATGATGACCAAAATAACTGTAATGATATCTAGACATACAACTTCAGTACATATGTAACAGTGCAAACAACACTTATAATGCATGCATTTATTTTCACAGATCCATCCACTTCAGTACAACAGCAAGAAATGACAGATGAGTGTCTACATATACTGTTCCTGTGACAACTGCCTGTTATTGCCTTAGCTTCCTGTCGTGCCAGTGCTGTGTACTGTCATATTGATATTTCCCTCACATTGTAAAATACAGGTGCATCTATCTTCTTGTGGCACAAACCATGCAGGTGTACCTGCAGACAGATGAGGTATGGTCCCCCAACGTGGTCATAGGGTACAGCAATGTATAGCAGACCTATGTTGTATGAAATTAATGTTAATGTCTTTAAGCACAAAGACATCTGGCCTGCAGATGCTATCTACATCACAAGCATATCATCATATCCTGTTACTGTGTTATATATGTCATCTTGCAACTATGCCTGTGCCTGCATACATGACTGTGTTTGCTTCATCTGTACTTTCTCACTGCATAATCCACATTACAACACAGAAGCTCACTCCATCAGGAGGGTGGCACTGGTATGCTATTACCTCACTTTCATACATGTCATTGCTTTTACTCCTGTTGTTGGTCTCCATTAATACTGTGTCCTTCTACACATGCATGGGACAGCCACCATCAACATCTCAGCCACAAAAAACTGGTATGAGTATGTATTACCTACTGTGTGTTTTATCTCTATTGGAATAGTACATGCTGGCAAGTATGTGATTAAGAATGTTCTGTCTATGCCTTTGCTTCCTTACAATAGTGGCATTTCACCCTTTGCCTCCAGCGCCAACTTTCCTCGGGGACATGTCAGGTGTGTGTTATGTGTGTGTTCCTCACATATGTTACATATGTTGTATATATAACATAATCATCAACTACCTGTTATATACATTCAGTGGGCCATACATGTAAAGACCTTCTGGTAAGTCATTATTAACTGTAACATTGTAGTGAGATATATGTGGCATATGTCTTTAATGATATACACTATGTGATATAAGCATGTTTTTCTGACTTGTGTCATCTGTCTCTTCTTTTAGCACATCCACTCCCTTTATTCTCCATTCACCTGTCCACTGATCACACTGTGGGAGCTGATGTATCTCAGTATAGTAGCATGGCCTCTTGCACAGAGGACATGGATTTGTGGATACAGTCCACTGCAGATGGTGACAGTCATGTGGATGAGGCTGTAACCTCACATATGTATGAAAACCTGCCCAGCCATTCTGATAATGAGGGGACATCAGATCATGGACATGATGAGATCTGTGGACCACAGTTTCATGTTGAGTCTGCTGGTGATGTTGACACTTCCACACAACATGTTGATACTGCCTGTCACAGTAGATGTAGCCATGCATCTGGTGTGTGCAGTAATGTGTCAGATGGTGTCCACCTACCCCTACAGGCAAATTAATGTTCCCAGTGATGTCATGAATCTGACATTCATGCACTTTCCCATGCCATGGATCATGTTGTACACCAGTTGGGCATGCTGCATGAAGTACAGGAGTGCAGAGATGGTGAGGTCATGGTGGCACTGGCTGCACAGAATGAACATATGCTGTACATATATCTGTATCCCTGGCTATGGCAGTACTACAGCACTATCATAGTATGAGCAGGGTTCAATGTGCCTGAATGTGCTTAGCTGAGTACCACATGGAATAGGCTTGCCTCCTCTGAGCAGACCAACCCTTGCCCATCAGGCATCGATGTCTATGCCCCAACATGCAAACTTCTATTGCTGACCCATTCGGTGTGGGCTTGACAGTCAAGATCAGTCAACTGACAGTCATGCTCCTTCCCACATTAAGTCTCTCTGGTATCACAGTGTCAGTCTCCTCTGTGGTGCAACCTGGGCCATGTGTTTCCATACATGGTAGACGCAGACAGGACTGCGTTATGAGTTGTCAATGTGTGCACCCTAGACTGCATTAGAGTAACACTGACAGTTGATCTACTATGTTCTATAGTGCCAGCCTCATCCTGTGGTGATGATGATTGCTGGGAAGACCACTTACAATGTCATCTGTCTATGGTTATTGTGAAGTCTGATGCCATGGGAGTTTGACATTTTTACTAACCATAGTTAACTCCATTTAGTACATTACACTTTATACATACTTTATATTGATGTATGTTGCTTATGATATTGACAACAGTTATGTTTTATGTCTTGAGTTGTTTTCCTGTTTGATAGTGGACAGATAGGAATGGATTTCACAAAGGCATGTCCCTTGTTGTCTGACAAACACACATACAACACTGTGAGTCTGTATGCATAAATGTGCCCTTCATAATGTTATATTTTAGAATTATGTTGTTATGTCTGATGCTCAGTGTGCACTTCTACCAGGTAATTGCCATAAGACGCATTATGTGCTGATGTATTGGGCCAAATCCTGAACATCAATGTTTAATGTATGTACTTCTGTACATGTGTTTGTCATGACACAAAGGTGTTTGTCAGATGGTGCCATGTTGCCTGGGTTTGGATTGTCACATCCTCCATTGCCCATGCCATGCCTGTTTCTTTTGCCCTCTGTGTCCTCCTTCTCCTCCTCTAACAGCTGTGGCATTTCATCTTCAGAAATCTGGGTTTGAGGGAGTTTATCCACAACAGCAGCTGGAAGACCACCATGTGTTGTTGTCAGCATACAATGTAGCATAGTGCACACAGTAATCATCTGTGCTGTCTTTTCAGGTATATATTACAGTCCACCTCCAGATGTGTTCAGACATCTGAACCTAGATTTCAACACACCAAAGAGACACTCTATGGTGTTGTTGTGTGCACTCTATTATATTCCTCATTTTCAGGTCTTGATGATTCTTTGTACAGGGTCATGAGCCACAGCTCGAATGGATAATCACAGTTACTTGTCATGGGAAGTGAACACATATGTTATCATCATGGATAATGTTGATAGGGATGTCCTTAGCTTACATCCTGACTGTGTTCCTGTGCTTATCCAGTAGTAGTCTCTCAGGTATTTCACCTTGCTGGAATACAGCCCTCAATCCACTTTCCCTCGGTATGGTAGCATCATGGACACTTCCAAGGTGTGCTGCCATGATGTTTGTTATGCTGCTATCTGCTGCACACACATCCCGGTAGTTCAGGGATAGCCATCTCTTTTCTACTGATGTATTTGCCTGCTTCTGGATGTATGGGAGTCCTAATAGGGATGTGGGTGCAGTCTATTGCACCAAGTTCATGTGGGAAGATTGCGAGGTTAGAGAACTGGTTCATAATAGTTCTCTACTCCATGGGCATGGATGGAAAGTGTATGTATCCATCTACCTTGTTGCACAGTTCATTTTGACATGATATGACTGGCAGCTGTCTGTTACACTCCTACAACATCTCACATGTGTTGTTGGAATGTTTGGATGCCAGTACACCCAGGCTCAAACACATTTTTGTTTGGAGAGGGAAGGGGTTGCCCCACAATGTCCACACAGCTGTGTAGGGCACACATGTTGCATACAGCCTGAACCAACTGTCTGTCTAGGTGGTATCTGTCAAAGATTTATTGATCTGAGAGTTGGCTTAGTTGCAGCTGTCCGCTTCTAAGATGCACAACTAGATCTTCCTCCATACCTTACAGTACTGCAGCTGATTGCAAATCATTCACTGCAGGTAGCATTTTTCTTTTTGGTATTATAATGGATTCCATAGAATTCCATAAGAATAGCTTCCATTCTTTGCTTCTTTGCAGTATGGCATTTACTGAGGAGTTGGTAAACAGGCTTGGTACTGTAGGTTCTTGTATTTTAGTTGCAATGGGTATGTTCAGTGTGCTTTGGAATCTGATAGGCATGCATGGAATCTGTAATCATCCTGTGCTTAATAGTTAATTACTCAGACTGCTTGCATCATATGTTCTAAAACTGCATCCGCAGTTGGTGCACTAATGTCTTAGTTCATTGTGTTGTGCTCTCTGCCACTATCTTTTGGAATCCAGCCCAATGTTTGTCATACAGATTAATTTCATTGCTCAACATATGTTACAAAACAGATGTGCCCATTACATTAAAATGGTTAAATAATAGTTTTCCATTTATTATAGATGGAGATCAAATGGGTACACACAAAAAAGAAAATAGACACAGACTGCATAAAAATAATCATGACTTAAATAGATTATGTGAAAATTAATAAACACAAACTGGCAATTATTATCTTAGACTTAGAAAAAGCATTTGATTTTGTAAATCGGGTATCTTTTTTTAAACATTTTAAAATATGTGGCTTTCCTGACAAATGCTCAGACATTTAGTCCTGTGGTAAAACTGGAAGTTGTATGTCTCAATTTATAAAAATAACAAAAAGAATGAAACAAGGATGCTCTTTAGCTCCAGTTTTATTTATCTTGGCATGTAGCTCCATTAGCAAACTCTATTAGATTAAATGAAGAAACAGATGAATTTAAAATCATAGATAAGTATTCCATAACATATACTGCTTTTGCAGATGACATATTATTTACAGTTGGTGATATAAAAACTTGATTAACAACAAAATTCCAACCATTTTTTGAAACTATTTCAAGACCTACCCCCTCCCGAAATTTTGATGTATCAAAATATGGATCAATCCCTAAAAGCCTGAAAGTAAAATATGAACGTAAATGGAACTATAAGGTGATTAAATACTTAGGAGTTAGAATAACAAAAGAGATACATGAAATAGCACAGGTAAATTCTGAAAAATACTGAAAAAATTCATAGAAATAACACTGAAATGGAATAAAATCTATTTTATACATTTATTTTTGAGAATAGTATAAGTTTGATTATGATGACATTACTTTGGAGAATTTTATATACAAATCAGCCAACCTTATTAGTGCTTCATAAAAATGTGTAACAAACTATTTATGACACATGCATGCTACCCAGATAACTATAGAGTAGAATTTGGCAAGCATATTAGATCATGGGAGAGACTGAAGTACCAACTATTGAATCTTACTCAGTGATAGCAGTACTAAATCACTGACTTATGAGATAGACACAGTCCAAGTATCTGTGTAGCAAAATGGAAAAGACAAAGAAGAAAGCATCTATATCTATATTTATCTATGGATCCCCTTCTAATACTTCACTGGCCATATCCCTGAATTTCATTTCTGCGAGATGAAAATCTCCAAAACGAAATACCCGAATGCTGAATTTTTCCAAGGGCAAGTTAACACTTTCCCAACATGCCCTTTTCTACACTGTAGTATTACTCTGTAGTTGGTATATATAGTAAAGGGGGTATGGGGGGGGTGAAGCTCCCCACCTAAGTGGCTTTTATTTACTCCGGTGTGTGTTTCATTGAAATTTGGGCAAGTGTTTACTTGCCCTGGGAAAAATTCACTGTTCAGGTATTTTGTTCTCATGATTTTCTTCTTGAGAAAATGAAATTCAATGATATAGTTGTTTGAGTATTAGAAGTAGATCCCTAGCTATACATATTTATAGATAAATATAGAAATATATATAGATATATAAATATGCATGCATATAGATGCTATATTAGTTTAATTGTTTGAAGATCCAAACAATTATATCTATAGTTAAAATAATGGGTGTACTACATGTGCATGTTATTAACTCACAACACACTAGGGGCCAGAGTCTGTAAAGTTAGTGGATTTTGGCACATTATGCATATATCAGCAATTTCATCCAAATAGGCACTCTGAGTCCATTCAATCTAACCACCATTTAACTAGGACAAACTGCATTCCACCTCTGGCCTTGTGCTTTAAGTAAGTGTTAGAGGCATTCAGTCTTCTGTGCATATTTTAGCCTGCATAGTGACTAGTCTGAAGACAAGTGCTTCAGTGTCCTAGATTGAAAGCAATAGCCTTATAGTCTGTAAACTCTCCTCCACTGACATCTTGCTGGTCAACTTTTATTCTCTCCTTCCTAATAGACACTGACATTTACTCCAACTACTTAAACTATTCCTTTCTCTTATAAATTTCTTCACTTCTTCTAGCCTTCTTGCTTCCATTATTTATATCCGCGTGTCTTTAGTGGAACTGCATGCCTTCAAGGAAATCACCCTTGTCTCCTCAATTCCTTACTTATTTCTCCTTGCCTGAGACAGTTATTAAACCAATTTCAGCTTTGAGCTAGTATTTATGCACAGTCAACATTGATTCATTGCACTCAACTATCTTTTTACTGTTTCATTTTTCTCTAAAAGTGTCCCTGCAAGCAAATAGATATGTAACAGTGGTGTCTGCAGTATGAACACTAGTCTTTGGCCTACATTTGCATGTAAATTACAGATATTGTAAGAAACTTCTCTGTGTGGAAGATTTTCAGTCCATATATCTCTAGTTAATCACTATATATTAATCAGATCAGACAATAGTAGTAGAAGCAGTGAACCTAAACTCATCTTAAGTAAAAAAAAAAATAATAAAAATATATAATTGTACAGAATTATTAAGTATTCTAAAGTAATCCAAGCAAGGCAGGCAGTCTGTTTCCAGTCGAATGTACTTAATAAAGGATTTTCGACTGGAAACAGACTGCCTGCCTTGCTTGGAATACTTTCGAATACTTAGTAATTCTGTACAATTATATATTTTTTATTTTTATTTTTTTTTTACTTAAGACAAGTTTAAGTTCGCTACTTCTGTTACTATTGTCTGATCTGATTAATATACAGTGATTAACTAGAGATATATGGGCTGAAAATCTTCCACACAGAGAAGTTTCTTATACTGTTTTGTTCTTGGACCCACTATACTTGTTTAGTGGGATGTTTTGAGACTTCGGGGATACCATGGAGATTACTTGTTTTTTAAATTACAGATATTATGGCAGCCTAAACCAAAGATCTTTGTCCACTATAATACCTCCATTTTCTTAGACCACATCAGTCCCATTGGTACTTTCTCCTTTAACAGTGCTCAATTCACTGTTTTTTAGCAGCCCACTGTCTCCCTTCCTTAGGATTTTTTCTCTTCTTGTGTAATCACTTTTGAGTTCTCAGCCAGTATTTTTCCTGAGCTGAACTATTGCATTCTGGATTACATTTTCCCAATGTTTTGCTGGTCTGTGGGGGTTGAGGTCAACTTTTGGACTTTGGATTTCAAAGTCCATAGAAACCTCCTTACATTACACAGTTGTGGATTTCAAAGTCCATAGAAACCTCCTTACATTACACAGTTGTTCAAACAGTCAAGTGCAATTTTTTACTGTTATCACCATTAGTCATAACTGGACTAACTGTTCTACTAAAACTGCCTAAAGCAACAAAACCAAGACATTCAACTACTAGCACAGAGGCCTTTCAAACTGCATTGTTCCTTTTACTTATCTCTCAGCAGATTTGTTGCTGTTTACATCATGTCACTGATTGTTTTCTCTGCCTCTTAATAAGTTTTCAACCCACTTCATTCACCCTCACTAATGCTCAGGCACACTCCACTCCCATACCCTACCCCCAAATCCCACACACCCCCTCTTAGTCTACATTTATACTTCCATAGCACCACCACATATTCCTCTAACCAGTACCAACAGTGCCCTTCATTAAGAAAACAATCAATACAATTACTCCCAATAGTAACACCTACTCTAGTTTACCACCCAAGACTCTGTCACAAAATGCCTTAATCCTTGCCGTCTATAACTATCAAATTACATCTCTACAACCAACCCACTGCCGCCTAACATTTTGTATCCTAATTTACACCAATATAAGAGAAATGCATCCATATGCTATGGATGCAATACCTAACTTTAAATAACCTGCACTCAGAAACACAACATGGGTTTGGGCCCCATCACAGCACCACTACTGCTCTACTACATTTTACCAATATAAAAAACCAACATAGAAATGATGGTCTGCTTGTGTCCGCTATGTGCTTAGACGTGTCACAGGTATTTGTTATGCTCATTTCAGTCTCTTCAATATGACTTTCTCAGTACTCCTTGTTGTAGTTCCTTAGTTACCTTTCTGGAAGGCAACAATCTGTTAAATGACAACAAACCTATTTATCCTTTCAACCAGTTACTACAGGTGCCCCTCAGGGCTTTGTCCTGTGTCCTCTACTATTTATGCTAGTTTAGTTCAGTATGCAGATGACTCAACATTAATATGTATGGCTTCAACAATAAATAAGCTCCAAGACATTACCCAAAAATCTTTCTCCTCTGTAGAAACCTGGCTTAAAGAATCAAACCTCCTACTTAACCCCAAGAAATTTAAGTTAATGCTTTTTATCTCAAAAAGTTGCCAAAATCAAAAGCAGTCTTTTACCATAAACTCAGCAAATAATACTGTCATTGATACTGTAACTCAAAGTAAACATCTAGGCCTTATAATAGACAACAATCTCAAATATGACCACCATATACTGCACCCCATTAAACTATATATCAGAAACTAGACTCCCTTTATAGGGTCAATGGATTCCTTACAGATACTGCAAGAAAAACTGTAGCCACCACCTTCTTACTGCTGATGGTCTTATACACTGCTCCTATCCTAACAAACTTAAACAATACTCAAAGAAAGAAACTTGCCTCCTACTACAATAAAATACCTAAATTTGCCATCAGTCTCCCCCCATAGGACCCACCATTGTCTTAGCTTAAAGTAATTAAACTGGCTTGAACTGCACAACTATTTAAATTATTCACAATTGACTACAGCACACAAACTCATTCGTCATCCAGAAAAAATGCCCTGCACTACAAAACGTATTACTACTCTACTGTCCAGCAAGGGACCTCTGATCTAGTAACAAATTCTTATTACTTACAAATAAGTGAAATAACGTTGCAGGAGACTCACTCTACCTCCAATGCATTGCTAAAATCTGGAATAGTATTCCCATGTAAATAAAACTGTCCAACAAGCTCAGTAGTTTTAAACAACTGTTTAAATGACATCTTAACCAGTCCTGGTCCTGTACATTTTCATACAGGATTAAAACTTTTAAACTGTACAATACTATCCAAATACTCTCCTTAAACATAATATTCTCAACCTCTTGCTGAAATGACAAAACAACTTGTGGCCATGGTGGTGAAGAAATCCTTTTATGTTGCACAAACTATAAGCAAGAACATGGCAGCTAGGTCCAAAAAGGACATTATCACACTGCAGTCCTCCTTAATCACAGCAATCATAGAGTACAATGTTTCCTTCAGTATGTACCTGACCTAGCATATGCAAAAAATATAACTACCTCAGAGTTTAAATAAACAAAGAATACAAGGTGTAGCAAACACGCCTTACACAGAGGGCCTTAAACACATTTCCCTCTACCTACTATTCTATACATTTCTGGGGGGTGACATTATGATTGGATTACATGACATCTGAAAACACGCCAGTTATGTATCTCCTGCATACTCATAAGTCAAACAATACTCGAAATACAAGGTCTTAGGACCACATTTTTGTATGTGATATAAACAGAACATGCTGGATAGACAGATACGTGTCCCACAGACTGCACCTCCTATGATCAAGGTTGAACTCCATGTGTAGCTGATTTTCTATATTATGCAATTTAAGCGCAAGCTACACCAATGTACAGTGATTTGTAATTTTAAACAGGGACGGACACACATGTCCATTATGGACAGAGATCCCTTATATATGCCTGACCCTCAATATCCTATTTGTAAACAAGACATCATTATTCTTTTCTGAAAACATATATAGGCTTCGACACACTTATCTGGGTCATTGGCATTGTAAAAATCTATGAATGTAGAAATCTATAGATTGTACTGTCTGCATGTAATAAATATGATGAACAGCCACCAAGTCCCAATGTTAAAATGAGGAAAAAGTGATATGACAATATTGCTGAAAACAGGCAAGCTGTATGACAAATCTCTGTGCCAGGCAGCATGATAATTGGCTGAGCACACATCTATATAATACCAGTAACAAATATTGTATATGTTCAAGCACCATTGCCTGTAACATATGACAATATAATATATGTTATACTAACAGTATTGTATGGGTGCAATTGTATCCACAACATGTCTGCAATTAGTACCAGTCAGTAACCCGCAAAATTCAAACATCCTGATGGCACTTGCTAATTATGAACTGTTGCAAAGAAATGTCTACCTGCACAAATGTCAGCAAATCTAGGCCATGACTGTGTGGTAAAAACTCTGTACCCATGAGCTACCGCATAGGTGGTAGTCTACTTAACACCAAAAGTGTGATAAGAGACCTTGGGACACAGGTGGACAGTAGTCTCTCCTTTGATAATCACATCGCCACAGTAGTCAGGAAATCCTTCTACGTAGCGCACCTCATCACAAAAGGTTTCTCATCCAGGAAAAAAGAGGTCATTGTTCCCCTCTACTCATCACTGATTAGACCCATTATAGAGTATGACGTCCCTTTTGGTATGTACCTCACAACACATCTACAACAACTGAAATAGCCACAGAAATACCTTACAAAGAGGATTACCGGCCTCAAAACAGATGCCCTATGCAGACCATCTCAAAAAACTCCAGCTTTACTATGTCTCATATCGTCTATGCAGAGGCGATCTCTGCCTGACATACAAAGCTATGTCAAACCCAGAGCTGTTGGACATGCTTCACTTAAAGAAATCCCAATCCCTCCAAGCTACATGCTCTAGGGACCTAAACCTTGTCACCACAATAAACAGAAGATGCTGGAGGATAGATTCCTGTCCCAGGGACTTCCCATACTCTGGAACAAATTACCTATATCAAACAAAGATCCTCATTAGCACTCTTCAAGAAAAATCTTGCTGATTGGATGGAAAATAGGAAATTCATCCCGGGGATCACCTCTGTGGCTCTGCTCGACAGGGGCACAGGAAAATTATTTACTTGGGTGGCGAAAGCCTTTGGTTAGGCTTATATAGGCCCTAGGGCCAATAGCCTAGTACCTACCTATGAACACCCAAGGGTTGTAGGCAGATGCAATACCAATGTTGAACTGAAGGGCATACCATATTATCTACAAATGATAGTGCAAACACAAACACAGGAGACACACATTCAGTTTATGAACAGATAGGCTATGCATGACAGAGCAGTCACTGGAAAATGCAACCACACATACAAGTGTGCCACCATACATTACAAGTAACAGTCAAAGTGCTAAGACTTGTATTCAAAACATCAGCCTCAACATATGTGTGACAAATACACTGACCCAACTGTTATTTAGGATGTGGAGTAGATTTAAAAACTGTTTGCTGAAAAAATGGGTTAAAGCTACATGATGTTTAAATATTTTCATTTAAATAACAGTTTTAAGTACAGCTGTATTCTGATAATTTCAGTTACCTTACTGATGCATGATGGGTATTCATCCATTCTAAGCAATATACATGTTAATATGAAAAATACAGGCCAGTAACAATGATCAGATGCATTTCATTTCATAAAACAGAAACAGTAATCAACATACCTCTCTCTGTCTGCTGCTCCTCAAGCCTCTGCATCCACTAGATGCATACAGCTCAATTCCTGGTCCAGTCTTCATCACCTGAAAAAAGAAAAAAGCAACTATGAATGATGTATTCCTCAAATAACACATACCCAATTTCCATAAGATTGCTCAGGTTTACATAGGATAATCACACTTACTGTAGGGATCCATGGGTTGTCTCTACACATCAGCAACTCTCTGATGAAGCTCCTCCATGTCAGTCTGATGCAGGTCATCATAGTGGTGGCAAACCTGTAGTCCAGTGCAGTAGATTCCTGTAAATATACTGTGCTTTCTGGTTTCAGATATCTATCATCACAAAGTTCCATGGCCTGACTGTCATCCTATGTTCCACTCCAGTGTACACAGTCAGCATCTGGATGGTCTCTTCTTTGTTCCAGTTTGCCTCACAGATGCATCTCAGCCTCTGTGAAGTAGCTACCTCAATCCCACTATGGAAAATGTTTAATAAATGCAAAAAGAGAAAAAAATGCTCATGGAAGTCCCACTCAGTTCTCAGGTAGCAATGGTCTCCTCTGTAAATGTGTCAAAAGCATTATTAAAAAGTGGTGCTGATGTCATGTAATCAGATGTTTGGAAGTTAAATGGCACCTGCCGCACATAGTACCATTTATTGATACCTATTGTGTTTGATGCATTACACCTGGGTGTTAAAGAGCATGTAGTCAATTTACTCAGAGGTATGCAAATGGGATTCCAAAACCTAGAATTTTAATGAACCTCATTAGTTATGTATGGATCAAATGGTCCTTAAAGATGGGTGCACATTAGGTGCACTTAGTTTCTGTGATTTGGAGTGAGAGGAACACTGGCAAGTGGTAGTATTTCTGTTTTGATAATTATTACAGCTGTTAAAGGTAACTTCTTCTTCTACTCCTTTTGGCTTTTCCTGTTAGGGGTCACCACAGCACAACAACCGTCCACAAAACAATTGACAGTGGAGTTTTATGGTGTTGATTTACCAGTCCAGTGCCCAACCTTCCACAGAACGCACATTCTCAAAGGTACCTGTTTAAATTTATTTTTATTGAAAATGTGTGCTTTAACAGAAATTGTTGTAAGTTACTTGACTGATGTTAGATTGACATTTATGCATACAGGTGTTGCTATTTTAATTAATTGATTTCATTCCCATATGCAGTTGTATAGACAGATTTACATTACAAATGTGAATAGTAGATAAAGACCGAGTTGCAGATCATCTTAGTAGTAATCCCTTACACTCTGTGGGGTAACTACAGAAACCTACAGATCCCAACACTGCTGTTTATGTTGACATACACTGTCCACAGAATGATCTGCATAAATGGGCTCACACATGAGTATGATCATATGCATATCATTCTCTTTCAGGTGGTCAACTATCCTAGGGCTGACAGTTTCTCCCCAAAGGAAAATGAAACCATGCTTGATGCTCTCCAATAACATGGGCAGAGACTCCTTGGCTGTTCCAGCAATTCAGTTTGGAGACATGAAATGTGGACTGACCTCATCAACACGAGAAATGTGGTTGGAGGCACAACGCATTTCATGATGCCTGTAGGTGACCCTGCTCAGACATGATCCTTCATACAGCAAACAGATTAAGACAATATGAGAGACTAAGGGGATGTCACTGGTAGTGGACCAATATTGACCACCTGATGACATTACACTATTTCTGGCCTCACTCCATACAGTGAGAGGGGAGTGATATATACTCAGGGTGAGATAGAAGCTGGAGTTCCAGGCCGAACATGTATATCTTTCTTTCCATGACATGGCTGTGTATAGAGACTATCACAGCATACTGTTTTAGCATGCATATTCATGCATTCTCATTTTTGATTTACAGCAGCAGATTTGAGCCATGCACACAGATCCACACATGGTGATGATGATGATGAATGTAAGTTTAATGGCATGTTTTCATACAACTACAGTGCAGACAGAACAGTCCAACCAACATGTGTAATGCTGCTACATTAATATTCACAGGTCCATCTACATCGAGACAACATCTGGGAATGGCAGGTGAGTATCTCCACACTGTGTTACAGTGACCCTTACCTGTTATTGCCTCAGCCTCATTTCATGCTACTACTGTTTACTGTAATATTATTATTTTCCTAATACACTACAGGTACATCCAGTGTAGGCCCAAGCCGTGCAGGTTCAAATTCAGACAGACCATTAACCTCATGAAATGCACAAACAAGTGGTATGTGTATGTCAAACCTCTGTATGTTTTAACTGTGTTCATATGGTTAATGGTGGCAATGATGCAATCACTAATGTTGATTTCTTTCACTACAATAGTTGAAGTTCTTCCCTCTTCAACAGCATCATCTTACCATGAGGAGTTGTCAGGTGTGTGTTTTGCTTTTATTCCTCACATATGTCATGTATATTGGCTATGTAACCTACTTGTATACCCAATGTTATATAGATTCTGTGAAACATACATACAGAAGACTTCATGTAAAGTCATCATTTGCAACATTGTAGTGAGCTATATAGATCATATGTCTTTGATGCTATCCAGCATGGGATGTAAGCACATTTTCATGATCTGTGTCATCTGTCTATGTTTTTAGCACATCAACTATCTGTGGTTTGGACATGTGCTGAGGAGGGATGCTGAGTATATTGGGAAAAAGATGCTAAGGATAAAGCTACCAGGTAACAGGAAAAGAGGAAGGCCTAAGATAAGGTTTATGGATGTGGTGAGAGAGGACATGCAGGTGGTTGGTGTGACAGAGCAATTTGCAGAGGACAGGAAGAAATGGAAACAGGTGATCCACTGTGGTGACCTCTAACGGGAACAGCCGAAAGAAGATGATGAACTATCTGTATCATCCAGCAACCCATTCAGTGATAATGATGTAAGATCTAATGTGTCTCAGCATGGTAGTATTGCCTCTGGCACACAGGACATTAACATGTTGATAGAGTCCATCCAAAATGTTGACAGTGATGTTTATGCAGCTGTAGCCTCAGATTTGAAGGGAACTTGTCTGGTCATTCTGAGAATGATGGGACATTGGATGATGAATAGGATGAGGCCATTGAAAGACATACCAAGTTGAGACTGATGCTGTTGTTGCCAGTTCCCCACAACAACCTGAAACAGGGCACCACAGTAGACACAGGTGTGTAGATGGTGTGCATCACCAGGTGTCAGATGGTGTCTGCCTCCTGCTGCAGGTAAATGAATGTGCATCCATGCACTTACATATACCATAGATCATGTTGCACACCAGCTATGTCTGATGCTTGAAGGACAGGAGCACAAACACGGTGAGGTAATAGCAGCATCACCTGCCCAAAATGATAGTATGTCAGCTATTGCATGGTCAATAGAAAGCCTGACCTTTACAGGGCTACAGCAATGCTGTAGCACAAGCAGGATTCTGCATGCCCTGACTGTGCTTAGTTGATTGCAACATGGGAGAGGCAGGCCACCTCTCTGCAGAACCACAATTGGTCATCAGTGTTTATGGTCCAACATGCACACACTTACATTGTGGGCCCATCTGCTGTGGTTCTGGCAATTACAAGGCTTTCAACTTGTAGTCATACTCTGTCACCTCAACATGGTGTTGTCAGCCCATCAGTCACTTATGTGGAGCAAACTGGGACACGTGTTTCTGTACATGTTAGGGGCGTAGCAGACCATGGTATGAATCATCAACGAGTTTGCCCTAGACTGCGTTAGAGTGAGTCCAAGAGTTTCATAAACATAGTTCACTTCTTGTACTACATTACTAGTTTACTGTGATATATATTTTCTGAGGCTATAAAAACTTCTGCCTTATGGCCTGCATTGTTTCTCTTTTTTATGTTATTATATTGTAGAATTAAGAATGTGTTGCACTGATGTGTATCCCTTATTGTTTTCAAAACATTGATACAACAATCTGAGTGTGTATACATACCTGTCTCAGTTGTGGTCTGAGTTGAAGATCCCTGTTGTGACAGATGTGTATATGTTCATAATGTTATATGTTATGATTATGGTGTTATGTCTGATGCTCGGTGTGTACATCTATTGGGTAATTGCTATTAAATGGAATCTGTGTTGCTGTGGTGGGTCAATACCTGATCATCAATATCCAGTCTATGTACAAATGTACATGTGGCTTGTCAAGACTCAAAGTTGTGGGTCAGACACTGCCATGTTGCTGGGTCTGCACTTGTGATCTCACACTACATTGCCTTTGCCTGTATCTTCTGCCCCCTGCGTCCTCCTCCTCCTCCTCTGATACCTGTGGGATGTCTTCTCCAGACATCTGTGGTTCTTAAGGTAGTTCACCCACATCTGCAGCGGGAAGACCACCATTTGTGGTTGTTTGCATGTTGTGCAGCATAGCACACACTGTTATCATCTGTGCTACCTTCTCAGGTGTGTTTTGTAGTGCACCCCCGGATCTGTCTGGACATCTAAACCTAGCTTTCAGTACACCAAACACACCATCTTTGGTGCTTTATGGTTGTTGTGTGTACTCTATTGTAGGACTCCTATGCCGGGATAGATGGTTCATGGTATGGTGACATTAGCCACAGCTTAAGTTGATAGCCACAGTCACCTGTTGCTAGGAATAAAAATACATTTGGCAGAATGGCTGTTGTTGTGAGGGGTATCCTTAGCTTACATCCTTGATGTGTTCCTGTACTTAGCAAGTAATAGTCCCCCAGTATTTCATCTTGCTAAAATGCAACCTTCAGTCTACTTTTGCTTCATATGGCAACATCATGGACAAATCAAGAGTGGGTTGCCATGATGTCTGTTATGCTGCCATCTGCTGCACACATAGCCTGGCAGTTGATGTATAGTTAGCCCTTTTTGTTATGTATTGGTCTGCTTCAAGATGTATTCATATCTTGGTAGGTATGTGTGTGCAATCTATTGTACCGTGTACAAGGGGGAAGTTTATGATGCTGTAAAACCTGTGTAATATAGTTTTCTGCTCCATGGGGATGGATGGAAAGTATATGTAGTCATCTACATTGCTGCTATTTTTTTTGGAATTTTGCCAGGACATGGCTGTTTGCTATCTATGACACTCCCACAGCATCACCCTTATGTCTCTGGAATGTCCCAGATGCAGGTACACCCAGAATGAGCTACACTTTGGTTGCAAGGGGGACAGAGTTTCCTTGGAGGGTCTGCCAGACAGTTGTGAGACACTCTTGTTGCAGAGATCCTGCACAAGTTGTCTGTCTAAGAGGTACCTGTCGACAACTGGTTTAGTTCCAGCCTTGCTCTGACTATCTGGCTGCCTTCTAGGGTGCGCGGGTATGACCTAATTTATGGCTTACATCTCTGCAGCCTGTTCATTAATTGCAGGTAGAATTTTTATGTTTTTTTATGTATGTATGTATGTATGTATGCATGCATTTATTTATTTAATTTTTGCAATGTAATTGAACAAGATCTATTGAATCAGCTTTGACTCCTTACGGTCCATAAAGCATATGCTGAGAGTTTCAGAAACAGTGTTGGCTTGGCAGTTTGTCACATTTACATTGGATAGTGTACGCACAATGTGTTTTGGAATCAGATGGACATGCGTAGAATCAGTAATTATTCTACACTGAATAGCTATGAACTCAGACTGACTTCAGCATGCCTTTTGAAACTGCATATGCAGCAAGCATACTGAAGTCTTCTGTCAGTGTGCTGTGCTGTCTGCAAATAGCTTCCACGAACTTTATGAAATCCGGCCCTTGATCAATGCCACTTGCTCCCACTAGCCAAGTCTCCTGAAAATACTTAGCTATCCCCAGACCTGAATATATAAAGCTGTATAGCCACACCAGAACCCTATGTCTAACCCTAAGGCTCCCACCAAATTCTTAACCCAATTCCTCACTGTCGTACCATATAACTTCTCTCCCATACCCTAACCATAATGTTGTCAATTAGTCCCTAAACCTAAAGATCCACCCTACAACTAGCCTAAATTCCACAATCAGTCTCTAAACCTAAAAATCCCCCTCTCTAAATCTAAAACTTACTTCCTGTTCTTTAACCCAAAAATTCCCTTCCTGCTCCATAACCATAAAATTTTCTTCCAAGTCCCTAACCCTAAAAAAAATCTTACTCCCCAAAAATAAATTCTGTTCTAATGTCTGAAAACTAAATCTCCATCCACATTAGGCTTAAATCCCCTTCCAGATCACTACCCTAATCTACACTGTCACCCCACCCCACTGTCACACCATTTCCGCACTTAACTTGCTCAAACTTCTCTCCTTCCAAATGGCTGCTACTCTTATCTCACTCATACTCAAATGATGTGATCAGGTTAGATCCAGAAGCTGTTTCCTCAAATTCACATTCTAGCATGAGTGTGAGCAACAAGCTATACAAGCTGCAAAACATTAAAGTGTCTGGCTTAAATTCAATGATTTTCAAGGGCTTTGGACTTGAGCACTTCTAGCAGAATTGTATAATGCACAATTTCAAATTAGATCCTTAAAATTGGATATTGTTGCACAATATCAGTTTATAAGGTCCACATGTCAGGAAATGAAAGTGAAACAGCATATGTCCCCCTTAAAACTGAAAAATGTCATTCTGACTTTATCAGGAAAGAAGGATTTAAAAGCTTGTCTGGTAATAACAGTTATGCTGATATTAATGAACATGCAAAAATTAAATGAATCATATAAGACACATCTACAGCAAGATTCCCTGGTTTTACTGAAAAGGATGAAAATAACTTTAAAATCTGGCAGGATGATTTCTGCTTCATTCTTTTGGGTAATCTGTATATTGAAATTTTTGTATAGAACTTTCGTTATACTACACAAACTTACAAAAATATATAAAATACAAGTTGGGTGCAATATCCAACAAATATTGCCTGGCAGTATGTATATTCAGATGTCAAAGTTTGATTGAGCTCTAGAAAAAAATGCAATCACTTATTAAAGCATTGTGGCCTAATAAATGCATTTTGTTGAAAAATTTAATGCCTTTTAATGCTCCCACCTTTAGATGTGAACAAAACCTCAGTATCCTGGTTAAGAGGGGTATTCTGAGGCATTGTAGCAATTGCCTCATGTACACTGACAGCCCAGTTTTTCTTAAAAAAACAGTTAAAGTATGTGAGAGGTATAAATACAATATAATGATGGAGGCCAAACTCTCATACAGCCAAAGCTAATCCTATAGAGGTTGTTAGTGACACCTGTACCACACCTACCCCAGAAGGTTAAGACCCTACACATAAAACTACTTATGCTGATGCACTTACAGGCAGCCTTCCTAAAATACTGAGACCTCCTACACAGCACAATCAAAAAGGGTCATCAGCAATAATGTAAACACTTCCTTAAAACACCACCAACATCTATACATAGTAACACCGTATCCAATGCCTCTACTGCTAATCCTTTAAGGCAAACCAGCACACACATTTCCTGGTCATTGTTGTTTTTATAGTGAGGCACAAAGATATCTACCTCATCTGACTGAGTAAGGAGAAAGTCAGGATTTCTCAAGTCACAGAGGTCCTCAAATCATTGCATCACAGGTAACAGAATGACTCTGTCATAGTCCATTTTGGTCTTAATGACCTGAGGCATACTCCAGTGACTATAAGAAGATACATGAACATGCTTGCTGATGATGTGTCTCAGGCATGTATGAGCCTAACATTGAACAGCATACTATCTTCTCCATGGATGATACCATATTACCAACAGAAAATGATTGATTTTTAACATTTGGATTAACTTCTGATGTCAGTCCAAAGGAGTACAATATTTGACAGCTAGGGAGGACATGGTTGACAGACCATGCTGCTTTGCAAAGGATGGCCCTCACTCACCCCCGCTATACTGTAAAACCTCAGTTCTCAAAAACAAGTAAAAAAATAGAAAATAATGTAAATATAGCTTAAAATAAGCAAAATTGTCTGCCAACAGAACAAGAAAGTTTCACTTGCCAAGACAAGTAAATATTTCTAGCCTCCAAACCCTCATGAGCATCTTAAAATAAATGCATTCAGACTTAAAATAAGTAAATTTGTTTAGTACAAAGAAAACAAATTAAGATTTATTTTCTGAATATGTAGGAAAGTTTACCTTAATTTAGAAGGTTCTAGCCATTGTCTCATTTTTAGGAATTATATCTTAAAACTATTGCAACCAGACTAAAACCAAATATTTTTTAGATGAAAAGCAAAAGATAAACTGTAAATGTTGCTTGAATTTAACATTCAGTACTGTTTTAAATGTCTTGAAATGAGACAAAATGCCCTGTAATTTACAGAATAAAGTATACTATACTACAAATTGACTGACTGCTTAAATAATTATTTATCCAGAGGCATGTATGGCAAAACAACATGCAAAAAAAAAAGCCAATGACAATGAGAATGTCAGCATATGCAATATATCAAATGTAGTGACTTTATGAATAGACAGGCAGCAAACTAAACCAACACCCTGCCAAACAGTTAAAGATGAAATCAAATTTGAAGTTTGTTATGTATTGCACTTCAAGGGACACAATCAAGACTGGGAGTGAAAAAAAAAGGTTTTGTGCATTTCTACTCAGTAAGGAACTTTTTCCACTTAACCATAGCTTTTCTATATGAAGAAGTAATGTCACAGTTATGGATGTCATCTGACAGCATTTCAGTTTTCAGCATAGAAAGAAATGTCGCAATGGAATTAGGATATGTAAGGTGAAAGGTGCAATAACATGCTATGATATACATCACACTTTCGTAAATGTCTTCTTTTGGAAAGGTCATCAAAGGCATGGTTCCAGTGGCCAGTAAGCAGTTGGTTTCACAGACAATCACAACAGGGCTGAAGAATGGTTTTGTCTGAAGAAATGTGTTGGGCTCGTCTTTGCACTAACCAAAACAAGGAAAAAAAATAAAGATTATGACCACAAAAAATATTCATTGTAATTTATGCTGAAGTAATATGTAAATTATCAAAAATTCACAAATTTCTTACCTAAAGGATGTGACGCATAGCCTTACTTGCATGTAACTTCTTGGGTGGAGCCACAGGTGATGGGAACATGCCTGGTAAAGCCTTCATCAATTGAGTGCTTCACTGTTAAAAACAAAAACAGACATTTGACCAGTTATTTTCAACAGACTATGTGGTCAGTCATTTTCAAAACTACAGGGTAGTTCATATTTTTTTGTATTCACTTAGGAGGTTGTGATGTCATGATACAGGAAATTTTAAATTTTGGTACAATGCCAATAAAGGTATTGAAATTCAATAGCATTTTCTATACTCAATACAATATATTAAATCAAAGTTTATTTACAAAGTCTTTTCATTGATAAAGATACACTTTGAGACCTATGCAGAGTTTAATGTTTTGATAAGTTTGATGTAATTATTGTGGAAGTGCATATTGTAGAGTAGATACCATGAAAAAATGAATTGAAATACATGATCAAATCAATACTTTCCATACGTTTGACAACCCTAGTAGGAGGTACTTATTATCCATACTCAGAATGTTTCTACAGTGTGATGGTATAAGCCCTAGTTGCAGAAGCAAACAAGAATGTGCAAGCAAATAACAGCTAATAATTACCTTTGTCCAGCAATGGTGACTTCATGAGCTTTCTGAATACTCCATAAAACTGTGCTTTCTCATAAAAAGATCCCCCAACAGGTCTGCAGATCAAATAAACAGGAGTTCCCTTGATCAAGGATCCATCTGAGTTCATCCATAAGCTGACATACACACACAGCCAGAGAGAGAAAGCACAATGTCCAACATATATACATTTTATAGCTGAGTAAGTAAGGATTAGCCCAAAAAGATCAAAAGTTTTAATATTTTTGTGGGTATTCAAAAATAATACATTTTGCATCTTTCATTCTGCATTCATTATCATGACTCAGCTGATATTGCTACACCATATCTCATTTAGAATTTCTTTACATATAGGTCTACTTAAAATAAACACATTTGCTTACATGACCAGTTCCCTGAAGCATGGATATGCTTGAAGAATCTTGATAGGCATGTCTTGCTCCTTACTAACATCAGAGTCAATGAAGGCATGTCTTGATTGGAATTCAATGTCCAGGAGCTATGAAACATCTTACTTGTTGGGTCTGACCTTATTTTTGTACATATACTGTAGAGTTGTATAATGTCTTGCCTGTTTCTTTAGATTATATGTAATTGCAATTAACACATACTGTGAAATGTAATGTTTTCTTTGTAGAAGTTGCATTTATATAAAAAGACTATATTTCAGTTTGTTTTCTTACCATCCAACTGGTCAAGCTATGGGTTGCTACATTGTGGTGACCTCTCTATTACGTATGTGGTAGAGTCATCAGTCTCATCAGTGGACATTTTCTGGCTGTTTTGAAGGCTAAGGCATCATGGTCTCCTTCTTGAAGGGGTCACTCCCTGCTTCTTTTTGGGGGGTGTCATATTCTGAACCCTTTTCAGCAGCTGCTTCTTCACTGATTCCTAACAAGAAACCAGCAAACAAAACTGTTAATGTTACAAATCTCATTTAATAAAACTGAATCCAGAAATTAATAGATACAGACACATGTTGGCCTGATTTACATATAAAACACCTGCTAACACCTGTGTCAGATGGTTACACTTTGGTGGGCAAGTATACAGTGCTGCATTTGGAAAGATGAATAGCAGACTATTGACGTACCCACTGATCTCCACAGGGTGCAGATTTGTCCCACAGCATTGGGTAGTAGTCTATGAGATGCTTTGCCATAGCAGTGAGTTTATGGTTGTATGGGTACTGGAAGTCATCCTCAGATGCTCTCTTAATGGAAATCATGCTTGTCACTGTATTTCTGATTAATCGACAGTTAAGACCTTTGGAAAGGGTGTAGTCTCCTTCTTGTCCAGCATGCTGCTTTTCAAAAAAGATGTTTCTTGACTGCTCCATCTCTGTGTCTGTACAAGACATACTTTGGGCTTAGAAGCTATACAGTTCTGTTGATACCATGCTGATCTCTTGGCTTTGGAGAATGGTGGGTAGATGAAGAGGGATAAGGGCTAAGAGAGGGGCTGAAATCATAGGTCCCAGAAGAGGTGTCTGGTCTACACAGGTCTGATTCTTTGCCCTGTATATGAGAAATATACATTTAATGGTAATTATAAGGCAAAGAACACTGACTGTAAGAACAAGGAAACATACAAAAATACAGTCTTTAAATGTATAATGGTCATGAAATATATAGTTGATAACAGAACATACTGTATGGTTAAATTAAAGGTTATCCCATTTGAAAATGTGTCAAAAGTGTGATTACCTCACTTTCACCATATGTAAGTCTCCAAATGATTCTCCTTCTGAAAAAGAACTCTGGCCCAGGAAAGAGATCACATAAATCCTCCACAGAGAGGCTGGACAGCATGTCTGTGGTTATATTAGCAGCTAAAAACACATTTACTCACACAGTAAATGATCAAGCAACTTATTATTTTCAACAACTTCAGTCTTTAATTCATTCAAAAGTGAAGTTTTAAAGTAATGCACATAATTGTAATATTCAGCATTCTGATACATTTTTATCCAACTTCTCTTAAGGTGACTTTCACATCAATGAATAAAAGAAGTATAATGTGTCATGAAATGCAAAAGCACTAAAATGAAACATTTCACCCAAGTGACCCCTTCAGTAATGTCTCCAGGTATGCACAAGCACTAAAGTCAAACAATTCACAAAAGCATACCACAAAATACAAGGAAAGGCAGTGCATCTTACAAACTTGTAATCTGAAAGAGAAAAAAAAAGGCACTCGTTTGTGGCATGGGAACAGCCCAGTAAACAACTCTGTACTTGCTTTTCAAATGTAGAAAACCTGCTCCATCAGCACAAAAGTTGAGCTGGATTTCTTGAGTTGTTGCTTTTATTTTTATTTATTGCTAACAGCCAACTTTACCAATTAGCTCCTAGGTGGGCCCAGAGGCGTAGCTAGAGTTTGTGTCACCTGGTGCAGTCTTTGAGATTGCCACCCCTTGCCCCTCCCTCTCACAAAATAAAACATACCTTTTGAAGGGATTTTTCTGATCATACCTGTCAGTCCACAAACATTTAAAATATAAAAGAGAAGCCAAGTGCTCAGGATTGTGTGGAATGCTCAACAATCAACCTTAAATGAACCCACTGTTCCTCCTTGAACAGCTTTGGCACTGCTACACAGCTTTTGATTGTTTTTTATACTGACATTACTGCCAATCAGCATCAGACCCCCCCCCCCAGAGCAGCCCCTTTTAAGACAACCCCCTACTCCTCCAAAGCAGCCCTATCCATTCCTGTTTTTCTTACTTGGCTATTTCTCCCCAGTTACCATAAACTCTGTTCAAACCTGCTGCATACTGCTTTCTTATTTACTTCTACAATGATTATAGATATTGAAGTAAAATAGCACAAACACTGATAGCCATTTGCTAAGCAAAGAATACAGTCTCACAATGACAATAGACTTAGCATGACCAGTAAACTTCTCTGCCTTGAAAGTCATGGAAATGGCATTAAAACTCACATTCAAATAAAATGCATCTTGCCAGTGGAGGATTATGTTTACCTTAGGATGTTTTCAAACCATAGGCTCCTTGCACACTTTTTTAGGGACATGCATACATGTATATGTTCTTTGAATCACCTTCCTGATTATATTAAATTATATTCCTTGTATAATATTGTGCCACTTGTTAGAATGTGTTTTAAATTTGTCATTTTGAACATTCTTTCAGTAAGCAATGAAACAAAATGTATGAACCAATTATGACAAAACTACTCATTTCAGAAAATGTCAAAAATAAATGGACACTCAGACATTTGTCATTACAATCCACCAATATCAATCAATAAGCACAATTACTGCAGAAGTAAACATCATCTGAATAATTCCACATTAAAAAGAACTATAAGAGGTGGCAAAGAACTTTAAATTTCAGTGTTTCATCTACAAATTCAGTGCCTGCTGCCCTTGAAGAATTAAACTGTCAATGTTACATTAAAAATATGGTAGGATGGTAATATTGCAATATGGAATGACTGACAAACTAATAAGTTCATAGTTAATAGGCATCTCACACAAAGGAGGGCACACTTAGGAGTGCAGAACCATACCTCCCCCTAAACTGCACCAAATAATCAGCAATCAAAAGGGAATTGCAAAAACAGCACTCAAATCTGCATGATGTGGAAGTAGAACCCACAGCCTTCTGTATTAAAAGCAAGCATACTCCCTGCTGTGTTACTAATGCTTTCAAGTGCTTTAGCACAATAGTAGTGATATAATTCGCTAAACAGTTGCACATTGTAAACAGACTTGGCATATAAGTAGCACTAAACTTCTCTTCCCCTGAAGCTCTCAGCTCCTTGTAAAATGCACTTGGCACTCAGCCATATATCTCAGCTTTGTAGCACAAGACATCTGGAAAAAGTCAAAATGTTTGGAGGGATCAAAGGTACAAAACCAGTGACAAATTTCAAATATTACTTGTATAATCTGAATTGCTAGAATAAAAGTTTTTTTTTGGTACCATGGATTTCCTGAAAGCACTAATACTGTATAAGCTAACAAAGTTGTTACTAGACACACCCTGGGTTTCAGCAAGCAGCCGTGCAGGAATAATTTATTCCTGCATGGCAGGGACTGCTCCTGTACAGCACGGCAGTGCGCCTTGCATATTCATGAAGGAGTGCTGCCTGTGCTCTTAAACTAACACAGAGCCGTGTACGAGTGCAGGAGATGTGTATGAGAGCAGAGCTCTCACAATACACATGCCCCTGCACTCCAGAATTTCCTTTCGGCAAATAAAATGAGCGAGTATGCTCATAACACCCCCAATACATCAGGATTACATACATCTTAACTGCACAGATTTTCGCAGACTGTTTTGTCATATATTTTTGGTGTGTTCTCCCTAAAATCTGTACCTTTCTGAAAAATAGTTGAGGATTGAAGTCATTAAATAAAATGACAAACATTTGAGTTTAAAAGACTCCACATCCTTCAGAAAAGCCAAGCTAATGCAAGACCTATCATCAACTAAGTTTGTAAGAGCAATATTTAAAATCTGTCCCTCTATTTGTCTCCTCATCATTTTAGGGTTTGTCCACAGTTTTTGCTCCAAGATGTTGAGATGTATGCCCACCATGAAGCAGAAAGCTGATAAAATAACAGGTCTACCATTAGCTGGGATATTCTGAAGGGTATAGATAAAAAAACACAACAAAACATTTTTTTTATAAATGTGATAAAGTTTAATCATAGCTGCGCAGGTGTGCCGGTTGCTTAGCTACACTTAGTCCAGCTTAAACAACACAAGAAGTTAAATAGCAAGAGACATCCAACCTAAGCAGTATTGTAATAGTGTAGTGGCTAGAGCATATGCTTTGAGAGCAGCCATTCCTGGTGTGATACCCACTGTAACCAATTCACATTTTAAATGTGACAGCAGTGCATAAACATTTTTTTTGTATTACCTACTAAATAACATAACTCTTCCCATGGTGACATATATGAAAATGTACAGCCATATACCTCAATGTTTCTTAACACTGATATCCCTCACATGTTGTAACAGCTTAGGTTAAAAGCATTTAATACCCCTCACCATAAATGTCTTACAAGGGCATATAACTGTGTTTTCCATACACTGACCTCTGGACTGTATAAGGTGACACATATTTTGTCCAGCTGTTGACCTCATATATATGGACCCTACCACACAATTTGTGTGGGAGCCCACAACACCACTGGAATGATAACAGGAATGCCAACACTAAATAATGACAGGCCATTACCTAACAACCTCTTACTGCACGACATCTGGACAAGGCCTGTTATATATGTGGAGGACAGAGGCTAGAACACAGGGCCATATTTGCAATATTGCTGTTATACACTATGAAAGTTGCTGGTGTTACAGGATTAGTTACAACATACCCTTACTCAGGAATATGAAGTCAGAAACACAAATGGATGTTGCCATGTACCGATAGCAATGAACAGAGATAATGCCACTGATATGTCAGACACAAGACCTGTGTGGTGAACAGACAAAAGATAACAGCCAATCCTCTGGCCATCATGTGTATAGGCCCACAGTTGAGACCTATGCAGACAGACTGCATTCCATGCAAAACTAGCATATACACACAAACCCTGTAAAACCAGCAGTATTCAATGCATATAACAGCAATTCTCACACTCTCCTTAGGTCTGGAACCTTATACAAACATGTATTTGGCCTGTGTCCGCAAGTCCTGTTGTAAGAGGTTTTGCTACCTGCTGTCTGTAACACTGCTGCCCACACAATGGAAGGATGTCTTCCATACAGGAAAGGTAAATGGACAATGTCCACATGATGTAGTCATTTATAGTACTGGGTTGCTATGACATTGGCTTTTGGAAGTACTACACTGCATGCAATTAACAGGTGGGGAACAAATACCAATTGGTGCAGAGGCCATCATCTAATCATGAGCATCATCTACAGAAGCCATGCTGCAACCTATTCAAACCAGCTTGAGCCCTGTAGTGGATAGAGAGACAGAGAGACAGAGAGAGACAGAGAAAAAAAAAAAACAAACACAAAAAAAGCAATAACAGAAATAATAGTAAAAAACAAAAATAATACTAAAAAGAAAAAATAAAACAAACAAGGTAGACATCCTGAAGTGCAACACAGAAAAGAGCATACTAATAAAACAGGTATATGAAACATGTCAGCATATAATTGAATGTAGTACTTGGTCTTTAATAATGGGACAGATGATTTCAAAAGCTTGAT